>NC_064631.1:471217635-471817635 GCF_023864275.1 Schistocerca cancellata | reverse complement strand
CTTTAAAATCGTGGTACACAGGTGGTTATAATTTAATAATAAATAAAACGAATAATAGTTTCAACACCGTTCCACCCAAAAACAAGGTTGCCTACAGTTTACAGAAATGGTTTGTGGAAACTGGATCACAGGTCAGGAAGGCAATCAACAGTGATGAAACTACTATCAACCAAATTTTCCATCGGTTCTTGGGAGAACATGTTAATAATGTTAAAAAAAGGAAAACACTTTTTACTGTTCTGCAAAATTATATTTATTTAGTGACGGCTTTCGGTTTTTCGGGCCATCTTCAGCTGTCAACTGGATGTCGCAAAAACAGATGAACATGATGTGTGATTTACACAAATATTATCTGTAGAGAAGACATAAAAATTACATAATGTTTACAAATGATTATTTTACAGTTACAAAATAAAAAGGGGAAAATAAAGTTCTTGCGTGGAGATACATTTAACAAATGATGAAGAATAAGATGAATGTACAGTTTGAATCTAGTATTTGTAACGAAAACTTAATCTGACAAATGGGAAAATGAAAACTGTGTCTGATCATTTAAAACTAGGCTGGCATTCTTTGCCATGTATTTGTGGATTCCAGTATTCTGCTTTTCTTGGCAGAATATAAAACTTCAGATTCCATTTCATATGAATTGTATTCTGCTAGAATATGATTGGTACAGGTTGAATCTTTCTTTCTTAATCGCCAATTTCTCTCATGTTCACGTAGCCTAATTGCCACAGTTCTGCCTGACTGGCCAATATACACTTTTCTGCTTGCAAGTGATTTTATATACACCGCTCTGTGCCAAGGGTTGCAATTTTTTTTACTATTGACTAAAAATTTTGGTATGTTATTGGTATTATAAGATACAGGCCTATAGTTGAGAGAATCCGACGTTTTTGCAAGATTGTCTGGAATGTTGCCAGTATATGGAATTTTGCACAAGGCTTTGTAACTACTAAGTGATTGTTGTTACCCAGCGTACAGAAGTGGTATAATTTTATTCCATTAAAATGTATGTTGGCGGCAGTAGAACCATTCTGCAATCCGCTTCAAATGCCGGTTCTCTAAATTTTCGCAATAGTGTTCCTCAAAAGGAAACTCGCTTTCCCTCCAGGGATTTCCATTTTAGTTTCCAAAATATCGCCGTAACGCTTGATTGTTGTTCGAACCTACTAATAACAACTGTGTCAGCCCGCCTCAGAATTTCTTCGATGTCTTCCTTTAATCCGGCCTGGTACAGATAGTATATCAAACACTCAAGCATCACTCAAGAACAGGTCGGACTATGTGAATGTTTCTCCGACAGATGTGAGGATTTTGAGGGAATTTTTTACTGAGATGTGTGTTCACAAATACGAATAACAACTTTTGTAAAGTAAATTTTATATCTTGATGCTAAAGAGCGAAATGGATCTTCGTGCTGCACAAAGAAATGTAATGCTTTTGAAAACAGAATTTATATCTCGAGACTTTTTGCTTTGTTTGTTTTTCTTTCCTCTTCTCTATAATATATTAAATAAAGGAATACTGCATTGTTGGTGCATCATTCCTAAGAAATCTTGCTCTTGTTGCTGCCATCATTGTAATCAGCATGTAAGTTGAAATAGCTGAAGAACTGTATCTCCCGGCACGCGAGGCTTCTCTGAGGGGAGTGCTTACCACAAAAGGAATTGATGACCTTCATCAAGCCGATTTGGTTGGCCAGATTCGATATTCCAGGACGTAAACATTTTTAACAATAATTGACGTGTACTGCAAATATTCATGGGTAGCTGCTCTAAAACTGGTATGAGGTTGAATATGTGGTTGGAGAAATATACAAGTAGCAGGATGCGCTGATATTTACAAACGGACTTACATAGGAAGTAAGTTTGCATAAGAAGATATGCATGGAAGTGCGTGGAAGCGAAAATTTGGGAATTCATTTTGTGAGTATATGTGAAGGTGTAAAGGTGAATAATTTTGATGTGCGACGTGAATATGCTTATGTTTCTCCCACGGAATTGAGGGTTTTGAAAGGATTTATTACTGACATTTGTGCAGTCACAGGTGAAAGTTCCAGCTTGCATAAAATTTGTTCAGTTGTCATGTGTTTGGTGTATTTCATTGTATCCATGTGTGGACGCATACACCCTATGTGTTTAGATTTTAATAATGTTTTAAAGAAGCGTTTATTATTGCAGTGCACATGATTGGTGGCCGTAACTGTTGACAGATTCGTTAGTAAAAGATTCACGAAATATTTAAAAAGTTGCTGTTTCCCTGACGATAAAATGTTAAAACAGAAACATTTAATAACTGTGCTAATGAGCAAATATGGCATACTAAATTGCGACTGTCAGCGTATGGGGGTGAGATAACAAGTGCAGTTCAACAGTGATTTTATTTTTTTAAGGGGAAGATGTGTATTGGTTCATTTCATTCATGTTAGCATGCATATGTAAGGCTTGCATTCAGAACTACGTTTAACACTGGATCTGGGATTAGGTGAATTTATTCTGGCGGGAATTTATTCATCTGGAGAATTAGAAGTTAATTTACTTACTCGATTATTGCTGATTAACTTCGAGGTCGACTTTTGGCATGCAAGTAAGTCTTGTCAAATTGTTAAAACGGTGTTAGGTAAAGCATAACGGTATGTACAGCTGTTGAATTTATATTTAGGCATTTGTTCTCTAGCCTTAATGAGTCTCACTTGAGAAAAAAGTACAGTCGACAAAGGGAAGTTTTTAAGTAGCATGATCACTGGGTAGTCGCGGGTCTAGGTTGGAGTGCAACAGAATGGAACTGCAGGCTACAAATTGACATCCGCCACCTGTATAACACAATGCATCCATGTTTCCATGCTTGCATTCAACATTCTGATGGTTGCACCGGCTATTAATATACCAGCATTTCACGTTTGCAGTGGCTTTTCTTGCGCGTACGTTAACCTGTGATCTTGCAATGTTAATCACTTAAATATTTCACACAGAGAAATGTATTTTCGAAAATTCATTAATATACCTTAATTATTTTTTGGTGTTGGGATTTTTTCCCTTCTTATACACGTAGAACTAATGTTATGTACAGGTTTACAGTGCCTTAGGGGACAATACACCGCCATTGTTGAAAACATTACCTTATGTGCAGTTTTAAAGTGACCTTTCGGTAACAATGATGTCTATTTAGCCCAATATATCTACACTTAATATATGTACTGTTAAAGTGTCTGGAGCTCATAGTCAATATTTAAGTGTCCCCTTCTCCTTCTTCGTTTCTATCCTTTGGATTGTCTTGTTTTGTATATACTGACTTGCACTCTGTGTGCCGTAATGGGTGGGTATTCTTAGCAAGTTGTTTCAGACCTTTCGTCTGCTAATTTGTTTAGGTGCTTCCACCTAATGGCTTAGTATATTTGGTGTTCACTGGTTATGCCGTGTAGAAGGAAAGCTTGTTTTGCAATGTGTTCATATAGTAAACTCTAGAGAGAGAACTCCTGTGGCAATCAGCACAAGAGCGCCGTTATGCATTACGGAAAAGGGGATTGAAAATTTAACAAGCGTACTGTCGAAGAAATTTAACGTAGAAAGTTACTTCCTCCCTCATACAGCGCGCGAAATGACCATCAAGGGAATATCGAAAAAATTAAAACTTATATGAACGCTTACTGACTGACACTTCAATTGTGTTCCATTTGCAAATGGCACAAGGGAAGGTGGAAATGATAGTGATACAAGCTGAGCCCTCGGCCATACACCGTAAGGTAAAGATCTTAGTTGTTGCGTGTTCCATGTATCATCTCATCAGTTCTTTTACTAAAATGATGTGAAACCAGTCTGTTTACATGATATACGAGTTTCGTATTAACATTAATGAAGATATTTTTGTAGTCTTACTGATGCAACTACACTTGAAAACAATGTTTTTGTAGTCCTACCAACTGTAAATAAAAATTTGTCCATAAAATAGGAGTTATCCAAAAGATACAGTTTTAGGTTAGATTTAAAACTTTTTTGTTACGTGTCAGACATTTTGTATTACTGGGCAAAGGACCCAACATTGTTGTTGCTGCGTTTTGAGCTCCTTTCTGAGCCGCTGACAGCTTTATTGACGAATGAAAAAGATTATTTTTTTCCTCGAGTTTTATAGGTATAGAAATCGCTGCTCGTCTCAAAGTGTGATGGATTATTTGCTGCGAATTCCTGAGTATAGTAAAGTACTTACTGAGTAAAGATTCACATGTAGATTGCTTTAACAGGTGTCATTCGAAGATGTTTTACGTGAAGTGTAGCAGAGGTGTTCAACATACAACAAGGGCCCTACTGCCTGATATGCTAAGTACAGAAAATTATCTGGACAGTGTTTTCGAAATTTAAAAGAAAAGGGGAAATTGTTTGCAGACGGAGATACATTTTGGTTTACTCAGTAGACATAGTCATAATTAGAGCAGATGTTCATGTTTGAGTCAAGAGTTGCAGGCTATCTTAATACGCGATGAGTGATCTTTTAATGTATACGCCGCTGAATGGCCCACTGATACACAGCTACGACTGTGAAAAACATCAATGCAAGATAAATATAAGTAAGACTCGCAGTTTCTTTTAATACGCAAGGAATGATCTTTTAACATGTGCCCACCGAATGGTGTACTAATACTGAAAAAGCTAGACTAATATTTATGCCCAGCTTTTAATGGGCTAAAATAAACGGCAAAACAAACTTTACATATGGCCATAGAAAGACAAATATAGGAATAACAAGAATAAACGAAAAAAACTATTCCCAGCATCATGTTAGGCATGAACTCGTTGTCAATGGCATTCAAGATCCTATTGTTGATAAAGCACCGGTTGCGACCCTGGAGCCGTGCGTAGCTATGTAGAAGCTACTGTACATGACATCTACGTCAAAGACCACGCAGTGTTGTGGTTAGCGTTGCTGCCTCTAAGGCCCGTTTTATACGAGCGACTTTCTGGTCAAAATCGACTGCTCAAAGTGCGTACACCTTTTATGCCTGCGTGTAAATCAGCGATCAGCTACGACCTGAGTTTGTCTATGACGTCAGTGGTCCACAGATTGTGCTGAGTGTGGAGTCTACATTTCCGAGTATGCTGGACTACGCATGAGCAGAAGCAACAGACCATGGCGGCGATTGCTAACATCGAAAATCCGCTCGACCTCACTCCTGTTATAGAAAAAAGATTTTGTGCTTTCGTATCTCCATAATCCTTATTGTGTTGTTTCTTTGTTTTCATGAAACACTGACAAGTTAAGCAAGCTCCTTAGTGTTTTGATGCTAGTGTTCTCTTACAAGATAGACGAAAAGTCTGAAATCTAAATTTACATATTACACAGAAAAATCCTACACTATGCAGAAATAAGAACGCAAGTAGATAAAGTCTTTTAATGGAAAATTATTTCAACCGAGCCAAGAGTTATTTGACAAGAAAAATAATTTTAGACGTTAATTGGCACTCAGCAAGAACACAAGATAATGAAGGACAAAGAAAATGACGCTCTTTACTGCGTTACGGATGTTGTTTTATAGTTTTGCACTTTGCAAGTATGTACTTTCTCGAGCAATTAAATGCGTACCATTTGTTCCGAAATGTGCGGGTGATAGTTTTCCTGTTCTTTCAGTTATCAAGAGTGTAATGAGTTTACCACAGTACCTTTGACAAGAATTTCCGCTATGAATTTTGCAATTAAGATTGAGAAACTAGCTTGTTCTAGTATATTGCTACCATATTTCTATTTTTTGGTAAAAAAAAAAGGATAGTCCATCATAACCTCATTTTCACTGTATAGATATCAAAATGCACAGCAGGCAGCTCCCACTATACACAGAACTTGGGCGCTGATGTGTAAACGAAAATGACCACTCCAAATAGATCAGACTCACTACAGGAATAAAACACCCTGGGTGTTGCAGTAGACTCATTTGTTACGAGTAGTCAAATGAGACAAGAGTCTGTCGTGTAAATGGGCTTAAATGGCGGGGCTTTGGGTTAGACTCGCGGCCGTGCCGAAGATTTTCTCCACTCAAACTGGGCGTTTGTGTTGCTCTCATCATTCATCTCACTCACATTCGATGCGCAGGTTGCTTAAGTAGCGGCTAGGGTGAAGAAACCCATACGTGTCTCCAGACCAATAAAACTAACCGTCCATCAAACTTTTTCGTTTTCGACATCTACGTCTACGGCCCGGGAGCAGTCTTACGGTGTATGCCCGAGGGTATTTCTGTTATCACTATTATTTCCCCTCCTCTTATTCGTTAATGGTGCTTGGGGAGAGAAGCTAGCAGTTTCCCTCGATGTTAGCCCCAAATCCGTGATTTTTCTCGCCGCGGTCTCTTCGCGATATCTAACTAGATGAAGCTGTATGCGGCCTGAAACCCCTTGGAACGTGTCCTCCTGGAATTTAAAAAAGCTTTTCATGATACACAAAGTCTTATAGCGACTCCATTGCTGCGATTCCCTTCGTTCGATCTTATGGAATTCATTGCCTCCAATATGGTCCAAACGTCTTACTTTAAGTCCGATGACATCCGTAGGATAGGAAAAAAATGTTCAAATGTGTGTGAAATCTTATGGGACTTAACTGCAAATGTCATCAGTCCCTAAGCTTACACACTACTTAACCTAAATTATCCTAAGGACAAACACACACACCCATGCCCGAGGGAGGACTCGAACCTCCGCCGGGACCAGCATCACAGTCCATGACTGCAGCGCCAGAGACCGCACGGCTAATCCCACGCGGCGTAGGATAGGAGTTCCAATGGACAACCAGGCCTCATCCCCTTGGATCCACCTCCGACCAAGACAGTAACACTGGCTGCTATCACGGCTTTAACGATGGATGACACCTGACACGGGTCACGCCAAACATCAACAAACGGCGTGGCCCCCTGTACGCTCCCAATGGACAACCAGGCCTCATCCCCTTGGATCCACCTCCGACCAAGACAGTAACACTGGCTGCTATCACGGCTTTAACGATGGATGACACCTGACACGGGTCACGCCAAACATCAACAAACGGCGTGGCCCCCTGTACGCTCCCAATGGACAACCAGGCCTCATCCCCTTGGATCCACCTCCGACCAAGACAGTAACACTGGCTGCTATCACGGCTTTAACGATGGATGACACCTGACACGGGTCACGCCAAACATCAACAAACGGCGTGGCCCCCTGTACGCTCCCAATGGACAACCAGGCCTCATCCCCTTGGATCCACCTCCGACCAAGACAGTAACACTGGCTGCTATCACGGCTTTAACGATGGATGACACCTGACACGGGTCACGCCAAACATCAACAAACGGCGTGGCCCCCTGTACGCTCCCAATGGACAACCAGGCCTCATCCCCTTGGATCCACCTCCGACCAAGACAGTAACACTGGCTGCTATCACGGCTTTAACGATGGATGACACCTGACACGGGTCACGCCAAACATCAACAAACGGCGTGGCCCCCTGTACGCTCTCAATGGACAACCAGGCCTCATCCCCTTGGATCCACCTCCGACCAAGACAGTAACACTGGCTGCTATCACGGCTTTAACGATGGATGACACCTGACACGGGTCACGCCAAACATCAACAAACGGCGTGGCCCCCTGTACGCTCCCAATGGACAACCAGGCCTCATCCCCTTGGATCCACCTCCGACCAAGACAGTAACACTGGCTGCTATCACGGCTTTAACGATGGATGACACCTGACACGGGTCACGCCAAACATCAACAAACGGCGTGGCCCCCTGTACGCTCCCAATGGACAACCAGGCCTCATCCCCTTGGATCCACCTCCGACCAAGACAGTAACACTGGCTGCTATCACGGCTTTAACGATGGATGACACCTGACACGGGTCACGCCAAACATCAACAAACGGCGTGGCCCCCTGTACGCTCCCAATGGACAACCAGGCCTCATCCCCTTGGATCCACCTCCGACCAAGACAGTAACACTGGCTGCTATCACGGCTTTAACGATGGATGACACCTGACACGGGTCACGCCAAACATCAACAAACAGCGTGGCCCCCTGTACGCTCCGAATGGACAACCAGGCCTCATCCCCTTGGATCCACCTCCGACCAAGACAGTAACACTGGCTGCTATCACGGCTTTAACGATGGATGACACCTGACACGGGTCACGCCAAACATCAACAAACGGCGTGGCCCCCTGTACGCTCCCAATGGACAACCAGGCCTCATCCCCTTGGATCCACCTCCGACCAAGACAGTAACACTGGCTGCTATCACGGTTTTAACGATGGATGACACCTGACACGGGTCACGCCAAACATCAACAAACGGCGTGGCCCCCTGTACGCTCCCAATGGACAACCAGGCCTCATCCCCTTGGATCCACCTCCGACCAAGACAGTAACACTGGCTGCTATCACGGCTTTAACGATGGATGACACCTGACACGGGTCACGCCAAACATCAACAAACGGCGTGGCCCCCTGTACGCTCCCAGACGTCCTCAGTCAGAGTTCCTCCTCGCGACCGAGGCTCTCCCGCAAACACGGCAGGCAGACGGCCGCAGCAGCCCCACAGCGCACTCTGGCTAGGGTAAGAAAACGACAGAGCGCGAAGCGGGAATTTCAAAAGGAACGCGCGAGAGACAAGAAGAAAACGCAGAGAACCAACCGTGACATTTTGTCATGGTTCATTCATATCTGTCCCCTGTCTAATTACGGTTCCAGACTGAGGAGGGATACTCAAAATTCGGACGAGACAATGTTCGGTGCGCCAACTCTTTCTTCGACAAAATTACACTCGCTCAAGATTATCAATCACAGCCTGGTGTCCCCGCTCCTACTAGTAGTATGATGCGTCCCACTTTCCGTCGCGTCTAACGGCGACTGCGTGATATTCCATCACTGTTACTGTTTCCAGTCATTTAACGTCAGTAGCACAATCGATCGATACCAACTGCCAGTCCCTGCACCAGTCATCGATCTTCTGCATATCTTCCAGCATTTAGCTACAGATTTATGGAGGAACTATCTATTTACTACACAACATTTGTAAACAATATAATTTTATAATTTCTACCTGGAAATCAGTAGCCATGGCATTCCACGGCAAACACCCAATAAGAGCAAAGATTCTTTTGGATGACAGAATTTTACAACAGGTCCAACGTCTAATTATTTAGGCAGTGATATCACGTATTATTACGACAGAGGTAATGTGCAACGTGCGGAACTATTCGAAGAAAACTGGAATCAACACGGACAGAAACACAGCTGAAGCTATACAAGATAACTGCAATGCCGATTATTCCATACGGCAGTGAAACGTGGACATTAAGACAGAAAGACCACAGCTATATATATGCACACACAGCAATGAAATTCATTAGAACATTACTGGGACACACACATTTTGATAAAATAAGAAACCAAGTTATACGTAATCAGTTGCAAATATTTGCAATATGGGATAAAATAGATGGAATATAGAGGTAAGTTGGAAGAGCATTTAGAAAGAGTGGACAGTACGGATTCTAAAAGTGGTACTGTCATACAGACCCCTGAAGACTGAGATGAAGATGGACTGATGCCAGAACAGGCCGAGGACCCTAATCGCGTAAAGGATGATGATGATGATGATTTGTGGAGTAAAGACAGAAAAACCGGAATATAGAAAAGAAAACAAAACCAGAATGTACCTCCAACACGACGACTATAAAACTATATGATGACTTCGAATCTGTATAAGTGAAATCCGAGTAGCGAATTGAAATGTCAGTCAGAACGGAACCACGACAGTGACAATAAAATGGCCACACACACGTGAAAAATTGCATGTGTCACATGAACGTATCTCATACTCCTCCTACAGCCTCGCTTTCACCTCGCAACCGGGCCTTTTAAAACAGCCAAGCACCGCTGATGGAATGTCGGCGAAATTTACGTCGTTATTACCTAAAGTGAAACCTGGGTAAGATGGTCACATTTGAGGCATTAAGTCGTAAAAAGCAAGGTGCGGACTAAGTACAGTTTAAGTGCTTCCCACGCGCGAATGACATTATTTACAACTTGGTGCCGAGAGAGGCCGTAAAGCGCTTGTTTTCACAACAGGCGTCTGCCCGCCGGTCCTATCGGATGACGGCTGTCGCCGCGACACGGGTTGCGGTTAGAAGTTTAAACGCAGCCACCGGCGGAAAGACCTAACAACGAGTTGTTACACGAGTAGAACTATGTTAGTCCATACCATTTTAAGACCGACATCACAATCACAAGTAAAGTCATGCCACCCTTGAGCAAGAAACAAGATTATCAGCTGCTTCGGCAGGTAATCCGAAGGTTATTATAGTTCGAAGGTTATTACAGGGCGTCATCAACAGGCCCTCTGATCTCTTTTTATGCTCGCCGTACTGCGAAATGGCACTATTTGAGGCTCTTCCCTAAATCTATATCATTGCAGTTTTTTCATAATGACACCGTATGTTGACCTCCAACCTCTCCGGCGGTGGTCCGTGAACTACAGTTTACGACATTCTTTATCTGTACTGATAGGTACACATCTCCTTACAGATCTATGGTAAACGCCATAAGTGTGGAAATGTGCTCGCCAGCACAGTCCAGAGTTGAAAAACTGAACCACTAACTGAATATTTCTGAAGTTTAATTCTTAATTCTAAGAAACATTTATTAAGGGTTTATTTCATAATGAAAACTAACAAACAGCTGTTTACAGTTAATAAGCTGTTGACCTAAAATTCCAACTTCAAGCAGGTGGCAGCAACAAACACGTGTGCTTCGAAAGACAGCTTACCATCAATTGTCCTGCCTCAAACCAATGTATAGAAACACCACCACCTACGTCGCCAGTCATGTGTCTAATGGTATTATTTTTGTGTATCATGTGTCTAATGATATTATTTTTATGTGAAGATCAAAACACAAATAAATTGAATAGAATTTCAAAAAAATGGTTCAAATGGCTCTGAGCACTATGGGACTTAACATCTGTGGTCATCAGTCCCCTAGAACTTAGAACTAATGAAACCTAACTAACCTAAGGACATCACACACATCCATGTCCGTGGCAGGATTCGAACCTGCGACCGTAGCAGTCGCGCGGTTCCGGACTGAGCGCCAAGAACCGCTAGACCACCGCGGCCGGCCACAATTTCAAATAGTGTCGTTCACAGAATGAGACATCTTTTGCTACAGAGACACTGTTTATAGTTATTTGGTTGAATCACATTTGTAACTAGAAGAGATTATGGGCGGTTTAAAAATACAAATAACTTATTTACCCTGCCCCCCCCCCCATTTAAAATTGTCATAATAATTTCCTGATGAACTTCAATCACCTGAACTTTGTGTGCATAGGTTGTTTCCAAAACTAAAATCTTCCTGTGAATGTCTGTGATGCTTAAATAACTCAGCAACAATTTAAATAAAACCTTTTTACGCATTATTCAAGGCAATTTCGACCTGTTGCAGCAACACTCATTCAGTAAAAAAAAAAAAAAAAAAAAAAAAAAACACAAGTTTCGTGCAGTTAGCTCATCTTCAGATTATCTGTAGTTAGTGACAAAGTTCTTGTTACATAACAGTTTTATTTGTGAACTTATGTAACATCGATCACTAGGACAGCTAAAATGAAAGGTTAGAAGTACAGTGATCCACTTCCTTGGAACAGTGGAGATAGCATTAGTCATGTTAAACAGCCATTTGATATGATGGCGCCGGCCACGGTGGCCGTGCGGTTCTACGCGCTCCAGTCCGGAGCCGCGCTGCTGCTACGGTCGCAGGTTCGAATCCTGCCTCGGGCATGGGTGTGTGTGATGTCCTTAGGTTAGCTAGGTTTAAGTAGTTCTAAGTTCTAGGGGACTGATGACCACAGCAGTTGAGTTTGTTCAAATGGCTCTGAGCACTATGGGACTTAACATCTATGGTCATCAGTCCCCTAGAACTTAGAACTACTTAAACCTAACTAACCTAAGGACATCACACAACACCCAGCCATCACGAGGCAGAGTAAATCCCTGACCCCGCAGGGAATCGAACCTGGGAACCCGGGCGTGGGAAGCGAGAACGCTACCGCACGAGCACGAGATGCGGGACAGCAGTTGAGTCCCATAGTGCTCAGAGCCATTTGAACCATTTGATATGATGGCATTAAAGTGAAAACCGGAATTGTCAAATATGTCCCTAGGAAAGCCTGAAATGAAAAATAAACTCCTTTAAGTTAAAGGCGTAAAAATGCAAAATTTTTGATAGTCCACTCCTTTTCACGTTTGTCAGACAAAAAAAAAAAAAACACCCTGTGAGTGCGTTAGCATCACTAGAATAAATCACTGGGGTTAGGAGGGCACTCTTATTCTATGTCAGAGAACATCAGTGATTCGCTGTACACAATTTGTTTGATTTCAGAATTATTGTCAAAGAAGTACACGAATTGACATAGATTGTGACACGACAATGTCAGGACAGTTGTCAAGAGATTGTATTACGTCCTGTGTAGCAGAAATAACACTGAACATAACAATAACAAATTTAAGTAGAAGGTTCTCTACAAATTATTCTTACTTATACACGGTGAAGTTGGTCAATATTACGACAAATTATCTGATTCCAGTTCTTAGTTCGATACTGTTTAGGATGACAATCAAGTCTACGGAGGATGGTTAGTTTTAGTGACATGATGAGCAAAAGATTAGTCAAGGTTTCTCGAGTTCACAATGGACGCAAGCTGGTGAACCAACAAGTTTACGCCTCTGCCAGCGGCATTTACCTTTTACCTGCAATGTACTGTCAGCTGCATGGCTGCTCTCGCCCTCTGAAAATCCTATAAAAAGCTAATGAAAATCTTTAATGATTTTGTCAGCTGAAACTTTCCTATGTTCCTCGTTAGGCGAGAAAACTTGCACTCATCCCTAGTCTGGAAAATATGGCGATTTACACATTCATGGATGGTGCAGGGTGTATATTTCAATGCCCTCTCAATTCTCACAAGAACAATTAACTACGTGGCTGTTTCGTTTCTTCGCCATTGGAGCTCAACCACTCTTCAGCTAATTTCCAGCTGAATGTCAGCCACAGTGGACACAGTGTTCACACAAATTTCCTCTTTTGGCGTCGTACAGAGCCTGATGTGCTCTGTTCTATACTTGACACTGGTTCACAGGAGAGTCCGCGAAGTTTCCTGTCTTTTGTCTTTTGTAGCAAACTGTCCCCCACCTGTGTCCTCTCGTGCTTCACGTCACGGCTTTTTCAGGCCAATAGGAGCACTCCTTTCATCTTGTGGAAACTACCTCTGCCAACTGCAAAGAGCCTACCTTTAAACTGCGTCGCAACATTGCCCCTTTTTTTCCTTGCGAGTTTATTTCAGCCTATCGGACATTTTGTGCCCACTCCTGATATCTAAAACTTACTTGCGTACACCACGAGCGTGCCACGAGCATCTCGTAGTTGGTCTGTTTGTATCCATCTGGAAATTCCCCAATGCAGTTTTCTAAAGAATTTCTCTGCCACAAGCAGTGCTGCGCCACTACCTGCTCCCCTCGACGTATCGCCTGACGCTTTCGTTGTGCCTTTCGCCGTGGGTCACCAACCCTTTTTAGAAGCATTCCGTTGCACTCGGGCCGTGACGGCGCAACTCGCGTCTCCCCCAAACTAAAACGTTTCTTCCAGAAGCTTTTTACACCTTTTGGTCATTGACATGCAGGATCTGGATTCCGTGTGTTAATACCATTGAATCGAGTGTCATCCCTTTACACTACATATTGTACATTTGATGGGCAAATCTGCTCATTATTGTTAAAGTATGTAAGGTGACATATTCATGTACTTGTTACAATACATAAAATCTCATGTAAGGAGTGAAATTGATATTTATTCAAGCTGCCACCTAACACATTTACAATAAATTAAATCCGCATACGTGCAGGAATAGGAACCAAAAACAGAATCTCACCGAACTATGGAAATATGCTGTGCAAAGATAGGCTACCAATCGCAGCCATGTATCGCTGTGGAAAACAAATACTGCTCAAGAGGACGTATATGCTGAACCAAGTGGGTCTGACAGTAGACTGACATGAGAGCAAAACTTAATGAAAACGTCGTGTGGAAGCGGTAATAGTCAAACTGGATTGAAATAAAATAAATCCTAAACGGGGCCAGTCATAAAAATGGGATGGAGTAAAATAACGTTAAAAACTTAAAAGTAGATGAGCTAGTGGAAATAAAGAAAATAATTATTTCAATGAACTCCCAATCAATGTCGATCTAAATAAATGAATAGAAGGAGGAGGTGAGGGGGGTCTTAAGAGAGGAAGTGCAGGAGAAGTTAAACATAAGTATGAGGGGGGGGGGGACAGGAAAGAAATAAGAAACACAATGGTTTAAAATATTTTGGGGTAATGGGAAACCGAACGTGAAGCCACAGTGGCAGGAGACAAAAGACCGCAAAAGTGAGGAGCAGACTAATGGTCAGAAAAAAAACAAGGGAAAGCTACAGTATCTACATTTTTGACAAAGCTTGCACCATGTTATCACAGAAAATTTGGTATTCTGTGACCAATTAATCATTAATGCTTAAGTTTTTCTACCACTTCAGAAATTTGGTTATCTCGAACTCATCCAGAAGGGTTAATTTTTTCCTTTTAGGTACTCTGGAGAGAATCGAGCATCGCTTCACTACGGCTACTAGCCGTAAGATGTTCAATGTAAGAAGAGTTATATTTTCAGCATCCGTCTTACTGGTCTAATGACACTATATTTTAACCACCCGACCTCTTTGTCCTATTTATGGGATGTTCATTGTAACTGAAGAGATTGAAATATCTCGAAAACTACACATCAGATCAAAAAAAGTTATAATTCTAGTTTGTTTGCCTCGGAGGGGAGCTTCCAGTGATATCACACTCGATCCCCCAACCCACTTCGTGCGAGGGTGGCGGGGGCCACTTTCAAATCTTCAATGGGGACCCCCTTTTCATTGCAGATTACGATTCTACGCGCAAAATCTGCGTAAGTTTTGTCTGAAGCACTGTATTCGTTTTGCCATATTAGGCGCTGTTGCGAGATGCCGGGGCTAGCAGTGTATTTAACACTAAATTCTTCTAGAATCTTCATATATAAATGATGCTCTAAGCCCCCCTATTCTAACTCCAACTTTTGCTGTTGCAGATGGATTAAAAAGAAACGCGAACTGGCTGTAATCGACCCTGCAAGTGGAGTAGAAAAGAGTTTGGCACCTGCAATAATTTAATTTGATAAATAAGTTAAATAAAGGAAAGTTTCATTAATGTAGTGAGAAATGAAAGGGTTGCTCTACCGATTAACTGAATGAAATTTCTGTCCAAAATAACAACATGATTTATTATGAGTAAAATCAAAATACGTGAAACATTTACAATACATCAAATTGGCTCAAATTGGATACTCAAATAAATGCTGTGAAGGTGAAGTTGTCCCTAAACTAGATCGTGGCATTTATGACGAAGTGGTATGTGGAGCCAATTCCTTGCAACTCAAATCCTTAGAGAAACACACAGCCAACCCAACATTAATTGCTGCTACAGTAGTGAGAACAAAGTTAGAAAATGACGAACAGGCACGCTCTGCTGAGCTCTGATTATCACCTAGGAAAATCCCTATCTGCCGGTGCTGTGGACATACATTACCAAACTGTCTTCTTAACTGCAAGAACACGATCTGGCGTACCGGAGGCGATGGCTGGTAGCTTCGACGTCCTGTCGTGGTGATGATAATGTCGCGAGTATAGCCCGAAACAAATTATCCTGGTCTGGTTGTTCCAGACTAAACACTTCCTAGCAATACAAATGCGCCTCTGAGGGAGACGAAGAAGGCTCGCCACACAATCACTGCCGTTCTGTGATTGATTTTAACAAGCGAAGTCACACAGTAACTCCGATACAGTCAACTTTAGCCAAAACTGCTCAAGACAGACAACATAGGCAGCTTGTAAGCAGAACGCTCAATTGCCAACTGTACACGGAAAGTTACGTTGAAGTCGAAACTTCAGCAACTTCATCAAACAGTTACAGTTAAATAAAAGTATATTAGACAGCCAACGGAAGGCAGGCTGTCCAGAGCAGCGAGAGCTCAGTCTTGTAACCTACTCCCACCAAAAGGCGAGAGCCGACTACTACAAGAGCACCCGTACAAACCGAACACAGAACATTCCCGCCCCCCCCCCCGACAGTGGTCGTGGTTAAACGTTCCAATCAGCAACTCTAAAACCGGCGGAAAATTCCACTCTATTGCCAAAGCACTACCATTCCACCAATGGAGATTCTTGGCGCCAATTTCTGCGCCGATTTTGCTACGTCACGGAGCTGTGCCCTGAGCAAGCCAATCACAGTTACAATTTTGCAGAAAACGCGGGAATTTGCCCGCTAAGACTGCATGGGAACACAAGTCATTCCCACGCTTCGTTGGTAGCCCGCCAGAAAGTGTTTTCGCAAAGTTTCTGCGAAGTAACGGAACTTCTAGCCCAGCCGCTACTTCAGGCCCCTGCGAGCGTGTCTTCGCCGCTATTCTACAATGCCGGCGTCTGGAAATCATCCACTCGACTCCCTCACACCCATCGGCTTACCCTTTCAAGATCAGCAGAGCCCGCCTGTCACCGGACCACCCGGGTGACGAGAGAAACTGTGTGGGAAGTCCGCGTGTGAAGGAATAGCAACTTTTCACCGCGTGCAATTAGAGAGGAAAATCGTAAGATAGAAATATGAGAGGTGGCTCATGCCACCTCTCACTGTAATCGGTGGGATAGAAATACCTATACAATCGTAATTTACAACATGCTTCTCAATGGCCCTTAAATATCCAATGGCCCTTAAATATCCAGGGACCCCACCTTCATGCTGCGAGGGGAGCTCAGGCTAGTATTTCATAGCTGCTAATTGGAAACCCCATTCGCAGCCTTGTATTCCTCAGACATATCGAACAGGGGACTACTAGATGAGTCACTGTGGCCGTATAGTGAACTACGAGGTATGGTAAGAGGCAGTGCGACTGGAGTTCACGGTATCGTGCAGACATAGAACGGACAGCGACTCTAAACAATATATGGTGTAGTGTTTATAGCCTGTGCACCTACCTATTATTTGGAGAACAGACATTCAAGTGGACGATGAATGTTGCAACCAAAGAAAAAAATCTGACATAATCCTGGTTACGGAAAATGTGGAAGAAATGTTAGGGCTGCTGTTGCCTTGTATGCTGAGCATTTTCCAGGCAAAGCTTGTTCTCGTTCGTTCTTTTATAAGGCTGTGAACGCCTTTATGTCTGATGGCCAGGTACAGACTGGCAAAAGTAAATGAAGCAAACATGTTACAGGAGAAACTAATGAAATACAGTAGCTGTACAACTCACACGTAAGCGATCTGCAAACACACTGCGATTCCGGTATGTCTGTAGATAGTATTGTCACAGTAAGGCATCGTCATAAGTATCATCGATACCACACGTCACTTCATCAGGAACTTCATGGCGCCGATTTCCATAAACGGGTATATGTTTTGTGAAAGGCTATGTCAACAAATGCGAACGAGAAAAATGGTTCAAATGGCTCTGAGCACTATGGGACTTAACAGCTACGGTCATCAGTCCCCTAGAACTTAGAACTTCTTAAACCTAACTAACCTAAGGACATCAAACAACACCCAGTCATCACGAGGCAGAGAAAATCCCTGACCCCGCCGGGAATCGAACCCGGGAACCCGGGCGCGGGAAGCGAGAACGCTACCACACGACCACGAGCTGCGGACTGCGAACGAGATCCAGGTTCTTTGCCGAGATACTGTTTGACAATGAGTCTACATCCACAAACGATGGTTGCCTTTACCGGCATAACATGCGTTGGAGTGCAGACAATACCACTGGTTATGGTAAATTAACCATCAACGTCTTTGGTCGGTTAATGCATGCTGTGACATCATGGGGAACAAACTCATTGGTCCGTATTTTATCAACAGCCGTTGAATGGACGCAAATATCAAACGTTTCTGGAACCGCGACTACCGGTACTACTGCAGAATGTTGCCCTGGACATTCGACAACGTATGTGGTTTCAGCATGACGGTTGACCAGAGCATTGCGCAATCGAAGCACGGGAGGTATTAGACCGTGTTTACACAGGTCGGTGGATCGGTGGGGGTGGCCCTATTAATTGGCCCGCTAGGTCGCCGCATTTGATGTCACCAGATTGCTTTCTGTGGAGATATTTAAAAGATAAGGTGTACCAGCAAGTGCCAACAGGCCGTGAAGACATGGTCGATCGCATCAGTAACGCCTGTGATGGCATTCCCGCAAAAACGCTTCTGTCCTGTGTACGGTCATTTGAAAAGCGGATAGTGTATCACTAAGTATGCTCAAGTTGGCTTCACTACGTTTGAACACTTACTTTAATTGGAAAGTAGAGTAGCATTCACCTAAACCCATGGCCACAGTGTCGAGTCGACTACTTCACTGTTCGATATGTCGAAGCAATAAAACATCGCGAATCGGGTAACCAATTATAAGTTGTGAACTACGGGACTGTCCTATTCTCACAGCATGGAGGTGCGGACCCACCTGCCAATGAATACTCAAGCGCCATTGCCTAGCATGTCGTAAATTATGATCGTGTACCCATTTCTATTCCTCCGATTACAACGCCATCTGTGGCATAACGAAGAAAATGCCGCAAACAAATGTATGTAGATTTTGCCGTGGAATAGTAATCTGCAATATAAAATGAGTGTTCCCATCGAACGCCCCACCCCACCTCCGACACCAACGCAAGTGGTGCGGTGGCGGGGCCGAGTGCGGTATGATTGGACGTCCTCCTGTGAGGCAAACAAATTGGAATTATAACATTCTTTGATCACATTTGTAGTTTTCGAGATGTTTCATTGTTTTCATTTAAAATGAACATCCTTTGTGTACGAGGGCACGCTGCCCAAGCGGGTCTATAGACTTCTGAGTTAGAAAATAAATCTTTTACTGGTAGTTCATTGTGAATGGGTTGGCCCTGGATTCGATCAAGGGAGGAAACGAGATTTTAACACCATGGCCTGTGAGGAGGTTGGTGAGTCGTTAATATATGTTACCAACAGAAGGTAATATGGTATACACTGACGGAATAAACGCAGTACCAAAAGATAATTAGTATAGTCTGATGGAACTTCGGTAAAAAATTTGTCTAGGTAGCATAGGTAAATGTTTAACGTTGCAGCATTGCAAGTTAATGTAAGCGCGAGATACGCCACTGCAAATGTGAACTTCTGATACATCAATAACCGGTGTAACCGCCAGAACTTTGAATGCAAACATGCAGACGTGCATGAATTGTGTTGTGCTGGTGACGCCGGATGTCAGTTTGTGGAATGGAGTTCCATGATGTTACAAAAATCAGTTAACACAGGGATGGTTAAAGTTGTTCGTCGGTGACGCTGGAGTTTCGTATGTGGTCGACTGGAGACAGACCAAGGAAACATACCGATACTCTGTAAAGGATATTTGATTATAACAGTGGTATGTGGGCGGGTGTTATCCTGTTGGAAAACAGCCCCAGAAATGCTGTTCATAAATAGCAGCATAACTAGTCGAATCACCAGACTGACGTACAAATTTGCCGTCAGGCTGCGAGGGATACGCACGAGAATGCTCCTGCTATCATACAAAATCGCACCCCACACGATTAGTTCAGGTGTAGGTCCACTGTGACTAGCACGCAGACAGGTTGGTTGTAGGACCTTAACTGGCTTCCTTCTATCCAACACACGGCTATCACTAGCACCGAGGCAGAACCGGCTTCCATCAGAAAACACAAGAGACCTTCACCCTGACCACCAATGAGCAGTCGCTTGACTCTAATGAAGTCGCAAATGGCGGTGGTTTGAGGTCCTGGAATTCACCAGCTCTGGCTCGGAGATGTCCTTGATGTAACCATTTTGTAACAGTTCGTTTTGGATGTAATGTCAACTGCTGTTTAGTTTTCAACGACAGATGCAGTACGATGCGCCAGAGTCATACGCCGAACGCGATGGTATTTCCTCTAGATTGTGTCACGTGACTGTCCGGAGCCAGGTTTTCTTTCGACCGTGCATTCTCGTGACCACCACTGCCATAAATCATGTACAGCAGCCACATTCCTGCTTAGTCTTTCTGGATTATCGCAGAAGAAACATCCAGCTTCTTGTAGCGCTATTACGCAACCTCGTTCAATCCCAGTGAGATGTCGCCTTAAAGGCATTCTTGACTAACATGAACTCAGCACGTCCAATCTGAAAGGTAAACTAATGCTCACGACCGTTACAGGCAAACCTGACTTGCAGCCTCAATGATGTTACTAGCTCCACTGTTATGCGACTGACGCGAAATTAAAATAGACATTCTTACGTCAATGTAGATGCACTCAGAAGGAGTACTCCGAGTATCAGATGTGTTATTCGTTTCGGTTGACTTGAAATGAAATATATTATCTATTGAACTGAGGCTATAGCCGCTGGACTAGATGATGTATTTCAAGTTAATCAATTTCCCTCCAAAGAATTAGGTCTTGAAGGGACCATGAGTGCCCGATCAATTACCGCTGATAGTAAGCTATGTTTATATGGAGCGGGATCACAAGACGACACGTGTATGGCGGCGTCGCTTTTTACTTGCTTTCAGTTTTACGATTTACATAAACGATCTGGATGATGGTATTGACAGTGGCCCGAGATTGTTTTCCGAAGATACTGTAGCCTACAGGAAAGTAGTATCACACTAAAGGTGTGAACAAATCAATGAGGGTTTGCAGAAAATAAATGCGTGGTGTAATGACTGGCAGTTATCTCTCAATATTAGTAAGTGTACTACTGCGTATAACAAGGCGAAAGTCCCCATTAATGTACGAGTACAAAATAAATGCCCAGTCTTTGGAAGCGGTAACGTCCGTCAAGTATCTGGGTGTGACTATTAGAAATGATCTCAAATAGAATGATCAGATTACACAAGTAACGGCTAAGGCGAACTCTAGATTGCGGTTTATTGGTAGAATCCTGAAGCGATGCACTCCTTCAACAAAGGAAATAGCTTACAATACGTTAGTTCGTCCATTCTTGGAGTATTGTTCGTCTGTATGGGACCCTTACCAGTTGGGTCTGATTCCAGAGACTGAGAAGGTCCAAAGAAGAGCGGCAAGATTCGTGACTGGTACATTTAGCCATGGCGAGAGCGTTACAAATCTCATAGAAAGTTTAAAGTGGGACACACTTGCAGATAGACGGCGCGCTAAACAGAAGGGACTGTTCACTAAAATCCGAAATCCGATCTTCACCGAGCATGCAGAGCATATATTATTACCACCAACTTTCAAATCGTTCAATGTTCACCATTCAAAGATAAGGGAAATAAGAGCTCTTACTGAGGCGTTCAGACAGTCGTTTCCCCACGCGCGATCGTGAGTGGAACAGGGGGGGGGGGGGGGGGGAATATGATTGCGCGAATTGTGCCCTTACGCCACACACCGCTTGGTGACTACTGGAGTATATATGTAGATGTAGATTTAGAACGAAATAGTTTTGAGTCCTTACGTCGTAGAGAACGAGATGATACGGTGACTAGCACACTGAACTCGCAGTTTTGAGGACTGCGGTTCAGATCCACATCCGAGCATGCAGCTTTAGGTTTTAAGTCATTTACCTAAAATCGCTTAAGGCAAATGCCAGGATGGTTCCGTTTCTGGCTAGTTTTGCTTGCGAAGCAGGTAGCAGACTGGAGTTCATTAGTAGGAGACTGCCGGCCGCGGTGGTCTAGCGGTTCTGGCGTTGCAGTCCGGAACCGCGGGACTGCTACGGTCGCAGGTTCGAATCCTGCCTCGGGCATGGGTGTGTGTGATGTCCTTAGGTTAGTTAGGTTTAAGTAGTTCTAAGTTCTAGGGGACTTATGACCTAAGATGTTGAGTCCCATAGTGCTCAGAGCCAGTAGGAGACTGCACAAATGTAGTTAAAGCAAAAAACACTCGTTGACTCAGCGTAGGATATTGATCAAGTGTGCAGGAAATATGTCAGATAGGACCAACATCATGACAACACACTTCCCTATACTCCGCAAATGAGAGATCGTGCCCTGTTTCTGACGACACTGTCGTCGTTGCGGCGTTAAACCCTAATCTTCCTTCCTTCCTACGTCGTGTCAGTTATCATTGGGATATCTAATGCAATCAAAGTGATGCAATACGACCCTCACAAAGCCTTTTGTGTCGCTTGAAGAAATAATACTGGAGTCTGGCCAAAACGGTTATTTTAGCGTGTTTACAAAACAAAATTATGTACTGAATCCACTCAAATGTACGTAATTTATCTGCTATCGGATTAGAAAATCAGAAAACAATTAAGGTTTTTTGTCAGAACTACAACAGGTGTGCAGTAGAAAGTTTATTCAGTATCACGTAAATTTAGGTTAGGAATCAAGAACATCCCGTTTAACGGGAGTCAGTGAATTATCGATGTTATACGTTCAAGCGATCTGCTATACGTGAGACTTAGTAGACAACAGAGATTGCATCACAAGAATCATATTGCTGTGAGCAGGCAGGCAGCAGGTACTGTAATGAGGGCGAGCTCCATCTTGCTGCCGCCATCACCTAAGTGGTGTCTCCGTTGGAGTGTCCCTGTTGTCCCTAATGAGTTCAGGATAATTGTAACCATTGGCCCAGTGATCAAAGACGAAACGCCGAGACTTTTACCACCATTCTCAGCTAGTACATATGGCTTCCACCTACGCCAGGAAAGGGAATTACATCTGTTTATACCACAATGGAAGGTGAAATATGACTTCATCTGTTCACAAAACAATTCGTTCCAACTTGGTGAGCCAACGTTAGCAAACTGTTGATAACTCTTGGAAGATATGGTTTCAGTTTCGTACCTTTCACTGTAACGATGTTCTGCGAACTACCAATACTGCGGACAGATGGCGTCTTGATTTGGTTTTGTGGGATGACGACGCTGGAATCTGTTGCTGCAGCTGTTTGTCTGACCGTGTGGACAGTTTTTGGTCACCTTATTCACATCGAAGTGTTTGTTTAAACAAGTGGTGGACTCTGGCTTTGTTGTTTCCGGTACATGCTAAAGATATAGAAATGAACTTCCTGCAAGTTGTTTGCTGTTGAGTAAAGTGTACGAATCGAAATCATTCTTCCAGGTGAAACCTGCGTATATAAGTCGCCATTACTAAAGTTCAGCTTTTGACTTCAGAACATCACAGTGCAATATTTCTGCTACATATTGCAAATACGACTCTATATACACTCCGAAAAACACTGGGAAGTGCATGGTAGATTGCATTTCGCATTGCATCACGTATTGAGGTTCCTTCTCGTTCCATTAGCGTATGAAGCGAGGGGAGAAATGGGTGCTTAAATGCAAGTGGGCCTGCTGTATTTAGTGTAATCCTGTCTTCATGGCCCACACGAGCCGCAGTATACTCTCAAATTATTCAGTCAATACCGGTATTTTCAAGCGTCTTCCAGCACAGATTTCTAGCATTTCCAGGACACTTCCTTTTGTGTCAGACGAACATCTGACCATTCGTGTTGCTATTCATAGCATACGTTCGGTATCTCCTTTTGGTCCTATCTGATATATTTCGTGCACGCTTGAGCAATATCCTATGCTCAGTCAACGAGTGTTTTGTGCTTTGACTGCATTTTTGCAGTAACCTACTAATGAACTCGAGTCTGCTACCTGCTTCACAAGCAAAACTACACTTCCACCAATCCTTACGGCGATCAGACCTGTGGTCCACTACTTGTAGAGATACAAGCATTTTGATGATGTTGAATTTGGGGTTCTCAACCACATGATTACCAGTATCCTTACTGGACACCAACAAACACATCTCATGGTTTGACCAAGGTCTGTTCCCAAATGCAAAATTGCTGTGATGATACCAAGGAACACATTTTAGCGTTGTCAGCAGAAATGTGTGATCGTTTGGCAAGGCAACCTTACAACACGCTGCCTGTTATATAGATGTGTGACAAGGGGCTGTTCGTTGTCTTTATCTCACCAACATTTTGGGTAGGTGTTACACAGTTGCCACTGTCTGCTAGGAAGATGACTAGGTCTCCAGTCAGACAGAGTGTTGCTCTTGTGTCAACAAATGAAACAAGTAGTTTGAAAAACGCACCGAAAGTGGAAAGCTCCTTATATTGGTGGAACATCGCGGTGGTGGAAGAAACCGTTTCGCAACGGACAGTGCCCTGGTGAGCATCACTTACTTACTGGCATGAAGTTCACCTCGCTTGGGTAGTCGATATGTTTGACCGCAGTTTGTTGTTTACCACTTTCAGCCACTAGTGTGTCACTGTCGCACCATTCTATGTCCGGCAGCGAGGCGATGGTGTACATGGGAACTCCACGCCGAATCACAACACCTCCTCTATTCACTTCTTTGCAGCTTTGTTGGCTGCATCATTTTCCCACATCCCGTTGGGCCCAGATACAAACTCTCGATTTCAGATTTGCTACAAGGTGTTTCCGACAGTCTGAATCATTTTTCCTGCTCGATACATTTGTTGTGCAGATTGCAGGGCACTGACAGAGCCAGAGCATACGAGAAACGCCGTCAACGCCAAGCGATAAGAGTGTTTACATAACAAAACTGTTGCATCCTTGAGCCTCCGGTTCTAGATGTACCCTTGAGCGGTTAGTGGCTGACGCTACAGATCTTTATTTATGGAAATATACAGTACAATCACCAACAAATTTTACGTATTCACATACGCCTTTACCTTTTATCCAAATAAATACAGATTCATTAGGATTGAGTTTTCTTTTGCTACGTGTATACAATACAAGTGGAGACGTAGAGTCTTAAGCAGATTTACCAATGGCTTTATTAGCAATTTCAAACATATGATAAGTGCGAAACGATATTATATCTCTATCATTAAAACTTTCTAGTCCAGGTACACTTGGAACTCCGCTACCACCTCTTACTATGGCAACTGTCAACCATCCATTCCCATGAGAGAAGGTATCGTTTATGTCCAAACTAAAATTAAGAGTACATCCAAGAAACACACATGGTCCATAAACGAGCGCGTTTGCTGCAACACTCTTCACTGGACTGCGATTTTTCTTGTCGCCTGTTGTTGTTGTTAGTTCGATGTTTTCTATATTTTTGTACACAGTTGTGCGACGACGAGGTTTGTTGTTAAGAAAAGGCTTTTAGGACACCCTGAAGATTGTTAAAAATTATTTCCATTGTGCTGCTCTATCCGCATTGCTGGAAAATGGACGGCCTTTTAAATGACAGCCGTGGCTGTGCGCCGGTTGACAAGCGCCGGTGTTTTCTGGGGAGGGTCAGAGGGCTATCCGGCTGCGTGTTGACCATATGGCGCCCTGCCGCCTGGGGAATCTGGCTAGGGCGCCAGGCTGGTGGAGCTGGAGGTGGGGGCGCGACAGGTGCATAGCAGGTGCGGCTGAGCGACCTGCGGGAAGCGGCTACACCTGCTGCGCTGCCGCGGCACCGGGGCCAATGGAACGTATCTCAGGACCGCCGATTTATGGCGTCTGGACGCAGCCGCCGCCGCCGCCGCGGCCGGATACTCGAGATCTTGGAGCTACCTGCCGTGATTCAGCAAGCGACGCCGTTCCCACCGATTGTTCTCCGTAATGGGTCGTTTCCTTGCATACTGCGTCGGCTAGTCCCCGAGAACGCCGTCATCGCTCACAGTCCGTGCCTTTCGCTCCCCTGGAGTCTCCATCTTCCCTTCGATATCTTTATCTGCAGGTGGACAAGTTATGGGAGCTCTGACCGGTAACTTATGGCGTGCAGCGTTGTTCCGCCATCTCACAGACGTCCAGCAATTAGGACGATGGCGACTTACATACAGACGTTTTTCTTCGAATAAAACCGCTTTACTTTCTACGTCATTTTTTTACAATTTTTTTTACCAATTCATCGAAAACTGTTCGCAGTTACCTTTCTGTGTGCCAGTGAAAGAAATGGAACAAAGGGACAATCTACACAAGAAAAATGAACAGCACGTAGCTGGTGGACGAACAAATCCAAAACACAGCTTCTGGTGCTATGCATGCTGGAAATGTACATTTCTAAACAACAGCCTCCTAAAATAAAGCAAGGAAACAGCTTTGATCAGTATAACCTTTAGCGTCCCATGAAACGTCCCAGTCTGTAGCTTTCGAGCCTTCCAGTTAAACGACAGTTGCGAAGACTGACTTACCCACACGCTTTCGAAAGCTAAGGATATTACTTCCTCCGACGTAACAAACGATCACGTATTATAAATTACGCAACACACTGTCACACAATATAAAAGGAATCCAGGTGCCCGTTTTGTTTTTTGGGTTTGTACCCGGGTGCTCGTTTCCTCCCTAAGTCATGTTTCGATAACTTCCCTAGGCGTCTGCGTCAGATGTACGTCACAGGTTTCGTTCTTCCTGTTTTCACTCTGACAAAACTGAATGAAACTGCGTGCCGCCCTAGCAACTGTTTCATGGCACAAAACAGTCAACTGAGTTCTCAGCAGCAATAACTAGGAAACAGTTGAGGATAGTGTATAACTTAATAATGTACTTTAAGATGAAAATGGTTCAAATGGCTCTGAGCACTATGGGACTTAACATCTGAGTTCATCAGTCCCCTAGAACTTTACTTAAACCTAACTAACCTAAGGACATCACACACATCCATGCCCGAGGCAGGATTCGAACCTGCGACCGTAGCGGTCGCGTGGTTCCAGACTGAAGCGCCTAGAACCGCTCGGCCACAACGGCCGGCTGCACTTTAAGGGGAAAAAAGGAGAAAACCGTGACGCACCGCGAAGGAATTACGCGAATGGGACGGAAATCTGCAGATCTTGTGTACATGTACAGACAAATACAGTTTGAGAAACAGTAGATAATCTGTTCAACAGAAAGAGCTTCACAAACTGATCAAGTCAATAGTGTGTTGGTCCTCCTTTATCTCTTATGCAAGCAGTTATTCGGCTTGCCATTGATCGATAGAATTGTTGGATGCCCTCTTGAGGGATATCGTGCTACATTCTGTCCAATTCGCACGTGCATCGTCATAATCCCGAGTTGGCTGGAGGGCCCTGCCCATTATGCTCCAAACGTTATCAATTCGGGAGCGATCCGATGACCTTGCTGACCGAGGTGGATTTGACAGGCTCGAAGACTAGCACTATAAACTCTCGACCGTTTGCCGGCGGGTATTATCTTGCGGAAATGTAAGGCCAGGATGGCTTTCCAGGGCGTATAATATCGTCGAAGTACCGTTGTGCTGTAAGGGTGCCGCGGGAGACAATCAGAAGGGTCCTATTATGAAAAGAAATGACATCCCATACCATCATCCCTCCAAGTCGGGCCGTATGACGGGCGACAGTCTGATTGGTACCCCACCGCCCGCCGAGCAGTCTCCACACACGTCTTCGCTGGTCATCGGAGCCCAGTTCGAAGCGGAACTCATCGCTGAAGACAATGCCCTCCAATCCAGGGCGAACACGTGTCTGGAAACGCCCCGGAGACCGGTGGGATACCAGACTGGTTGTTGCCCGTCATGTACCCCGAAAACCACGAGTGATGGTCTAGGATGCCATTCCCTTTCTTCGTAGGACCCCTTTGGTTGTGAGCCCTAGCCTTTACAGCACAGCGGTACGTCATTTATATTCTACGCCCCATTTTGTTGCCCTTTATGGCAAGCCATCTCCGCCCTTACATGGCGAAAGTTCCTACTGCTTGCCTTCGTGCTTGCCAAACCCCACATTAGCCAGCAAGGTCGCCGGATCTCTCCCCAGTTAACATTTGTAGAATTACGGGCAGGTCCTACCACCAGCTCGAGATTTTGACGATGTAACGCACCAATTGGCAGAATGTGGCATGATGTTCCTCAGGTGGATATCCAACGACTGTGTCAATCAATGTCAAGCCGAACCACTGCTCGTATAAGACCCATAGGTGAACCAACGCATTACTGGCTTGCTCAATCTGCGACGCTCTTCCTCTTGAATAAATAAAGTAATTTTTCCGAAATAGTAACTGTGGTATCACCGCCAGACACCACACTTGCTAGGTGGTAGCCTTGAAATCAGCCGCGGTCCGTTAGTATACGTCGGACCCGCGTGTCGCCACTATCAGTGATTGCAGACCGAGGGCCGCCACACGGCAGGTCTAGTCTAGAGAGACTCCCTAGCACTCGCCCCAGTTGTACAGCCGATTTTGCTAGTGATGGTTCACTGTCTACATACGCGCTCATCTGCAGAGACGACAGTTTAGCATAGCCTTCAGCTACGTCATTTGCTACGACCTAACAAGGCACCATATTCAGTTACTATAATTACCATCTTCAAGAATGTATTCTGAACAGATAATATTGTGAATCATGTACCGTCAAGAGCAACGTTCATCATTAATGGATTAAAGTTAAGTATCAAACTAATTACGTCCGCTTTCTGAATTCTCATTCCTTGTCATGCTCCAGACCTCACGTCAGTATAGTTCTTCCCTCCTCACGCCAGCCTGCGTGAACTAAAACGCGTGCATTTCGGCCTCCACTCGTAACACGGTGTTGGCTCTTCTGCTAACACAAAAGTAACCATTTGTATGCCTGCACATGCTCATCACATCTGCCTATTTCCGTTCTATTTGAATAATTTCTTCGTGGTGTATCTTCTTCTGCTTAGAGTGTATTTCCTTTACTTGTAAGGAGGGTACCATGGTTCACAAATGTACAATATGTGATCAAAAGTATCCGGACACCTCCAAAAACATAAGTTTTTCATATTAGGTGCGTTGTACTGCTACCTACTGCCAAGTACTCCATATCAGAGACCTCAGTAGTCAATAGGCATCGTGAGAGAGCAGAACGGGCCCTCTGCGGTACTCGCGGACTTCGAACGCGGTCAGGTGATTGGGTGTCACTTCTGTCATACGTCTGTACGCGGTATCTCCACACACCTGTTCCTGATGTGATAGTGAAGTGGAAACATGTAGGGACACGTACAGCACAAAAACGTACATGCCGACCTCGTCTGTTGACTGACACAGACCGCGGACAGTTGAAGAGGGCTGTAATGTGTAATAGGCAGACCATCATACAGGAATTCCAAACCGCATCAGGATCCACTGCAAGTACTATGGCAGTTTGGCGGGAGGTGAGAAAACTTGGATTTCATGGTCGAGCGGCTGCTCATAAAGCACACATCACGCCAGTAAATGCCAAACGACGCCTCGCTTGGTGTAAGGAGCGGAACTGAACGACTGAACAGCGGAAAAACGTTGTGTGGAGTGACGAATCGCCGTACACAATGTGGCGATCCGATAGCAGGGTGTGGGTATGGCGAATGCCCGGTGAACGTCATCTGCCAGCGTGCGAAGTGCCATCAGTAAATTTCCGAGGCCTTGGTGTTATGGTGTGGTCGTGTTTTTCATGGAGGGGGCTTGCACCCGTTGTTGGTTTGCGTTGCACTATCACAGCACAGGCCTACATTATTATTTTAAGCACCTTCTTGCTTCCCATTGTTGAAGAGCTATTCGGGGATGGCGACTGCATCTTTCAACTCGATGGAGGACCTGTTCATAATGCACGGCCTGTGGCGAAGTGGTTGCACGACAATAACAACCCTATAATGGACTGGCCTGCACAGAGTCCTGACCTGAATCCTATAGAACACCTTTGGGATGTTTTGGAACGCCGACTTCGTGCCAGGCCTCATCGATCGACATCGATACCTCTCCTCAGAGCAGCACTCCGTGAAGAATGGGCTGCCGTTCCCCAAGTAACCTTCCAGCAACTGACTGAACGTATGCCAGCGAGAATAGAAGCTGTCATCAATGCTAGGGGTGGGCCAACACCATATTGAATTGCAACATTACAAACTTGTAAGTCATTTTCAGCCAGGTGTCCGGATACTTTTGACCACATAGTGTAGGTAAGAGATGGAAACTAAAATCTCCAGTTATAATGTACAGAGGCTAACAGAAAGGTGTGGACAAGCTAACCCGACATAATACTCACACAAATGAATAGAAATGTTTTTCATGCATATGGGTCCAGGAACGCTTTATTATCAAGTTGGAACTGCTTGTACATAGCCCTGCATAACACAATAACGTGGTAAATACAAAGAAACAGAACTTACCAGCACATCACACGAAACCGTTTCTTACATCAAATGTTCAAAATGCTCTCTTCGTTAGTCTGATTAGGAAGTAATTCCTAGGTTCCCCATCTGTACTTTGCGTTAGACACACAGATAGGAAGACGTCGACAGGTTATTTAGCCTACGTCCTGTGTGGCGGCATTTAAAAGCTCCTTTGTGTCTATTCCCGGCACGAGATGCAGCGCGTCTTCGTATCCTCTGTGGGACGCTCTGAAGCCGTACACAGTGTTCCAGAAAGATATCACAATATACGGAATGCAGTGTGATGATGTGGCGTTGTACGTATGAATTCTAGCAGAGGGCGTTTTGATCTTTTAACCCAAGAGTTTCGCGTGGCAGACATACGTTTTGTTACTCTGTGTTTCGCTGTATGGAACGACTTCAAACGTGGAACTAAAGTGTTTATGGGTAATTTATGCACTTATACTTCGACTATAACATTTTTTGGGGACTGATTGTATAATACATAAAAAGAATACCAAATTATTGCTTCCGTTAGTTTTATTTTCAATTAAGATCTCTTCATTTAGTGAAATTTTCCTGTAACATGCACATGTCTTCTACGTACATGTAGAAATACACGTAACGCCTTTCAGTATTGTATATTAACGCCAGAGATTTTCACCAGTGCAGTACAACACAAAGCCTTTATTTCACATAGCTGGTTGCTAAATGGAAGATACAAATGCATATCGCAAGTTAATTCACTTTAAAAGATTTTAAGCCATCTGATGATGTTGAGATCACGAACAAAAATGGTAGTGGTGTTTCAAATAAAAGTGACTGAAGCAGTGAACTGTTGATACTTTTAAGCAGTATTTTCTCGTTTTCTTTGTGAAGAATGTCTCTTGTAAGCTAGGCCCTACTTTTCTCTTGAATCCTGTATTTACAAGATATTTACTCTACAGAATCACTCACAGTGTCTGGTCTCTCATGAAACGCGTTGTACATTTTCCCAATAGCTACAGTACAGGGAGTGGCAAGTGACCCTTAACATAGACAAATGTAATGTATTGCGAATACATAGAAAGAAGGATCCTTTATTGTATGATTATATGATAGCAGAACAAACACTGGTAGCAGTTACTTCTGTAAAATATCTGGGAGTATGCGTGCGGAACGATTTGAAGTGGAATGATCATATAAAATTAATTGTTGGTAAGGCGGGTACCAGGTTGAGATTCATTGGGAGAGTCCTTAGAAAATGTAGTCCATCAACAAAAGAGGTGCCTTACAAAACACTCGTTCGACCTATACTTGAGTATTGTGCATCAGTGTGGGATCCGTACCAGATGGGGTTGACGGAGGAGATAGTGAAGATCCAAAGAAGAGCGGCGCGTTTCGTCACAGGGTTATTTGGTAACCGTGATAGCGTTACGGAGATGTTTAACAAACTCAAGTGGCAGACTCTGCAAGAGAGGCGCTCTACATCGCGGTGTAGCTTGCTCGCCAGGTTTCGAGAGGGTGCGTTTCTGGATGAGGTATCGAATATATTGCTTCCCCCTACTTATACCTCCCGAGGAGATCACGAATGTAAAATTAGAGAGATTAGAGCGCGCACGGAGGCTTTCAGACAGTCGTTCTTCCCGCGAACCATACGCGACTGGAACAGGAAAGGGAGGTAATGACAATGGCACGTAAAGTGCCCTCCGCCACACACCGTTGGATGGCTTGCGGAGTATAAATGTAGATGTAGATGTAGATGTACATGTAACATCTCCTTAACTCATGAAATACCTGCCAGCTCACTATTTCTGTCTTTTCGTTTTAAATCGTCTTTGTATACAAATAACAGATTTTTTGCAATGACATAATGTAGCGATGGAAGCGATAGCACATACGGTCCGCGTAGGACGTAGGGGCTGCTACTTTCCAAAAGGCTGATCCATCAAGACATTTCACGCCTTGACTCACGTGATTGCAGCCAGGCCACGCGTCTTGTGCAAACAGGTGCGAAATGTTAGGAGTACTCAAAGGTGCGTCGCCCAGGCTTGTTTACGGCGCTCCCTCGCCGTTTGACGTACGGCAGTCACGTGACATCGATGGTCTTAAGAGGGCTCTCCGGCTCGTACCGTGTGTAACATGTTACCGACGTTTACGACCAAGCTATGCAGGTAACTCCTTACAACTGCGTAAGCAGTTGCGAGAAACAGGCATGGATCTATTCATATCCTCGACTGGTAAGCAAGTTAGTGAAAGTGAAAGAGTATGACTTTATTGGATTCGACTCAGAAGCTATGGTTGACTATATCCATGTCTTATGCCACTGTAAACGCTGAATCATCAAAATATTTCGTAGTTCTACATTCATATTTAACCTATTCAGTATGTGTAAGAAGCTTAAATGCAACAGTGTTTAAAAATGTGTTAAGAAATTTCATTATTAATCAACACGTTAACTCTACGTGCACCCACCCTGTTCTACTTCTTCGAAGCGTGGCCCGCCCAGTAGTTACTCTTTTTGCATTCAACAGACGGAACACCGACGGCCGAAAATCTCTGATGTACTCGTAAATGGGTAACCCAGAAGCAACCAGTACAGCGCACGACTTTTCCACGAACAGACGGCTCAACACGTGCGCAATCATTGCATGTACGAGAGCAATTACGTAAGTTACACTTTATTGTGGCAAGTCAGGTAACTTTTATTGAATGTTACACTACACTTCAAAGTTACACAGCTATATGACACCATTTTTCAACATAGTCGCGGTCGGAACATCTGCCCCTCGGTCACGGAGCCATTTGAGAATTGGTTGGAGGTTGTCCTCTGTGGCCTTCTTTCCCGATCGACATTACCCACACGTTGATCAAATTGTTGCCTCCATTTCACTACGGTTAGACACAGCATTGTATTTGGTCCATATACCGCCATAATTTATACATTTTGCCTGTAATAATCTTATTGTCCTGCGTACTTCGACCTTGGCGCAAATTTCCAGTTGCCGCGCTTTTTCACTCCCATTCTGTGATGCAGCTGTTACTGGTACTGCAACAGAACTACGTCTGCGGCGTACCAGCAACATGTTATCTTGTGTGATAATCTGCCACTCTTGTTGCGCAATGATCTTTTTCGTAGGGCACTACACAAACTTAATCTATGAAGTCGCTACGCAGCACTCACTTGATGAAGTTACAGTTCGTTACCGCAGACAACACAGAACTATTGAACAGCTCTGCCAATATTACCAGACTGATAAGTCGGTTATTTTGTATTTTGGTCCCTAATAGCAGCAGTTCGATGGTAGTGTAGGTGTCATTGGCTGCACGGTATATGACAGATCTTATAGATTCAAGAGGCGTTCGACGAATTTGCACGTTGAGGTATTTTGCTCCAGCCCATAATGGCTTTTCCACACAAACCATTTCACTTCCCTGCTCAATTAGTGAATGGTGCCTGGGAAGAATAACGACAGCCATTAAGATACCGTCAGAGCTACAATTTCTCAGATTTTTTCGTCATGGTCATTCAGCGAAACGTGTGTGGAAGGAACTAATAACTTGTCTGACACTTCATGGAACGTATGCGCTGGAAATAAGAGTAGAGTTCCCCTTGCTGAACAATGTGTCTGTCTGAGAGCCTGATACTACAGTTGGACGATCTCCGCTACGCTCCTGCGCTTGCTAAACGAGTCCGTGGAGACAGACGCCGCTCTTACTGGAATTCATCCGACGCTCTCTGTGATTCGTATGTAATAAGGATCTCAGACTACCGCATCAGACGTAGATTTTGTAAGCTGCCCCATACAACGATGAACTGTGTTTCCACACGATTCTTCCAATAATCTGACACAACATGATAGACATTCTTACAGACGAAAAAAACTTGTCTGGTGTAGACCGCAAGCAACTTGGACTGTGTTGTTCAATGGCGAGTCTTCTGTTTTTGGTGGTCATATAGCCGCCAACGTGGCGACAGATGCCCTGGTGAGACTGAATACTAAATGCTCGCCAGTATGTGGTAAGAATGGTAAATTTTGTTGCTTTACCCTTCCAGGCCAGGGTTCATAATGGCAAATTTCAGCAGAATAATGCAAGACCTCACACAGCAGTTTATAGCACAAGCATTTGAGGAATCTAAGGATCCATGACTGTCTTGCCAGTCTGGGATGCGACAGGAAGTCGTAGACTCCCGTAGTAGCCTCCAGCCAGCAACCTTCATGAAGTGTCACTGCATGTATTCCAGGTAGGGCAAGAAATTCCTCAAGATGACATTCAAATGCTGTTTTCTTCTACGCCACAATCAATACAAGAGAGTACTCGTGCCTGTGGAGGTCACACCTTATATTCATGTTAATGGTAGACTTTACTTCGAGTGGAATCAAAGTTTAATTATTTAATGTATGTTATGAGATGCACATCTTCACAAAGTTTGATATATATCGGACTGATGCTTCATGTGAAACATTTTGCTTTTCTGTCAGTATTCATCCACATTTCCTGAAAACAGCTTCTATGTGCTTAGAAGTGACAATGCGCCATGTATGGGCTTGGAAAGCAGGAGCCGAAGTACAATTATCCTTGCGTATGTCACTTGTACATGAGAGGACAACTCTTATATCAAACAAATGCACGTCTGCTTTAGCTGGGTGCTATTGTTTAGTGCTTTGTGCATCTCGAGGATGAACAGAGCGGTAACGTAAACACGGCATTTTACATGACAGACGTGTGAGAGGGCGCCCACGCCTGTCTCCTCTCTCTCTCTACGTCCGTCTCTATCCCGCGCGCGCGCGCGTGTGTGTGTGTGTGTGTGTGTGTGATTGCGTGTGCGTCTTTGTTATTTTCGATAGAAACTTTATATAGGGTAGTAATGAAAACTTGATGGGGTAACGGAAAGGAACGGGCGATTGATAGTGTTGTTCTACTTGAGCACTGTTTGAGTATGTCCTGACTAACGAAACTTTGAACCTGACAGGACTCACAGATTTCCTTCTGTTCACGAATTGTCGCCTTAAGCATTAGGGTATTTGTGAAACCCCCGCGAACTGACTTAAAATTACACTGTCACTTATTTTTCCACCTATGATATACCACAAGATATGTGGCAGTAACGGCAGCTCTGTAGGAAAGGATATTGATGTAGTATTCGAAAATCGCACTTGAAAACCAGATTGCAAATAAAAGTTTCAACAGACTGGAGTCGCGCTCAGATAATCTAAGGGTAAAGGCAGGAAACTGTGTCTGGGTACGGCGCAACTCATGACCTACACTACCGAAAAATAAGAAATACCCTTGCCCCCCCCCCCCCCTCCCAAGGACAAGTTCACTTTATCGATAAGTGGGGTGACGGTAGTTTATCTTCACCAAGGAGGCAGTACTGTGTACTAGGTCAGTTGGACTCCGAACTCCCTGGCGACTGCACTGGATGGCTGTACTGCATCAAATTGTTTAAATAAAGACTGGTGCATGCAAAATAAAGATGTATGTACAGTACAGGTCAAGTCCTTTTCCCCCCAATCCCTAGGAAGAGGTGGCAGTTGGGTGACTTAGGTTAGTGGAGGTAGCCCAATTGATCTATCTTGCCGACTTTTTCTTAGGTTAGTAGAGGTAACTGTTATGTGGGGCAATATCCTGAAGGAATTTTTACTTAGCGCCATTTTCTGGAAGGGGGGAGGTAGTTAGTGGAGGCAGCGCAGTTGACCTATCTTCCCACTATTTTCTTAGGTCAGTAGAGGTAGCCCAAGTGAACTTTCTTGACCACCAAAACTCAAATTTCGTGCTAGTTCCTAGGATGAGGTGGCGGTTGGATGACTTGGGTTAGTGGAGGTAGCCCAACTGCCCTTTCTCTCCCACGATTTTCTTAGGTGTGTTGCATTGTCCTGACGGAATTTGAACTTCCCACCATTTCCTTGGGGAGAGGAGGGGAGGGGGTTAGGTTAGTGGAGGTAGCCCAATCGACCTATCTTCCCGCGAAAATTCAAACTTCTCGCCAAAAGCCGCCATATTGGATGACGTCATGGCCATCATCTTGGACGATATCATGCCCTGTTTCCAAGTCTACACACCGCCATCTTGGATGACGTCATCGCCGCCATCTTGGACATATCTGGCAACAATGCAGAGTTGGGTGCTACCCTCCGTGCCCCAATACATATGACCTATCGGACACTAAACGATGACCGTTACAGGTATGCTGATGCTGAGCGAGAAGCCAACACCAGAACCCAGCTGCGGCCGCCAAGTAAGACCGCTCCAAAACATGAAAGATGTTGACCTGTCGCAGGCAGCGAGAAAATCGCTACTGCTCTTACAATCCAACCCAACTATCGCAGAGGTTTTTTCCCTTGGTTCTTGCCTTAGCAATTTCTTTCCTCTGTCCTTCAAACCGCTACCCTTCTTTCAGCTTTTGATCCAATCCGCCTCTAGACGAGAACATATTAATGGTTAATCATAACCAGACGTACGCAAACATTGCAGTACCCACATCCTGCAAGACCTCACTTAGTGAAAATTAACCAATATGCAGAGGTGGCAGTAGACCTTTTGTGTTCGCTATCACGCCGGTGTGCGTGTGGAGGCCCTCCACCCTACATTAAAAGATGAAAGGCGCACAACAGCTCAATAACTTAACTAGAAAGCTCAGTTAGAATAGCAACATAATCAGTTAACACATTTGTGGACAATTTCGATCCATCAAGTCACTGCTTCGGCATAACTGACAGGTATTGGAAAGGCTTCGCTTTTATTTTCAGTGCAATGCAAAGTTCCCTTTTCCATGCATGTAGAAACAGAGGTACCGTGCAAGACCAGCGGGAAGCCCTGCAAGCTCAGAATACTTGAACTACCGCAGCAGACAAGTTCGTCTATAAACACTAAGTTCACAAAACCCTCAGCGCCTAGGACAAAATGTTCAGACATAGTTAGAAATTTAGTATCCAAGGTACAGCGCTTACAGCAGATACAATAATTCATCCCAGAGAGCAGAATACCGTCTGCAGAAAATGATACTTTACCTTCCAACTAACTGCAACGTCCTTCTACCCTATCCTCTGTACCCACCATTTGCCATCATATGTCCACAACCCGGACTGCCACAGCCAAAGTCCGCACACGTCTTCCATTCGCCTCACGTCACTATGCGGGGGCCGGTTATTCCCTCCAGGTCGACGACCGAAGTTCCAATCAGCTTGCCGAGTGCCGAACTGCCTCGCATCAACCACCACGGCAGCCTCTTTCGCCGCTGGCGGACAACTGCTGCTCTCCGGCAGCGCTCTCTTCTCAACTGCCGGCCGCGGAGTAAAGTTCAAACAATGGCGCTAGGTGCGACGCCGTAACATCTGATTATCATTATACAAGTGAATGATAACAATTTCAGAGCATATGAAACCCTCATGTCACAGTAAAGGGTGCCCAAACCGTCGCATCAATACACCGTGCATCCCCTCTGGCGGCAACGCAGGTTTCTCTACTCGTAAACAAACTGTGGCGTTGTCCGAAGAACGAGGACCCATAGTAAAGTTCAACAGTCGCTGACACACAATGACAAATGAGGGACTATGGTGTCGAAACGCCCTCAAGAGGTCCCATAAAAAGCCGCTGCTGGATGCTTATTTACCGGTCAGAGAGAAGTGCCACTCATTTGTACACTGCATCCATCGCTTACGACGACAGCATCGTCTTATTAAGATGCAGCAGCAAGAACTGTATTAGAAGAAGAACTATGTATCAAAGTTTAGGGTCAACTGCACACTGTGATGTAAGTCTATCATTCCGTGTAGAACAAAGTGCTAACAGTTAAGTGACTGCGACAGTAAAAGTACATGTCCGCTATGGGACCAAGGATAGTTTCTGCGGTTGAGTATTCTACTTCAAAGAGTTTTGTTAAAGTGAACTACTACTTTTGTGTGTGTGTCTTGGAGTATCTGCCCGACCTCCTCCTGAAGTAAATCTAGGATTACTACAACTCCACTACACAGCTGATTACAAAGGTGCTGAATGGTATTCTGGATAGATTGTCCCACGCATCTTGCCCCTTTTGTTACAATTCGGCAATGGTTCTTACAAGCCATGGACAAAAAGTAATTTCGCTCGTCGTCATGTCCCATACATGATCAACTGGCGAGAGATCTGCTGATCTTGCTGGCCATAGCAGTTAATGCACACCACGAAGAGCATGTTCTGTGTCAGCAGCCATAGGTACACATGCATTGTCTTGCTGAAAAAGCAAGACACCTTCCTACCGAAGGAATGGCAGCAGCACGGGGATAAAGGCGTGTCCAATGTAGAGGGAACTGGTTACTTCACCCTGCAAAAACACCAAAACTGACCGCGAGAAGCAACTGATACCCTTCCCCCTCCCCCCCCCTCCCCCTCTACACCAAACCATGAAACTAGCTGTACACCTGTATGTCGTGCGCGAATGCACTCTTTAATAGGCATCTCCCCAGATCTACGCTATGCTCCTGTACGTCCACCACTTGTCTACAGACAGAAACTACTTCCATCAGTACAGGCAAAAGAATACCATTCCACTCCCGCCCAACTCATTCACGACATCAGAGCAGCCATGCTTGCTGGTGTCGTGGTATCAGTGATAGCTGGAGCAGAGGCACACACAATCTTAATCCCGCTGCAATCAGACGGTTTCCTATGGTCCTTGATGACACAGCGAGTGCAGCATAAGCCTACATTTAGTCCCTTGATAGCATTCGGTCGGCCACCGCTGCTCTCATAGTGTGCCTCATCTTGACATGCTTCTGTATTACACGGACGTCCAGAAACTGGTCTACAAGCGTGGGATGTTTCACAGATCCTCGTTTAAAGCAACGATACATCACTGACGTACTGTGTCAAAAATCTGAAGTACTACATCGATACGAGCATCCAGTTTCATGTAGGTGTATAATACGATCCCTTTAAAAGCTGAAGCTGATACGAAATAGCAGTGGCTGTGTTATTAAGAATTATTATGCAATGATCCTTCGGACATGCATGCATATCTCAAGGACGATTCCACCGCGCCTCTGAAAAACACGGGCATTGCTATTTCGTACATATTTGGCAATACCAGGCATTGGAATCTCAATAAATATGTCCTTTTTTGGACCGGAATTACGTAACGTTCGAGTGCAGGTTCCGACACAACGAAGGCGACGTATGGAGGTTTTCATCTGGCCGTGACCCGTGCACGGATAGCCGAAGCGGTTAAGGTGACCATTCGCGTAAAGCAGGAAATCAGGATTCGAGTCCCAGTATGCCAGAAATTTTCAACTTACTTCTTATATAGGCCCGAGGGTGCTTCATATAGGCAACTGCGATGTGGCTGCAGCTCTTTAACTGACTATGTACGCGTAAGTGTGGTATGGTTATACCCTAGTATGAATGTTGCAAAGACTGTTCACCTCTAAAAGAGCAGTAACTGCCTGAAGAGGCAAAATAGATGGTACAAACTGGCACCTAACACTGCCACCGCTCAGTATACACATACACTACTATGCGACACCTGGCTGATAATGACTTTTGAGGCGCCCTCCATCGGCAACTTCCACTCTCGCAGGCATACGTTCAGTCAGATGCTGCAAGATTTCTTGGAGAATGGCTGCCCTGAGGAGAGGTATCGACATCGGTCGTTGAGGCCTGGCACGAAGTCGGCTTTCCAAAACATCCCAAAGATGTTCTAAAGCATTCAGGTCAGAACTCTGTGCAGGCTAGACCATTACATGGATGTTATTGTCGTGTTACCACTCCGTCACAGACCGTGCATTGTGAACAGGTGTTCGCCATCCTCGAATTGCTCGTCAACAGTGGGGAGCAAGAAGGTGGTTCAAATAGCTCTGAGCACTATGGGACTCAACTGCTGTGGTCATAAGTCCCCTAGAACTTAGGACTAGTTAAACCTAACTAACCTAAGGACATCACACACATCCATGCCCGAGGCAGGATTCGAACCTGCGACCGTAGCAGCAACGCGGTTCTGGACAGAAGCGCCTAGAACCCCTCGGCCACAGTGACCAGCTCGACCACACCATACCACCACCGCCTACGAATTTTACTGTTGGCACTACACACACTGGCACATGTCGTTCAGTGTGTATCCGCCATACCGACACCTTGCCATCGGATCGCCACGTTGTTTACCGTGGTTCGTCACTCCACAAAACGTTTTTCCAATGTTAAATCGTCCAATGTTTACGCTGCTTCCACCAAGCTACGCGTTCTTTGGCATTTACCGGCGTTACCTGTGGCTTATGATCAGCCGCTCGAACATGAAATCCAGGTTCTCTCACATCCCGCCTAACTATTACAGTACTTGCAGTAGATCCTGATGCAGTTTGGAATTCCTATGTGATGGTCTGGATACATGTCTGTCTATTACAAAATGGTTCAAATGACTCTGAGCACTATGGGACTTAAACATCTGAGGTCATCAGTCCCTTAGAACTTAGAACTACTTAAACCTAACTGACCTAAGGACATCACACACATCCATGCCTGACGCAGGATTCGAACCTGCGACTGTAGCGGTCGCGCGGTTCCAGACGTAAGCGCCTAGAACCGCTCTGCCAAAACGGCCGGTAGATGTCTGCCTATTGCACATTACGACCCTCTTCAACTGTCGGCGGTCTGTGTCAGTCAACAGACGAGGTCGGCCTGTACGCTCTTGTGCTGTACGTGTCCCTTCACGTTTCCACTTCACTATCACATCGTAAACAGTGGACCTAGGGATGTTTAGGAGTGTGGAAATCTCGCGAACAGACGTATAACACAAGTGGCACCCAATCACCTGACCACGTTCGAAGTCCGTGTGTTCCGTGGAGCGCTTCGTTCTGCTCTCTGACGATGCCTAATGACTACTGAGGTCGCTGATATGGAGTACCTGGCAGTAGGTGGCAGCACAACGCACCTAATATCAGAAACGTATGTTATCGGGGTGCCCAGATACTTTTGATCACATAGTGTTTTATAAGTGATTCCGCCTTTCTTTCCCTGACAGTGTATGTATTGCGTTCCGGGTACAGCATTTGTGAACTGTTTCATTCCCATCATATCAGCAAATGTCATACAGATGACGTCAGTTGGGTTCAGATTTTCCCCCATTTTACCGCGGGCTCAGTGCGAGCGCACTTGGTGCTCGTGGTAGTGTCCAACATTGGCAGGGACTACAGCCAGTTTACTCCCGAATCGCCGTGTCGGACAACACTGGTGCGCGGAGAGGGCTGGGGCGTTGTCGCCGATAGGCGTCTCGTCTCCCGGCGAGAGGTGGGAACAGCGGTAACCGAGGGCGGAAAGAGCGCCGGTAATCCCCGGGCGCGAGTGACAGGTTGAGAGGCTGCGTGAAATGTGGCGGCTGCGGAGATGGCCGCCGCGATAAGGCGGTCCTTGACCCGCAGGGTGGGGGCGGGCCCTTCACCAGCCTCCAGCCAGGCCGCGCTGGGACCGGCGCAGTGGGGCTCGCGTCCGTCAGGGCAGCCGCCTCGCAAATCAGAGCGCCGGCGGCGGCTGCAGAGACTGTCGGCTCTGCAGGCTGTGCGCCGGCCGGCCTCCGCTACTGGGCACGCCGCCACTCCGCGCGGCCCGTGGGAACCGCCGCTGCGGACGCCGGCCGCATAAACCTCTCCACCTTCCTGAACTTCGCCACTCTGGCTCGTACTTCTGGCCAGTGTCATTCTGTGCTGGCTGCTGCGCTTACGCCACCGGAATAGCATTACCGGTGAAGTAGCTGCCACTGTTTACTGTTACAGACGATAGACAGCCCCAAGTCGCGTGTGTCAGTTATCTATGCTTCGTACTGCTAAGCCCCTCACTCTGCTATGTTGCCGTAGCATAGGTACCTGCTGATCAGACAGTTTACTTCTTTCTAGTTTTCGCTTTCTTCCGTGAAATCGTTCTACCTGTATAAGGGACAGTCAAATGAAAACAGGACTGGTCGAGGAAAGGTAAGTTAACCGTTTATTATTTCAAAGTAATCGCCACAACTTTTAAATACATTTTTCCCAATGTGAGAAAAGACGGTTAATGCATTCAAGGTAAAATGGTTGCGGTTGCCTACACAAACATGGTTATACACCGGAGTGCACCCGTTCGCCGGCCGGGGTATGTAAGGTGCCTCTTACGTGAGGAAGACATTTTTACCAGTTTTAATGAATTATTGCCTCTTACTAATGTATTCACGATAGGAAGAGCTGTAGTCCGTAGCCGGCCATGAGTCGGAGAGCATTTCCCACGCTGGCTGGCTATGTGACGAAGCGACCATATGTCGCGCGTAGTGGGGTGGTGCTCGGCGCTGGACCGTAGCAACAAGCGTCAGCCTGGGAAATATACATGACGGTAAGTACCGCCATCTTGGCGCCAAAGTCACCGATTTTGTTTATTTATATTTAATAATTAAAGTCATTTATGACAACACGATTACTAGGAGGAGCCTCTGGATGTTTAAAACTATTTATCATAATTTTGCCTCGTTAAAATTCACCCCCGTTCATTAACAAATGCATATCTTAGTAAGTACGAACTTGATCGGAAATCCACGAACTGTGACGAAACTAGTAAGACATACGGACTGCGCGCCAAAGTCGGCAGTCAGCGTTAAGAGCTCTTCCTGTCTTGTTCGATGGTAGCCATGCTCTCAGTTTCGAGTACTTTGTGACATGAGTGTTTCATTATTTATCTAATAAGAATAAAAGTGATATTACGGCATTCTGAATGTTAATTTGGAGTAAGTAATTACCTCAAAGTTGATCGACAGCAATTTCAGATAATTAGCTTCCACCGACAGAGACATCCAATGCGCCAATGAAGAATCTGCACGGGACGACATTTACAAGAGCTGCACCGCGCACGGGTAGGAGGAAATCCGACGACACGACACACTAAGCCGGATCAAAGAAGGTCCGACTTACACTCGCAAATTCCGGGTAAGCTGAGTAATAACAGTATCAGTTTAGAAGCGAGGGGATCTTGGAGGTGGCCGAGCGGTTCTAGGCGCTACAGTCTGGAAACGCGCGACCGCAACGGTCGCAGGTTCGAATCCTGCCTTGGGCATGGGTGTATGTGATGTCCTTAGGTTAGTTAGGTTTAAGTAGTCCTCAGTTCTAGGGGACTGATGACCTCAGAAGTTAAGTCCCATAGTGCTCGGAGTCATTTTTTTGCACCTGTTCGTCTGTACGCATCGGGGCTCCAAATACATGGAATTCGCATGCGGCGATATCGGGACCGGATAGAGGATGTGTGAGGACTTCCCAGCTAAATATCTGCAGCGTAGTCGAATAGCCTCGCCAACATGTCGGCGAACTATCTCCACGTGATTTCCGCACCCACGACCGTCGATTTGCTTCGAGCGATGAGGGTCATGCCTGGGTGCAATCGTGGTTCCATAGGCAACTGCAAACAGTTTTCCTTGAAGGTATTGACTGTCTTTTCTCACGTCGGAAAAATTTACCAATACTTACGGCGATTACTTTTGACATAAGAAACATTTTACTAACTTTCTCCACTTGTGTCGTTTTCCGTTTTGCGATGTCTGTACTTTACACCGGCTATACAGTATAAAATTGTTAAGGCTTTCATGGTCACTTATTGACAAACTGCCTGTTGGCTTCCGTCTCGAGTTCTTCAGCTGATATTTCTTTTTTTTTTGGTTTTTTGGACGTTTCGACAGAACCAGTGCCTGGCAATGTCAAAGTTTCACCTTCCACTGATGATGGTGGACTGGAGTCGAGCTCGCGACCTGGCGCGCCGAAGTCTAAAGGATTTTCCTTGGTCATTTCCGCCGCGGTTCTCCACATGCTACCTCCAGCTGTCTCTATAGATCGAACAAAATACCTTGTATTTTTATTAATGGAAACTAGTGGAGATACATAAAACACAATATCACAGCTAAATAGAGCAATATCTCAACAAAAGACTATCATTTTTCCACAAATTCATCACCATTCTTTATTATCTTTTTCAACGATCAACCAGAGCCAGCATGCCGCGCTTGTAAAAATCGGAACCAGCTGAGGCTATCCACTTCCTTACAACTTTGACAACAGCATCCGAGCCTTGAAGATGTTCGCCACTTAGTCCATATTTCAGAGGTCCAAAGAGATTGAAGTCTGATGGCGCTAAATCGCGACTGTGCGATAGATGAGGTAAGACAGTGCAGACGAATTTTGCAATGAGTTGCGTGGTCGCAAAACTGGCGTGGGGCTTGGCGTTCTCATGTTGCAGGTGAAAATTGGCCTTCTTTGGCCTTACCCTAGAAATTCGGGCTTTCAGCCTAGTCATTGTCGTCTTCTAGCGTGCTGAATTGACAGTTTCTCCATGCTCCAGGACATCGAAAAGAACCACGCCCTGGCTATCCCAGAAGACTGTCCATACCACATTGCCTGCAGTCGGTTGTGTCTTCAATTTCTTCTTCGACGGAGAACTCGCATGTGTCTTTTGGATTCCAGCTCGTAGTGCTAAACCATGCCTCATCTCTGGTGACTTTTGGTCCAGCATGTCCCGGCAAATTTCCATTCGATGAGTTTTTTCTAATTCTGTAAGCATCCACGGGATGCATCTCGCACGGACTTTGCGATTACCAAGATATTCTAATATTGTTTCCAAGGCATTAGAGGCGTCATTCAGCTTTGCACACAATTCTGTGCTCGTTGTCCGCCGGCAAGCACGGATGTCAATCAAGACAGATTAATTGCGAGGGATGACAGCTGTGCACGGTCCACCAGGTCTTGGCTTGTTATGCACACCATTTTCACCACCTTGAAAATTCCGTACCCATCGTCTCACATTGCTCACGGCTGCTGCATCGTCTCCATACACCTTTAGCAAGAGTCGATGGATTTCAGTCAGAGCAGTTCCTTCAACAGTGAGGAATTCAACTACACGTTGCTTTTTATACGCGCCTCTATACCATACCCCATTCTGGAACACTCCTCTGAAGGCGCCAACAACCACAGAACAACGGAACTACCTGCAGGTGAAAGAGGAAGGTTCAAGCATTAGCACTACATCAACGATTCTAGCGCGGACATCCAGATTCACCACAAAGGAAATAGAAGGCATTACCTTCGAAACGACCCTCCTATTACATGAATAATTATGTTTCTTCGTTTTAGCTTTGATGAAGAGATGTTGCAAGGAAGGCTTGTCACTGACAGATAAACAAAACTGCTTGCTCTCAACTCTTGAATAGTTTGACATGTCCAAAACCAATAACAAAGTCTGCAGATACTATTGGTTAGCTCATTTGTAGCTGAAAAAATTGGGTTTGCGGAAATAGACCAAAACAGGAATGATAAAAATACACGGCAACTAACGTCCTCACTGCACCTTAGTCTCTTTTGGAGACTTAATTTGGAAGCTTGAGGTCGACGTCGACGAAGTCCTGGTGTGTATGTGTGGTCCCATCGCTGAAATGTGAGGAGACCATCCGGGTGCTGTCCGTTATTGTTGCCGCACTTCCACAATATTTTAACGGCAGTGCATACTGAAATATCTTAGTTGCTGTTCCATTTGAATTAAGTAATTGCGATATATTACAAGACAGTGTGCGTAGATGCCACCTTTGTCCCACAATTGTGGTTTTTCGTATAAATAATCACGTATTTATGCGCTTTACGTCATCAATAATAATTTTGCGTAATGAATGACACAAATGTTGCTCACACTGGAATGAAGTCTTCTACCGCCGTTTGCGAATTACCGCAAACTAGTGAACTTGCGACTTGAGAGTGCGCTTCAATTTTCGCAGGTAGCCCCAACAACGTATTTCCATCGGCCTTCCGGGGAACTCTTATCAGCCTGTCAAAGAAAATATTTCGTTTCGGTCGCCATAGTGGGTCGTTCCAAGAGCTACTGAATTTTTATAAGGTCATGTAGGCTTCCACGCCAGTGTTCCCGCGCGGCTGGTGAATCACAGTGTTGACTGGCGACCTGACTGTGACGTCGACGCGTTCGATGCGTTTGTGAAAAGGAAGGAAAAGGATCTGCCCACCTATAGGAGGAAGGCACTATGTAGTATTAAAAAATATGCTAATCGCGAAAAACACTGCTCACGCCCTGCCGTTGGTGAACGGTGCTTTTTGAAGGAGCTCCACACGGAGCGTATAGTTTTCGGTAAGCTGCGAAGGAGGAGAGAAGCTGTAGATAGTGGGAAGACAGAGGAAGAGGACAGTTGTGAGTGGACTGCCGGAGTGAGATTCGTAATCAGACGGGAAGTGGAATTATCGTGTGGTAGCTGCATGGTACACCTTACATTAAGTGTCAGGTGCGAGCCACCTCTGGTCAACTTTCGGTTTGAAGATGCAGTTCCTGGTCCTGCATCTGGCAGTGGGTGGCTGTGGTACTTCGGCAGATTCACCGCTGTGGGGCGCAGTTCACTGCTTTGCATACTGCCGTTGGTGCAGAGTAAGCGTTGCTCTGCTTCTAATCAGTGCTTTGGAGGTTGCCAGAATGAGATTTTCACTCTGCAGGGCAGTGTGCTCTGATATGAAACTACCTGGCAGATTAAAACTGTGTGCCGGACGGTGACTCGAACTCTGGACCTTTGCCTTTCGCGTGCAAGTGCTCTACCAACTGAGCCATCCAAGCACGACTCACGCCCCGTCCTCACATCTTTACTTCTGCCCGTACCTGGTAGAGCACTTGCCCGCGAAAGGCAAAGGTCCCCAGTTCGAGTCTCGGTCCGGCACACAATTTCAATCTGCCAGGTAGTTTCAACTTTGGAGATGAATTGCTCACAGTACGGCGTTCGCCCCTGCAAACAGGACCAGTCGTAGCTCCACATATAAACGGTGCGCTAACGGGTAGATTGCCGTTCAAAATCTCTAACAAACCAGTGAATTATAGACAGATAGTGTTATCCACATTCTAAGACGGAACCATGACGCAGGGACCACCCATTCCCGATTTGGTCAAATGCACCTCAGCACTTTTGTATTCATGCTAATTAAGGGTTATTTATGTTTGCTCATCTAATTTCACTCCTGTATTTTCGACGATAAATCTGTGTAATAACACTGAACATCTTTAATTTCAGCGGAAATAAGACTCTATAATCATATCTAAAGTAATTTATGTGGGAGATACTTAAAGTAGTTGAAAATCTGTTACATTAAGTCCACTTAAGCTTCCCATTAGGAGGAAAACATTAATTAGATTTGATTTCCATTGCGCATAGTTTTATAGCGGTGTAGCTGAAGGGTGACTCTGTCACCTGACAGATAGAGGTAAGGAGTGGTGTCCCACACTACCAAAATAAGCTCACACCACGAACGTTTTGTAATGTTTGCTGATTCTCACGTTAGCAGCTTATTTCCAGTCCGGGCAGCTACAAAAAAGGGCAATTTTGTTGATTTAAATTAATACCTTAAATATCGCTTTCGATCAGCGTTAAACTCTCCATCAATCCATAAGTGGACCTCAAAATGTGCAGCATGCCTGTGTTGCTATAGAGCATACACTGCAAGGTATTCACAAAGTTCATCGCATACATTTACTGGAAGAAATCAACCTACGACGATTCATTACACGGCGGTTGCTGACTGTGGCTTTACGAAACCGTACGAATTTCTGACGAAAAGACTGCATGAAGATCAGCTTCTAAAAGGGGACGAAACGAGATAAAAATCCTCAAGACTGATATTACACAACGCAGTAAATCAGTCAGATTGGACCACAAACTATAAAATTAATTTTGAGGCATACTCATATGTTGCTTATTATTGTAATATAATACTCATCATATAAAAACGGGTTGTCTACCTACGTTGCGGTCGTGCGTGACATGCAAGTCTTAGACACTTCTTGTGGAGCTGCTTTCAACAACAGTACAGCATTTTATCCCCTCCAAAGTGATTAGCGGTAGCTGATGCTTCCGACAGAGCGCGAGGGGCTTCGGCGCCGGCGTGGCAGCCGCTGCCCAGTGTCCGCAAGTGGACCCCGGAGAGCACCGACGAATGCGGCGTTCAGAGGCAGACAGTCTGCCAAGGAATCTTTAGCAAAATCATTATCGGACAGGAGTATTATTACCAATGTGTCAGAAAGTGCAACACATGGTATATGTGCTTCTGTTACACTAAAGACTTCAGCATGTTTGCCCAAGTTCCCAAACTCCGCGAGTTCTCAAGTAATGCGCATGTCAGTGTTCGAATACACAAGGATTTCCAAAATTTTCTTTCAAATTTCGTTATGACACACCTACTTGCTGGTGGAAATTTATTTTGATTTTTAACGTCTCTTCATTCATTGAGAACTGGCACTAAATAATGAAAAGTGTGAGGTAATCCACATGAGCGCTAAAGGAATCCGTTAAACTTTAGTTGCACGATAAATCAGTCTACTCTAAATGCCGTAAATTCAGCTAGACACCTAGGAATTACAATTACGAAAAATTTAAATTGCAAAGAACACACAGAAAATGTTGTGAAGAAGGCAAACCATAGATTGCGATTTATTGGCGGAACACTTAGAAAATGTAACAGATCTACTAAAGAGACTGCCTACACTACGCCTGCCCCTCTTTTTTTGGAGTACAGCTGCGCAGTCTGGGATCCTTACCAGATAGGATTAAAGGCGTATATCGAGAGAGTTCAACGAAGAGATCACATTTTGTATTATCGCGAAACAAGGGTCAGAGTGTCACGGACATGATACGGAATTTGGGACGGACACCGCTAAAACAAAAGTGTTTTTCATTGCGGCGGAATCTTCTCATGGAATCACCAACTTTCTCCTCCGCATGCGGAAATATTTTGTTGACGCCGATCTACATAGGGAGAAAAGATCATCATTATATAATAAGGGAAATCAGATCTCTGACGGAAAGATGCAGGTGTTTGTTTCTCCCGTATGCTGTTCTAGTTTGGAATAATAGAGAACTATTGTGAAGGTAGTTCGATGAACCCTCTACCAGGCACTTATGTGTGATTTGCAGCAAATCCATGTACAATAACGATATGAGACGGAATTGGCACCCAGAAAGACACAAATCTACTCTTCACATCATTTCAGGTTCAGACATGCAACTCCTAGCTACTGGAGAAAAATAATTCGATATTTAACTTGTCATATATAGTCATCGACGATATGTGCGAGGTTCGATTTCCACTCATCACTGTACCTCTCGTCACGTCATTTCCAGTCCAAACATAGCTACATCTTGATATTGGTGAAAGAAACATATAATCACTGTCGATTGGGGTAGAAAACAACGCGATGGGTAGCGGGCTCGAATCCCGTGAAAGCAAAAATTATTCATTTTTCTCGTCACTGTAATTTCAAACATCTCGATACTGCTAAGAAAATTCGACATCTGGTAGCTGATAGTGCTTGTATACCAATCGGATTAGGTGCTAGTTTCGAGTCACCTTCCAGCACATGTATTACGTCATTTCAAGTTTGTTACTTGAGGCTGAAACCATACCTAACTTCTAGCTGGATAAGAGTCCCGGCCTAGTACAAACATCTCGCCATGTATTTTCAAGTTCAGATTTACTAACAGATTCTGAATAAAATGTGTTACATCACGTCTCTTTCTGGCTAGTCAGCAATAACGATCAGTGCTGTGGTCGAGTCTAGGTCAAGTACGAATATTTTTCTTAGTATTGGGTTTCAATCCATATCCAGCACAAAACAGGTAGTCATGTCATTTAAATTCCAAGTATATACACAGCTAGCAGCTCATTTTTAGTGTCACAGTGTGTCTGATAACAAATGTGATTGGTGGTTTTCGAACTGCACATAGATCAACGTGCCATCATGAATATAGTGAAATTACTAGTGATAAATTGTTGATAGAGCGCTTTTGTAACTGATTAGTTTAATAAGGTTCACAGGTGGTTGGAGAACCTTTTAGAGGGCAAGAATACTTCGGATTATGGTAGAGATTTGGGAGGTCAGACGTTCTTGATAAATCTCTTACTCGCAAAAAAATTTTCGTTTTAATAAGTATTACGAAACGATTGATGTTTTAGAGTTTCGGTCATTATGTTTGTCAGGTACTAATGAGAGTGGTAATACTTTAGAAGTTTCATTTATAGAAATAAATCTGAGTTTACAAGTGTCAAGTGCTGTCTCAGGTGCTCTCTGACATTTGTAGTATTGTGGTATTAATTTAATTGTGGTATTAATTTATACCTGTAGGATTTGCCAAACAGAGCAGTGTTTTCTAGTGGTCATTTGTGATAACCATTTTGTATAGAGAAGTGACTTTACCAAAACCAAAGTAGATCACCAGGAAGACAGTTACGTTACGTGGGCTGCACACAAATCAGCGGAACGCAATTCAGGTCGTTCTGATACTTTTGGATATGACATAGATGCAGACGTATGTGACGCTTAAATGAGATATCTTTGTTTATTTGTATAGCATCCTTTCCACCAGTAAATATAGATAAAGTACTAGCCATACATGAGACACCTGAAGAATCTCTTCTACTTGTAAAACTAAAAGGGAACTAGCAGAGGAATAAGCAGATAAAGTATCTATTTTGGGTACGATATCTTATACAAAACGAAAAATAAATCATTTCTCTCATTCATTTGGAAAGTGTTATGCCGTAAAATGGAATGAATAGAAACAATGGGGTGAAGAGAAATAAACTTTGCTGGCGTGTCGGGAGACAAATGGGAATATCATTGAAATATTTGTTTGTCTAAGTTGGTAGTGAACAAGCCTAACAGTTAAATTATGAATTTCAGAATTGGTGACCCTGTCAGTTGATTATTTGCTCACTCTGTGACAAACACTGGATGTAATCCTAAATTTTCTTACTTTGAAATTTATTTGTAAGTATCAGTCTAAATTGTTTTTTTTTTATGTAAGTACTACATGGCAAGTAAATCTGCTTATCTGTTTCATTAACCAAAAGATCAGCTTTAAAAGACAGTTTAATCTGATTTGTGTTCGACTAGTTGAAAAAGTAGGGTTATGATTTCAGAGATGAAGATCAAGAATTTGACGGAAATGAAGAACCATATGGCATTGTTTCCCACCCAGGAAATTATGCTGTGATTAAAATACATAGGAAAAGTAAGCAGTCATTCAAGTTGCTTACATGTGAAATTTATTATTTATAAGGCGAAGGTTATGTTGATGTTCATTTGAAAAAAACAAGCCCGATTAAACACTTTTATTTTAGCAGATGAGGATTCATAATTTAGTTAAGAAGATGTGGTTCGAGAAATATTCGTTGCTTCTGGGGGCAGAACATGTAGACATCATTTTTAACACGATGTCAGTAACTTAATGTATTAACAAACAAATCAAGTTCATAAATTTAACGTTAATATAAAGTAATTGGGGAAATAATTCTAGAGAGACAGAATTATAAACTACAATTTATTCAATATTTTTTGTTTTTGGAGTGAATAAAGATTTTTTGTACCAGATAAATTAAATTTCTTATTTCCCCAAATAAAAAACCGATATTCACATCTCCCTTTTCGCCCGAAAAATAATAAGATTAACTCTGCTATTGCTGTTCACGCCCCTCTGTGGTGTGAACAGACACACGATGTATTTAATTTTTTTTAAGCATGATCTAAGTTCCAAATCCAGATATAAGTTTTCAAGTTAGGCACAAAACTTGTAATCCCACATAATTTTTATTTTCATACATTTTTAAATTGTTATTCTTTTCTTTCGGAGTGGGAAAGTGTTTCTAACCATCCCATTTAACGGTATATGTTTGGGTCATTTCAAATAAATCGAGGCGCTGGACTTTGTCAAACACTGGAGTGGCTCTGAAGTGTGCCTAGTTCCAACACTTATCTAGCTTGCCCCTACTGAGCTTTTCACGATTTGCTTAAACCACATGATAGCTTTTACGTATGGTGAGTTCCTTTCTAAATTTACTCTCCAACGGGGTTGCTCATCTTTCCCTACAGGGTCTGATGCAAATAGCACAGTAATTCCTTAAAAAGCAATAAAACATAACGTCACTCTTAGTCAATTATCTATCATGTGAACTGCCTCGTTAAGCGCAACGTACAATTGCTTCAGCACTTCTCCAACAGGTTAACGTAACGTAGGAAGTTGCCGCCTCAGTTCAGAGACAATGGGCATAATATCATCTGCTGCACGTATGACAATTGTACTTCTTAATTTTAGATTAGTCTGGAGCATTCATTACCATGGAAAAACAATGGCTTTCATTCGTCTGTCTGGCGTAATTTATGACACCGTTACTTTTGCAGCTTATAAATAATTTATGGCTCCATGGTCCTGAGAGCTATTACGAACAAAACGAAAACTGATATCATGTATAGATGCAGGATAACATCAGTAATGACAGATAGTTAACATCTTTTTTCTTTTCCTCAGATACCGTATTTCTCTTTATGTAGTAAGAAGAATTGTGCCTTCTTGTATTATGAAAAAGATAACCGGTCCAAATCGTTGGATATATGCCAAAGGTATTAAAGCCTCAGAAGAAGGCTTATGCTATATTATGAGCTAAAATCTATCATAGAGAACATTATACATCCACACATAATTTATCAGCTATAGCCATAGTGAAAATATTGCAGCACTCAAGAAGCACTGTACGTCAAAGAATCTTATTGCATCAAACTCACAAAATATATTTAGAACTTCTCAGAACGATAACTGGAATGAGGATGCAAGCAGATGCACCACAAAAATTGCTCAATAGATGGAAGAATGTTAAAAAAAAAGTCTGTGAGTAAAAGCTCACTATAGCACAGATTAAATGAGAAAGTTGAAGGCTGTTGTATATGGTTGAAATAATTTCAAAAATTCACTGCAATTAGTGACACATTGATACAAAACTCAACATTCATATACAAAAACACAGGAAGTTTTGTGTTGTTGCAGCCATAATTCAGATTTCTTGCCACAAGAGCGTAGCAGTAAGCAGTTAGTCAAGATGATGACAGACACCAAGAAAGCGGATGTTGTGCTTGAAATGCTCCCGACGAAACCCCATGCGATTTCGTTGTGTGGACTTATGTGAAACATTCGTTGCTTACGCGTCCTCTATCAACAGACCCACCAAAAACCCGAGCTCGCATTAACAATGCTTTTCAACAGATTGATAGAGACTTGCTGTGCCAAATATGGGAAGAACTTGATTATCGACTTGACATCTGCAGAATCCGTAGGTGCACTCATATGCAGGCAGCACTGTAATAAGTCAAAACTTTACAGTTTTCTATATATAGTCTTGGTGAACAAACAATAATAAATGGCAATCTCAATCAGACTCCATTCCAATGGACAGATCTCGTTACAGTATTAGGAAAAGGTAAGAAGACTGCATAATGAGCAGTAAAAAGAAAAGTTATGTCTATGATCTTACATGACAAGTATCTCATGCTACAATGATTTTTTAAGAATCTATAGCATCAATAATCAGGACACCCATCAATCATGGAATTTTTTCGGTTCTTCTTAAATAAGCTGAAAATACCTGTGACTGTGGCAGTAGTTCATTGAGCGATTTAAGTTATACAGTACTTCCTGTGCTAAGCACAAACATTACATACTAAAATTATTTGATAACATTAAAAGGATGAATACTTCTCTCTCAACACAAATGAAGTGTTTTCTGGATGCCAGGTGTGCGAAACGTCTCCCTATTTTCTTATTACAAAATATCATACTCCTCTAACAAAACGTTAATACTTATGCTTTTTATTTTATAAAAATCTTTCATGTTCCTGATAAAAATACGTTAGCCTTCCATGACTATTAACATCTAATTAATGTGTTGCTGTTGTGGTCTTCAGTCCTGAGACTGGTTTGATGCAGTTCTCCACGCTACTCTATCCTGTGCAAGCTACTTCATCTCCCAGTACGTACTGCAGCCTACATCCTTCTGAATCTGCTTAGTGTATTCATCTCTTGGACTCCCTCTACGACTTTTACCCTCCACGCTGCCCTCCAATACTAAATTGGTGATCCCTTGATGCCTCAGAACATGTCCTACCAACCGATCCCTTCTTCTAGTCAAGTTGTGCCACAAACTCCTCTTCTCCCCAATCCTATTCAGTACCTCCTCATTAGTTATGTGATCTACCCATCTAATCTTCAGCATTCTTCTGTAGCACCACATTTCGAAAGCTTCTACTCCCTTCTTGTCCAAACTAGTTATCATCCATGTTTCACTTCCATACATGGCTACACTCCATACAAATACTTTCAGAAACGACTTCCTGACACTTAAATCTATACCCGATGCTTACAAATTTCTCTTGTTCAGAAACGCTTCCCTTGCCATTGCCAGTCTACATTTTATATCCTCTCTACTTCGACCATCATCAGTTATTTTGCTCCCCACATAGCAAAACTCCTGTACTACTTTAAGTGTCTCATTTCCTAATCTGTTCCTTCAGCATCACCCGACTTAATTCGTCTACATTCCATTATCCTCGTTTTCCTTTTTTTGTTCATCTTATATCCTCCTTTCAAGACACTGTCCATTCCATTCAACTGCAGTTCCAAGTCCTTTGCTGTCTCTGAAAGAATTACAATATCATCGGCGAACCTCAAAGTTTTTATTTCTTCTCCATGGATTTTAATACCTACTCCGAATTTTTCTTTTGTTTCCTTTACTGCTTGCTCAATATACAGTTTGAACAACATCGGGGAGAGGCTACAACCCTGTCTCACTCCCTTCCCAACCACTGCTTCCCTTTCATGTCCCTCGACTCTTATGACTGCCATCTGGTTTTTGTACAAATTGTAAATAGCCTTTCGCTCCCTGTATTTGACCCCTGCCACTTTCAGAATTTGAAAGAGAGTATTCCAGACAACATTGTCAAAAGCTTTCTCTAAGTCTACAAATGCTAGAAACGTATGTTTGCCTTTCCTTAATCTAGCTTCTAAGATAAGTCGTAGGGTCAGTATTGCCTCACGTGTTCCCATATTTCTACAGAATCCAAACTGATCTTCCCCAAGGTCGGCTTCTACCAGTTTTTCCATTCGTCTGTAAAGAATTCGCTTTAGTATTTTGCAGCCGTGACTTATTAAACTGATAGTTCGGTAATTTTCACATCTGTCAACGCCTGATTTCTTTGGGATTGGAATTATTATATTCTTTTTGAAGTCTGAGGGTATTTCACCTGTCTCATACATTTTGCTTACCAGATGGTAGAGTTTTGTCAGGACTGGCTCTCCCAAGGCTGTCAGTAGTTCTAATGGAATGTTGTCTACTCCTGGGACCTTGTTTCGACTCAGGTCTTTCAGTGCTCCGTCTAACTCTTCACGCAATATCATATCTCCCATTTCATCTTCATCTACATCCTCTTCCATTTCCATAATATTGTCCTCAAGCACATCGCCCTCTATATACCCCTTCCACCTTTCTGCTTTCCCTTCTTTGCTTAGAACTGGGTTTCTATCTGAGGTCTTGAATTCATACAAGTCGTTCTCTTTTCTCCAAAGGTCTCTTTAATTTTCCTGTACGCAGTATCTATCTTACCCCTAGTGAGATAAGCCTCTACATCCTTACATTTGACCTCTAGCCATCCCTGCTTAGCCATTCTGCACTTCCTGTCGATCTCATTTTTGGGACGTTTGTATTCCTTTTTGCCTGCTTCATTTAGTGCATTTTTATATTTTCTTCTTTCGTCAATTAAATTCAGTATTTCTTCTGTCATCCAAGGATTTCTACTAGCCCTCGTCTTTTTACCTACTTGATCCTCTGCTGCCTTCACTATTTCATCCCTCAAAGCTACCCATTCTTTTCCTACTGCATTTCTTTCCCCCATTCTTGTCAATTGTTCCCTTATGCTCTCCCTAAAACTCAGTACAACCTCTGGTTTAGTCAGTTTATCCAAGTCCCATCTCCTTAAATTCCCACCTTTTTGCAGTTTCTTTAGTTTTAATCTACAGTTCATAACCAATAGATTATGGTCAGAGTCCACATCTGCCCCTGAAAATGTCTTACAATTTAAAACATGGTTCCTAAATCTCTGTCTTACCATTATATAATCTGTCTGAAACCTGTCAGTATCTCCAGGCTTCTTCCATGTATACAACCTTCTTTTATGATTCTTGAACCAAGTGTTAGCTATGATTATGTTGTGCTCTGTGCAAAATTCCACCAGACGGCTTCCTCTTTCACTTTTTACCCACAATCCATATTCACCTACTACGTTTCCTTCTCTCCCTTTTCCTACTACCGAATTCCAGTCACCCATGACTATTAAATTTTCGTCTCCCTTCACTCTCTGAATAATTTCTTTTATTTCATCATACATTTCTTCAATTTCTTCGTCAGCTGCAGAGCTAGTTGGCATATAGACTTGTACTACTGTCGTAAGCGTGGGCTTCGTGTCTATCTTGACCACAATAATGCGTTCACTATGCTGTTTGTAGTAGCTTACCCGCATTCCTATTGTTTTATTCGTTGTTAAACCTACTCCTGCATTACCCCTATTTGATTTTGTATTTATAACCCTGTATTCACCTGACCAAAAGTCTTGTTCCTCCAGCCACCGAACTTCACTAATTCTCACTATATCCAACTTTAACCTATCCATATCCCTTTTTAAATTTTCTAACCTACCTGCCCGATTAAAGGATCTAACATTCTACGCTCCGATCAGTAGAACGCCAGTTTTCTTTCTCCTGATAACGACGTCCTCCTGAGTAGTCCCCGCCCGGAGATCCAAATGGGGGACTATTTTACCTCCGGATTATTTTACCCAAGAGGACGCCATCATCATTTATCCATACAGTAAAGCTGCATGCCCTCGGGAAAAATTACGGCCGTAGTTTCCCCTTGCTTTCAGCCGTTCGCAGTACCAGCACAGCAAGACCGTTTTGGTTAGTGTTACAAGGCCAGATCAGTCAATCATCCAGACTGTTGCCCCTGCAACTACTGAAAAGGCTACTGCCCCTCTTCAGGAACCATACGTTTGTCTGGCCTCTCAACAGATACCCCTCCGTTGTGGTTGCACCTACGGTACGGCTATCTGTATCGCTGAGGCATGCAAGCCTCCCCACCAACGGCAAGGTCTATGTTTCATAGGGTGGAGGCTAATTAATGTATTATAATCAATTGTAATGCACTTTTTAAATACTGCTAATGTGAAGTTCCTTTTTTATTTAAAAATAATACTACGTTTTATTACGAAAACTGGTTGACTGTTCATCGTAAAAATATAAGTGCCTAGATAATGAATTTGCACGAAGTTTAAATAAAGTAGCATGTTTCAATAAGAAAGTAATGTGTGCCACTGTTTACTCTGATTCGGAAGAGTTGCTTCTGTTTTTTAATATACAGACAGGTTTACAATTTAAACAGTTTGTATGTAACCACAGGAGGAGTTATGTAACGTTTCCTTGCCATTATTTTTCAGTAAAAAATTTAATCTAGTTTCGTTTTGGCGAATGCCCAGAATTAATAAATACCTAAGTTAGAAGTATTAGTAATAACAAAATGCTTATGTTTATAAATATGACAAATGAAGGGGAAACGTGTGGGTAATAAAGACTGACCTAATTCCACATTAGAGGGTACCGGTACCGTGTTTAGTTAAAATATATACGTACGATTTCGTTGACAACTGCCAAATGCGTCACACTACTTCTTCTCTGTTGCTCTTCTAAATTTCACTTTGGCTTTCGGTCCTTGTGCCATACGCGCCTAATTTCGAGGCTAATATCTTCCGCTGAGGACGTGGGCTATATCTACAAGTTTCTATCGTATTTCCCGCAGTTAACTTTAGCACCAGGATATCTGTTGCCATGCCTCGGAACTAAAGTTGTCCTTAGAAAGGGCAGGGTATACCTTTGCCAATGCTCTAATCACATTGTGTTCTATGTTCATAACCTGTAAAGATAGAGACTTGCAATTCACATAACTCATCGATTTAGATGTGTTAAATTAAGTGCGAGAGGGAATTTTAATTACTAAGCTAGGGTCTGTCCAGAAGAAATAACAAATTGTATTTGATCAGTAGAGCTTGAGTGCACGACTGGGTGCATAAGAATTTCATTGTTTGCATCAAAAGGCAGCACCCAACTCCCAAAGGATAGAATCACCGCAAATATTGTTTTGACTCTGGAAATGTATGATAAATCTAAGGATGAGTAAAGCGTGTTTCTAATAAACACGCAGATAAAAAATGCTTGTGCAGTCCAAGGAAGTAAAATCAACAGTTTACCCTATGTCTTCAGATGCAAAAAAACCGTCACAATTACAAAAACTGTTTAGACTTTTAAAAAGTTTCGAGTTAAATACCACGTTTCGCCCCAGTCAGCATGGATTCCTTTCACAGCACACACTGATTCCCTGTGGACTGTAGCGGAATTTTATAGCAACATGCATCCACGCCGCACATGGCGCCACACGTTGGAATTCGGATGCTACAGGCTGTTGTCGATTGTTCCGCACACTATTGCTGTCATCTCACAGTGGAAGACTGGCGAACGTCCTCTTCACTGTCAGAAACAAAACACTGAGTTTGAGGCCTTCCTCTTCCCAACAGAAACTGGACTGGTGTTTGACTTTCTCTATTGCCTCTCCGTACATCTAATATAATCCTCTCGTAGCCGCTAAGACATTAATCTTGTCAAATTGGTTCGAGTAGTTTTCTAACTGTGAAGCGTTGCTACAGCTGTATGCTTCTGTATTCGTTCTCTCAGTAACATCCACGTACGCATACATGAAGCTACACGGTATTCTGTATTCTGGTTTTACTATCAACTGGAGAACATTCTTGGCCGACCTGAAACATCCTACTCAAGCGTTTGTCTGCTACCGTGAAATGGTGTTTTTTCCAAAATATTTCTTACACGAAAAATCATATCTTTAAATGAAACGTAGACAGACCTCAGACGTCACAAATATATCCGTGACGATCGTTAGACCTTTCGTGTGTACGAGAATGAGAACGTGTAACAATTCACGTGCTGGTGAAATATTCCAGTTCTTCTCCAAATAACTCATCTTTACGGATTCACGCCTGTGGTGTCGCGTCTCAACGTGGATACACTTCTACTTCGCTACGAAATTTTCCTTCAGACAGCAGCGAACCAATGGGTAGAGTGAATCGAAGTTCAGACCTTCAAAAATGTGTGTGAATTCCTAAGGGACCAAACTGATGAGGTCATCAGTCCCTAGACTTACACACTGCTTAAACTAACTTATGCTAAGAATAACACACACATCCCTGCTTGAGGGAGCACTCGAACTTCCGGAGGGAGTGGCTGCGCAGTTCGTGACATGGCGCCTCACACCGCGCGGCGGTATTTAGACCTTTACTGAAGGTATTCCCCGAGAGTGGGAAAAGCCATAAAAATTTTAATTTCCGTAACGTTCCCACCAACGAAAGCTTAAATTTTTCGACTAAGAAAAAAGTGCGTTATGCCCTCGAAGAAAAGCAGACGAAACTTTCCGCATACAAGGTGCACATGCTGCAAAAGATTGTGCCAACAGACACAGTCACAGAGATGCACCCTTGCATATGCTTGGTTAACTACGTTGACAGAAGAAATTATTTTGTGGACAGTATCCTACTTCCCATCATGTCAAATTTCGTACTTTGGGAATAGATAATACACTACTGGCCATTAAAATTGCTACACCACGAAGATGACATGCTACAGATGGCCATTAAAATTGCTACACCACGAAGATGACATGCTACAGACGCGAGATTTAACGGACAGGAAGAAGATGCTGTGATATGCAAATGTTTAGCTTTTCAGAGCATTCACACATGCTTGGCGCCGGTGGCGACACCTACAACGTGCTGACATGAGATAAGTTTCCAACAGATTTCTCATACACAAACAGCAGTTGACCGGCGTTGCCTGGTGAAACGTTATTGTGATGGCTCGTGTAAGGAGGGGAAATGCGTACCATCATGTTGCCGACTTTGATAAAGGTCAGATTGTAGCCTATCGCGACTGCGGTTTATCGTGTCGCGATATTTCTGCTCCCGTTGGTCGAGATCCAATGACTGTTAGCAGAATATGGAATCGGTGGGTTCAGGAGGGTAATACGGAACGCCGTGCTGGATCCCTACGGCCTCGTATCACTAGTAGTCGACATGACAGCCATCTTATCCGCATGGCTGTAACGGATCGTGCAGCCACGTCTCGATCCCTGAGTCAACCGTGTGGGACGTTTGCAAGACAACAACCATCTGCAAGAACAGTTCGACGACGTTTGCAGCAGCATGGACTATCAGCTCGGAGACCATGGCTGCGGTTACCCTTGACGCTGCATAACAGACAGGACCGCCTGCGATGGTGTACTCAACGACGAACCTGGGTGCACGAATGGCAAAACGTCAATTTTTCGGATGAATCCAGGTTCTGTTTACAGCGTCATGATGGTCGCATCCTTGTTTGGCGACATCGCGGTGAACGCACAATGGAAGCGTGTATTCGTCATCACCATACTGGCGTATTACCCGGCGTGATGTTATGGAGTGCCGTTGGTTATACGTCTCGGTCACATCTTGTTCGCATTGACGGCACTCTGAACAGTGGACGTTAAATTTCAGATGTGTTACGACCCATGGCTCTACCCTTCAATCGAGCCCTGCGAAACCCTACATTTCAGCAGGATAATGCACGACCGCATGTTGCAGATCCTGTACGGGCCTTTCTGGATACAGAAAATGTTCGACTGCTGCCCTGGGCAGCACATTTTCAGATCTCTCACCAACTGAAAACGTCTGGTCAATGGTGGCCGAGTAACTGGCTCGTGACAATACGCCAGTCACTACTCTTGATGAACTGTGGTATCGTGTTGAAGCTGCGTGGGCAGCTGTACCGGTACACGCCATCCAAGCTCTGTTTGACTCAATGCCCAGGCGTATCAAGGCCGTTATTACGGCCAGAGGTAGTTGTTCTGGGTACTGATTTCTCAGGATCTACGCACCCAAATTGCGTGGAAATGAAATAACATGTCAGTTCTAGTATATTTGTCCAATGAATACCCGTTTATCATGTGCGTTTCTTTTTGGTGTAGCAATTTTTATGGCCAGTTGAAAACAATAGACTGGCTGGGTGAGATTAAGATATGTGAACACAAAATAAGCAGCCTTGCATATGCGGATGACTTAGTTATGATGGCAGATTCGATTGAAAGTTTGCAAAGTAATATTTCAGAGCTAGATCAGAAATGTAAGGACTATGGTATGAAGATTAGCATCTCCAAAACGAAAGTAATGTCAGTGGGAAAGAAATATAAACGGATTGAGTGCCAAATAGGAGGAACAAAATTAGAACAGGTGGACGGTTTCAAGTACGTAGGATGCATATTCTCACAGGATGGCAACATAATGAAAGAACTGGAAGCGAGGTGTAGCAAAGCTAATGCAGTGAGTGCTCAGCTACGATCTACTCTCTTCTGCAAGAAGGAAGTCAGTACCAAGACTAAGTTATCTGTGCACCGTTCAATCTTTCGACCAACTTTGTTGTATGGGAGCGAAAGCTGGGTGGATTCAGGTTACCTTATCAACAAGGATGAGGTTACGGATATGAAAGTAGCTAGGATGATTGCAGGTACTAGTAGATGGGAACAATGGCAGGAGGGTGCCCACAATGAGGAAATCAAAGAAAAACTGGGAATGAACTCTATAGATGTAGCAGTCAGGGCGAACAGGCTTGGTGGGGTCATGTTACACGCATGGGAGAAGCAAGGTTACCCAAGAGACTCATGGATTCAGCAGTAGAGGGTAGGAGGAGTCGGGGCAGACCGAGGAGAAGGTACCTGGATTCGGTTAAGAATGATTTTGAAGTAATAGGTTTAACATCAGAAGAGGCACCAATGTTAGCACTGAATAGGGGATCATGGAGGAACTGTATAAGGGGGGCTATGCTCCAGACTGAACGCTGAAAGGCATAATCAGTCTTAAATGATGATGATGATGATGAGTAGTGTATGTTTAATGTCTGAACAAGGCGTTAACAACAAGCACGTGATGTTCGTAAATATAAGGGGCACTCAAATTAAAACCGAATACTTACCTGGTGGGACCGTGGAATGACTCTTCTCTAAAGTAATCACCACATGCATTAAAGCATTTATCCCAATTGAAGACGAGACGATCAATTCCTGTTTCTTAGAACGTGAAAGGGCGATGACAGACCCACAACCGCGCCACTCTTGCACTTCCTCGAGCGACTGAAACCGACGCGCTCGTATGTCTTTCTTCAAGTCGACGAAGATGTGTACATTAGACGGTGAAAAACAGGGGCTGTACCGAGTATGTTGCAGTGTTTCCCAACCAAATAGCTGAAGAATAGCCTTCGTTTGATTTGCCGTGTGGGGGTGTGCGCTACCGTGCAATACGATGCTACTACTGCTCGTCGAGTTCCTCCAGTGTAGAACCACTATCAATGCGCAGCGCTATGAAGACCCTTCAAAAAAGCTGCGACGCGCCATAAAGTCAGAACGCCCATGAATGTTGTCAGATGGAATCATCTTATAGCGCGATAATACTCACTCCCACACTGCCAATCGGATGAAGCCTACACTTCAGTGCCTTGGTTGGAAAACACTGCAGCACTCTTCATACAGCCTGGATCTTTCACCGTATGATTTTCACATCTTTGGCGACTTGAAAAAGGAGATGCTCCTACGTCGATTTCGCTGGGACGAGGTAGTGCAAGACTGGGTGCGAATGTATATCCCAGTGGAATACATGTCTTAACGCGTGTAGTGATTACTTTTGAATGGAACGATTCCATGGCCCTGTTATGGCTAGGGCTACATCTCATATCACGTGGTTCTCACTGTCCAGAGACTGGGCAGTGGACGCAGTTAGCACCATTACTGAGTTATTGGATCGGATGTGGCCGAAGAACTGAGTACAGGCTGAGCAACCTTCACTAAAACAAAAAGATTTTAAAGAAGAGCTATTAGGGACTAAAATTCCATAGCCATTACAGTTGTAACACTAGCTCATTGTGCGAGGATGAAGCAGGAAGTCGACGGTGTTCTCTTTGCAGGAGTTATTCCTGCATTCGCCGTAATAGCCTTAGAGAAAACGGGGAAAGCCTAACCAGGATGAAGATTTGAAGACATTCGCGAATGATATCACCATCGTATAGAAATAAACTGTTTGTCGCATAATTGTAGGGCAAATGTGTCGACAAATGAAATACACTTGAATTTGAGAGGTTGTTGGTCTCTGTCAGTGAAATTACCACACGCATGACTGTACGTACCTATGTTGGTTTGGATTCTGGACGACAATGAAGCTAGCACGTCATGAGTTGAGCATCATTTATTCTCCAGAATGAGATTTTCACTCTGCAGCGGAGCGTGCGCTGATATGAAACTTCCTGGCAGATTAAAACTGTGTGCCGGACCGAGACTCGAACTCGAGACCTTTGCCTTTCGCGGGCAAGTGCTCTACCAACTGAGCTACCCAAGCACGACTCACGCCCCGTCCTCACAGCTTTACTTCTGCCAGTATCTCGTCTCCTACCTTCAAAACTTTACAGAAGCTCTCCACAATATCCTTTCTTTCAGGAGTGCTAGTTCTGCAAGGTTAGCAGGAGAGCTTCTGTAAAGTTTGGGAGGTAGGAGACGAGATACTGGCAGAAGTAAAGCTGTGAGGACGGGTCGTGAGTCGTGCTTCGGTAGCTCAGTTGGTGGAGCACTTGCCCGCGAAAGGCAAAGGTCTTGAGTTCGAGTCTCGGTCCGGCACACAGTTTTAATCTGCCGGGAAGTTTCATCATTTATTCTGTTTTATTTTAGATATGTAAGTAGTTTTCCTTGGTGCGTGTGTTGTTCTTACTGTACCATATCCAAATCAAAAGATGTTATGCGTTCGAATGCAATTTACTGTGGAGAAATACATATTTATTCATTGTTTCCGGTAAGGCAAGGTAGTAGGCCATGATATGCGGAATACGATGTTTTTACTTTACATGCAACCAAGTAGTGCTTTATCTTAATGCAAAGACGTATATATTGCGTGTCTGTCGGGTGACTGGCAATAACTCTTTAGCTAAGCTTCTTTGTTTCTTTCATCAACTCAATATCCGTAAGGGGTAAATGCACTGTCGGCTATAAAGCAGCAGCTCACCTTACAATTCCAATAATGTCGACAACTGCCTGCACCTATTCATCTGAAAGGTGTTATTTTTGTATTATGTCGTTCAGTGCTACTATTTCATCATTGCTTGCTGTAATTCAGCAGGAAATGGTACTGCAAGCGCACTGCTGTCCTCCTAGTACGATCAAGTACGCTGATGATCCATTTAGTTCCGTCTGATGCAGGCTTCGATTACGGACACTCCTCGGACACCCACGAGCCCTCGCTGACCTCGCGCGCAGCCCTCTCCTGAAGCAGCCATCCACCGCTGCTGCAGCACTTTCATACAAGCACTAATCTCTCCTATTGCGGCCACTTAGCCATCAACAGGCTTCCGTTCGCCTTGAGCCCAGTGTCGTTGTCGTTTCTACCCACGTCTTTCTTCCGATCGCTTATATTTATGAACACATCTAGGTCTGCTGAAGAACGCTTGTTAACGGAGTTACACAAAGTCGAGCACGTCTCAAGAGCGGAGGTTTCGGAATACTTATGAGCGGAACATACTCTTACCTGTGCCCAGTCGTTTTATGTTTGAAGTGCCTCAGTTGCAAAAAGAATTCAGTTTCACGCTAGAAAAGTTTTTCATTCGCATTTATATTACAATGAAACCAACATATTTCACTTTACTTTGTATTGAGTTCTTGGCTACAAACAATCATGATGAACGTAGGCGTTAGTGACGACAAGATCGTTGTGCTGAGCCTGAATAGCACAACATCCAAACCCACCAAAAGTAAAGGCAAAATGTTTCTATTTAAAAAATCAGATAAAAATTCGCTTGAAGCCTGCCCAAGAAACGATCTCCATCCCTTCCAAACAATGTAAGCGAAAACTAGTTGTGGCTTAAAATTAAATACGTAGTGTCGAAGGCAGGAGAGATGTTAGTAGTTGGGTGGAGTCATTACTGCTGCAATTTTCATATCAGATTAATTATGAAAATCGAGAAATTAATTTCCCCCAACCACCTGATGACGTCCTGGATTTTCCCTGGCCAGCACGTGGGTCCCTCTCATTCACCACTTCACTGGAAAATTCCTACCCTCTCTCCCCAACCCCCTCCTGGAAATGGCAAGAAATTAAAATTTTGTGTGTTTACCTTAAGATTCGGAGATCAGCTGGCCTAGTTTACAATACCACCACCAGGGCATGCTATGGACCCTCGCCACTCCCCTCTCCCCCACTCCCCATCACCTACTCCACTTCTGAGGGAGCTTCAGTTTGTGCTGAGCTGCCAGATAGGATGAACGTAAGTCTTTATTGTGTACACAGTGCAGAATATTGTTTATTTAAACAATTTGAGTTGGGCAGGGGTAGTTGCCATTGATTGAGCTCTAGACAGTAGCTCCATCCAGTGTCGTCACTAACTGCTGGATGTAGAGACGATATTTTTGATATTAGTGAATAGCTGCTGGGATAAACATAAGACAGGGTAATAATCATAGAATATCTCCCCCTATACACAGAACCCATGTAACAATATCATCTGGGAATGAAACACACTTATACCTATTTATGAGTCGCAAGTCACATCCTAGCCAACAGGAACATGGGAAATATATCGTATGAAATTTTTTACGAATGCAGTGCTCATTATCTTACTTGAACATGGCGTCTCAAGACAAAAAAAAATTCTGAAAAAAATAGGGGTAAGCTGTAGGGAGAAATGGGTGATACACACCAAGAGCCAAGACGGAATAATAAGAGGGGAAGACCAATAACAAAGGGCTGGGATTACCCCGACGGTTCAGTCTATACTTCGAAGAAACAATGATGCAAGTAAAAGAAAGTTTCAAGGTGAAAGGATGTCAATGATACTATTCGCTGATGATATTGCTATCCTCAGCGATAGTGAAGAAAAATTACATGATCTGCTGAATGATATGAACAGTATAATGAGTACATAATATGGACTGAAAGTAAATCGAAGAAAGACGAAAGTAATGAGAAGCAGCAGAAATGAGAACAGCGAGAAACTTAATATCGAGATTGATGGTCACGAAGTAGATGAAGTTAAGGAATTCTACTAGCTAGGTAGTAAAATAATCGATGACGGAAAGAGCAAGAAGGAAATCAAAAGTAGACTAGCATTGGCAGAAGGAGCTTTACTGGTCAAGAGAAGTCTGCTATTTTCACACATAGGCCTTAATCTGAGGAAGAAATTTCTGAGAATTTACGTTTGGAGCACGGCATTGCATGCCACTGAAACGTGGTCTATGGGAAAACCTAAACAGAAGAGAATTTAAGATGTGGTGCTACAGACGAGTATTGAAAATTAGATGGACTGATAAGGTAATGGATGGGAAGCTTCTGTGCAGAATCAAAGCGGAAAGGAATGTGTGGAAAACACTGACAAGAAGAACGAATATGGTGACAGAAGATCTGTTAAGACAAAAGGTCATAACTTCCATGGTATTAGAAGGAGCTGTACAGGGCAAAAGCTGTAGAGGAAGACAGAGACTGGAATACATCCCGCAAGTAACTGAGCACGTAAGTTTTAAGTGCTACTCTGAGCTGAAGAGGTTGGCACAGGAGAAGAGTGTGTGGTGGGCCACATCAAACCAGTCAGAAGACTGATGAGTCAAAAAGAAAATACATTATACTAGAAATTTAAATTTTTTTAACGTGGTTGATTTTTCTCTGAATCAAAAGAAAAGTGTTCCATTCCCTACTTCACCTCTGTTCTCCCTCAAGTGTCAAGCTATCTCCACACCAAATTTCATCAAAATCTGTTCAGTGGCCTAGACCTGAAAAAGTAACAACACAGCTACTTCCACATTTACAATATTAACATGGATTTGGGAGACAATGTGAGCAACCCTCTTAGACTGCTTGTGTGTGATGCTGCTGTCGTTTACCGTTTAGTTACCTCGTTACAAGATCACTACAAATTACAAAATGATTTAGACAAGATACCCGTGTGGTGCAAAAGTGGAAACTGACTCTGAACAATAAAATGCGTGAAATCCTCCTCGGAGCACTAAAAACAATTCGTTAAATTTAATTTACACTATAAATAATAAAATAATACAATTGGCGGAATACTCAGAGAATGCAACAAATGTATTAAAGACACTGCCTACAGCACGCATGTCCGTCCTCTGCTAGAGTAATGCTGAGCGGTATGGGATCCTTACCAAATAGAACAGACGGAGGACATCGAAAAGGTCCGAAGAAGGGCAGCTCGCTTTGTAATATCGCGAAACAGAGAAGAAAGTGCCACGGATACGATACTTCAGCTGGGGTAGCAATCATTAAAACAAAATTTCAACCACCATCCTTTTCTTCCAAATGCGAAAATATTTTCTTGATTACCGCTTACACAGGTAGAAAGAACCGTTGTAATAAAACACGAAAAATCTGTGATCGTACGGAAAGATATAGTGGTTCGTTACTCCGACGTGCTATTCGAGAATGGAACGGTCGACAAAACGTCTGAAAATGGTGCTGTGTACCCTACGTCAAGCACTTGGTTGTGACGTACGTGTAGATGTGATGGATGTGTAGGTGTAGATATAGATTCAAACTGCGTTGGTACTGTACTTGTGATACACAGAAATAAATCTACTTGCATGAGTCTTTTACACACTGATAATTTAAAATATAGTGTTAGAGATTTTCATACCACTCCAAAAGAAGACCGTGAATATTTTACATCTTGTTTTGAAAAGCTTAACCGTGGTTAATACCATTTCACTGGACTTCCTTTGTCACCGCTTGTTATGCAGCCTATTTAGAGAACGTTTAAATCTGTGGTCCCTTCACAACTTTTCATCTCCTTAGCGACTGTGTCAACCAAAAATAATGTTAAAACCTACTTCAGCTTTCCGCTTTTATCCAGGTTATAATCTCAGTTTTTGTCTGTGTATCAACGTCGCATTCCCGTATTTTTAATGAATGTGCAACTTGTACCTTTTAAGTCAAAATAATTCTCAATATTTTCACAAAAATCACACTGCTTTAATAAAGATTTTAATCTAATGACATATGTTTTCTTTATTGTTAGTGGAAACAAGATAAATTACGTATTTCTTAGTTATTGCAATGTTCTTCTCCAAACAGGATAGTAACATATTAGGTACACTCAGCTCTACAATTTTTCTCACACCAAATGGTTTTCCAGTCTTCAGTTCAGTTTTTGGTCGGTTCGTTGGTTGCTGGCTTTACCGTTTGGCACTGTACTTGTGGGTTGAATTATTAGCACTGTCAGCATACGTTAGAAGACTGCGGGTTTATTCAATGTCTTCTCTTTCAGTGGCAACTAAAGACTTTCATTTGGCCACCATTCTCCCAGAGGCTCGTAACTCGTCTGTAAACTGTCCCACCGCCACCAAACACACTTTCCTCTGGCTTTTGCATCATGTCATTGAGAAATTTAGGCTCTGGCATTCTCATCCTTGTATCTCAGCCATTCAGCTACTCAGGCGTCAGTAACATGGGAGCCGGCTAGTGTGGCTGAGCGGTTCTAGGCGCTTTAGTCTGGAACCGCGCGATCGCTACGGTACGGTCGCAGGTTCGACTCCTGCCTCGGGCGTCGATGTGTGTTAGGTCAGTTAGGTTTAAGTAGTTCTAAGTTCTATGGGACTGATGATCTCAGATGTTATGTCCCATACTGCTCAGAGCCGTTTGAACCATATGAAGTAACATGGGAAGAGGGCGGAGAGAGGGGAGTTTACAGAAATACAAAAAGTCGACGATTTACGAGTTTCATTTTTGTCATCGTTTTTATTGAATCGGTCAGGCTGCACTGTTCAAATAACGACGAAAATCCGAACGTCCACATGAAGTTTCATTTCCCTCTCCTGCCTATGATTTCGTTCCCCTCCACCGTCACATCTCCACGAAGATATTCTTCTCACGATTCGATGAGAACGTGAATCATGAAGGATGCTTATACGGTCTCTAGAACATGTCTGAGAATGGGATTTGAGAATTTGAAAATCAACAGCGTATGCGTCATTAATTTTTTCAAACAATACAGATGTATGGATAGGCACACTGAATAAACAGAATAGTTCAGTCAACGAAGGAAAGTTAGGGGAAAGAATTCATGCATCCGCAAATATTTTTGCAGTTTTATGGCGAGATGGCAGAGTGTCATGAACAACATAGCAAAAATCCTGACCCGAGGGATGTCAGCATGGAGGTAAGGGGATGTTTAAATGTCACTGTTTAACTCTTTCTTGAGAATCTCGAAATTAACAACTGCAAATAAGTGCTCACTTAATAAACTGAAAATGATTCCATTATACAGGGTGTTCCCGTAAACGAGTGCAAACGTAGATGATGCTCCACTGAACAATTTGAGGTAGGGAACCTGGGGTCGGATAAGCCAGCTTATAGGGATAATAGGAATAAAATTACATTACTGTGTGCTTTTTTAATTACATTAGTTACAGTTAACTGCAGATACCGTCAGTGACATGATGAACATACCATTTGTACTGTATCTTACAAGATGTGCTGAAACTGACGGCCATCAACCTTAATGCAACCTCAGCAAGCCTGACAAATATCGCTGTTGTGTTTCTAATCACATCACAGGAAGCTACAATTCTGGAACTAATTCCAACTACGTATCCACTGGCGTCTCATACACAAGTGATATCTCCGTAGGAAATAAAGTGGATTCAGTCAGGTGACCTCGCAGGCCAGGGAATAGGACCTTCCCTTCCAATCCAGCGACCAGGGAATACCGGTACAGCTCCATCATGTTTTACTATGCGTCTCTGAATAGTACTAAGTAATAAATGGACCTGTCGTTGATTCATAGGATCTTCTGTCAAGGGACAATGTAAATACGATACAACAAAGCAACAAAGCCACCCTTATGGACAAGTAAAGTAAACAAAACCTGCATCATGACTTCCTAGTATTCAGGATGGTCCTCCTTATTTCCTTGCAGGAAGTAAAGAATGTACATGTAAATAAACAGCACAGTACGTGTAAACCTGTCGCATGTTAGTTGTAAAGAAGTTGGAAACAACGATGCTAGACAAAGCGGTAGACAAGTTTACTTCCATATTAGCTTAAGTTGGCTTCTCTGATCCAGGTTCCCTACGTCAAATCGTTCAGTAGAGCATTCTCTACGCCCTGACACATTTTTGAACGCTCTTACAGAAACACCCTGTATAAACACGAACTCAGTGAACTAATTTTGTCTACTTACATAAGGGATCACGACAACAAATGCTGCAGAGATACAGTCTGTCTGCAAACTGAAAAGCAAGCAGCGCTCGTGGTAGAAGAAGTCGCCTATGCCGGAACTGTCGTACAGGGTGACTAAGAATCAATTTCTCCTGTAGCAGCGTGGAACAACGCGCAGGGATGGACGTAGATTCTGTCCATATGCTTTTCTTGTGTTTGTATACATAGCAAGTCATACCTGTACTCAATGTAGTGTTAACACACTTCCTCGAAAATAAACACCCCCACTCTTCCCTCCCTGGAAAGTGCCTGCGGAAGAGTCATTATAACTTTCTCAAATACCTTGCAGTTCATTTATGTGACGTAGTGCGACAGAGAGATGAGGAACTGCCTGATCGCTCTTCAGTTTGCAGATCTGTGGAGGAGAGAAGCGTGTGATCACAATCTGGCGACCTACCTTCCCTTATGCTTCTAACCTTGCTTTTCGTAATCCACTGTGCGAGGTGCATTCAAGTTCTAAGGCCTCCGATTTTTTTTCTCCGAACTGGAAAGAGATAGAAACATGCGCATTGTTTTAAAATGAGGCTGCGTTCATTGTCAATACGCCCCAGAGATGGCAGCACCGTACGGCAGATGGAATTTTACCGCCAGCGGCGAGAATGAGAACTGTTTTAAATACTTAAATTGGCGACGTTTTCCTTACTTGAACAGCGTGCAATCATTCGTTTTCTGAATTTGCGTGGTGTGAAACCAATTGAAATTCATCGACAGTTGAAGGAGACATGTGGTGATGGATTTATGGATGTGTCGAAAGTGCGTTCATGGGTGTGACAGTTTAATGAAGGCAGAACATCGTGTGACAACAAACCGAAACAACCTCGGGCTCGCACAAGCCAGTCTGACGACATGATCGAGAAAGTGGAGAGAATTGTTTTGGGGGATCGCCGAATGACTGTTGAACAGATCACCTCCAGAGTTGGCATTTCTGTGGGTTCTGTGCACACAATCCTGCATGACGACTTCAAAATTCGAAAACTGTCATCCAGGTGGGTGCCACGAATGCTGACGGACGACCACATGGCTGCCCGTGTGGCATGTTGCCAAGCAATGTTGACGCGCAACGACAGCATGAATGGGACTTTCTTTTCGTCGGTTGTGACAATGGATGAGATGTGGATGCCATTTTTCAATCCAGAAACAAAGCGCCAGTCAACTCAATGGAAGCACACAGATTCACCGCCACCAAAAAAATTTCGGGTAACCGCCAGTGCTGAAAAAATGATGGTGTCCATGTTCTGGGACAGCGAGGGCGTAATCCTTACCCATTGCGTTCCAAAGGGCACTACGGTAACAGGTGCATCCTACGAAAATGTTTTGAAGAACAAATTCCTTCCTGCACTGTAACAAGAACGTCCGGGAAGGGCTGCGCGTGTGCTGTTTCACCAAGGCAACGCACCCGCACATCGAGCTAACGTTACCCAACAGTTTCTTCGTGATAACAACTTTGAAGTGATTCCTCATGCTCCCAACTCACCTGACCTGGCTCCTAGTGACTTTTGGCTTTTTCCAACAATGAAAGACACTCTCCGTGGCCGCAGATTCACCAGCCCTGCTGCTATTGCCTCAGCGATTTTCCAGTGGTCAAAACAGACTCCTAAAGAAGCCTTCGCCACTGCCATGGAATCATGGCGTCAGCGTTGTGAAAAATGTGTACGTCTGCAGGGCGATTACGTCGAGAAGTAACGCCAGTTTCATCGATTTCGGGTGAGTAGTTAATTAGAAAAAAAATCGGAGGCCTTAGAACTTGAATGCACCTCGTATTTAACAAAAACACAAATTTTTAACCATTGAAACGTTCTTTTTAGTAATCTGCGAATTTTCCATTCACTGCAATTTATTAGTCCTAGATAAAACATGAATGGTGACTTTTTATTGGAAAATTAATGTAGTTTAGTTTCGTACTGCGAATCATTTTCCCAGATGCTGCGATTCTCGAGATATTCAAGAAAAAAATGTTACCTCACTACCACACTTGCTGCACCGTGTGTTCACACAGCGCGGTCGCCGCCTTCTCGAGTACTGTGTGCCATCCCTCCAGTGGCAGCGGCGCGGCGAACTTCGAAGTGCTCACAGTGTGGAGGCGCCACAAGAGATGCAGCAGTCATATCGCTGGACTGAACGGAGCCCAACAAGATGCAGCCCCATGTGAATAAATGATAAGTAAATCAAGACCCTAAGCTGTCGTTGTTATTCATCAACGGGGACAGTTGAAAATGTGTGCCCCGAGCGGGACTCGAACCTGAGATCTCCTGCTTGCATGGCAGACGCTCTATCCATCTGAGCCACCGAGGGCACAGAGGATAGTGCGACTGCAGGGATTTATCCCATGCACGCTCCCCGTTAATGTCCACACACTACATTCGTAGTGCCCCTGCCCATTATACTCATCACTCGCGGCAGACAATGTTACGGAGTCCCGTAAAAGTTCGGGAAATGCGTGTGCATCCAGCACAGAAGAAGAAGGTCAATGGCCGGTTAGCTTTAACTATATGAAGAACAGATACCATCTTCATGGCATGTGATTAAGTCACGACGTCGCGGTATAATATAATTAAAAATATATAATAAATGGTTAGATATATGTACATAATTAGATTAATTTTTCGGCGTGTCGGAGAAGCACAATAAAATGGACTATGCCTGTAAATGGGTAAAGAATCTTTTCGTATTAGTTCTGCATGGAAAAAATAGTATTTCTCTTATTGTAGATTTATGCTAACCAATTAATAATACTACGTCCGATGGCCGTATCTACCTACAGAATCTTGACCTTGTCCATGATATTTAAACGGATCTTCGTGGTAACTCCGAAGTACACAGGTGGGCTTCTTGGATTTTTATATATTACAGTACTGCTTGGAATAGTAACTTATACAACTTCACTGGTAAATGCTACACTTTTTTTACTCATCCTCTCTACCAAAATGGCTAACACTGATTATACTCTAAAATAACGTGCGTCTACCTTCGTTCATTAACAGAGAGCGACTCCTTCCTCTTACCGAGAAACAAGTTCAAAAATGGTTCAAATGGCTCTGAGCTCTATGGGACCTAACTGCTGAGGTCATCAGTCCCCTAGAACTTATAACTACTTAAACCTAACTAACCTAAGGACATCACACACACCCATGCCCGAGGCAGGATTCGAACCTGCGACCGTAGCAGTCGCGCGGTTCCAGACTGTAGCGCCTAGAACCGCTCGTCCATCCCGGCCGGCGAGGGACAGGTAAAACATGTTTTTTAACACTTGAAAATCAAAAGTACATGACGGTAGGCGCAGACTCTACGCTGCGTCCGGCCGGAGCGGCCGAGCGGTTCTAGGCGCTACAGTCTGGAACCGCGCGACCGCTACGGTCGCAGGTTCGAATCCTGCCTGGGACATGGATGCGTGTGATGTCCTTAGGTCAGTTAGGTTTGAGTAATTCTACGTTCTAGGGGACTGATGACCTCAAAAGTTAAGTGCTCAGAGCCCATGAACCATTTCTACGCTGGGCTACCGCTTCACATTTTCCCTGTGCCCTTGAAGAAAACGAAAACATAAAAAAGAAATGCAAAAAGGTACATCTCAGCGGCCAGGAAGGGAAGTCGTTCGGTGGGCCACCTGTAGCACGGAGCTGGTCTCCTCTCAGCCGCGACGCTGTCACTGTGATAGTATTAACGGGAGATGAACTTTGATTACAGACGTAGACACGAGTGAATACGCTGAGTTATGTTTCGCCTTGTTTTCAGAATAAATCTGTAGTGTTGGCAGAAGAGCCAACACAGTGTTGCTAGAGGAGGCCGAAATGCACGCTATAAGCTCACGCAGGATGGTGTGAGGTCTGGAACAGTTAAAGGAGTTGAGTCTAGTAAATAAAGTACGTAGTTGCTTGAATACTTAACTTTAATTCACAATTGGTGAACATCTCTCGTTACTGTACATGCTTCATTAGATACATAGCAAAGGATAAATGGCGCCTTGCTAGGTCGTAGCAATTGACGTAGCTGAAGGCTATGCTAACTATCGTCTCGGCTAATGAGAGCGTATCTGTCAATGTAGCTTCGCTAGCAAAGTCGACTATACAACTGGGGCGAGAGCTATGACGTCTCTCTAGACCTGCCGTGTGGCGGGGCTCGGTCTGCAATCACTGACAGTGGCGACACGCGGGTCCGACGTATACTAACGGACCGCGGCCGATTTAAACGCTACCACCTAGCAAATGTGGTGTCTGGCGGTGACACCACAAAATCGTCTAAGGTGTAATTAATTCGGACTTTACATTAGCTAGTTTGTACCTGGGACACAACAACACTCACATTCCACAGTTCAGGATTTCTAAGATATTGTTAAAGATACTTCCGGTAACAATGTACAAAAATTTGCTACTAGTCAGATTAATTACCCCAGTCGACATTTTTTGGTCTTCGCTGACCGGGCTCATGTAAACGTACGGGGCTGTGAGTGAAAGGGGGCAACTGATTTCCGGCCTAATTGCCCGCCGGAACGAGGGCCGCGCGCCGCGTGCGAGCGACAGGTGGAGGAGGCGCTCGGGAGGACTGGAGTGTGGTTCCTGGTGGCTGGTCGCGGTTCCTGCTGGCGGCGGCGACTGCGGCATCAGCTGCGGTGACCTGCGGGGCCTCTGCAGGCGGGGCCCGCGGATATCCTTATCCGCCGCGGCAGCAGGTGCGCCGCCGGGCTCGGGCCCAATTTCACGGCAGGCGGCTCGGAGCGGGAAGCCGCCGCATTGGCGCTGCCGGCCGAGGAAGTACTCAAAGGGCTTTCCTTCATCCGGCTGCGGCAGCGGGCACGCGCGTGCGTGGCGCCTTCCCTCGCTTGGGTGCGCTCCCTTGCGGACCTGCTGCGCCCAGCTGCACCCGCGAGACCGGGGACCGTGTCAAGGCACCTTGCCAGCCTGCTCTCTGGTGCCCACAAGCACTTACATAACATTCCGATTATCAGGAGCGAGTTTGCCACAAGTAAACTCGAATAATGCTCGGTTCCTATTTCAGTAAGGAACACGAGTTAGGGAAGGATGGGGAAGAACTCGGCCGTGCTCTTTGAACTGAACCATTCCGGCATTTGCCTGAAGCGATTTAGGAAAATCGCGGGAATCTAAAACAGGATGGCTTGACGCTCGTTTGAACCGTCGTCCTACCGAATGCCAGTTACGGCAAGAAAGGAAGAATCTACATCTACATACACATTCCAGTGCGTGGCGGAGGGTACCTAGTGCCACAAGTAGCATCTTCTCTCCCTGTTCCACTCCCAAACAGAACGAGGGAAAACTGACTGCCTATATGCCTCTGTAAGAGCCCTAATCTCTCTTATCTTTGTGATCTTTCCGTGAAATGTAAGTTGGCGGCAGTAAAATTGTACTGCAGTCAGCCTCAAATGCTGGTTCTCTAAATTTCCTCAGTAGCGATTCACGAAAAGAACGCCTCCTTTCCTCTAGAAACTCCCACCCGAGTTCCTGAAGCATTTCCGTAACACTCGCGTGATGATCTAGCAGCCCGCCTCTGAATTGCTTCTATGTCCTCCCTCAATCCGACCTGATAGGGATCCCAAACGCTCGAGCAGTACTCAAGAATAGGTCGTATTAGTGTTTTATAAGCGGTCTCCTTTGCAGATGAACCACACCTTCCCAAAATTCTACCAATGAACTGAAGACGACTATCTGCCTTCCCCACAACTGCCATTACATGCAATGATGAATTGATTGTTAGTGTTAATAACGATTATCCTCCTTTACCTCCTCTGCATTAGAGCGGATGACGTGTCACTGAGAACATTTGTTCTGTGCATGCAGTATGCGGAAGGCGCCTAGTTGTTTCCACAGCACTGTGTGGAATACGAAGAATACCTGCTGTCTTCAAGTTGATGTCTCCATCGCAGAAAACAGCACGAATGTCGTAGGTTCTGTATCTTGAGCCTGAAACTGACTTTTAACGAGGTTCTGTTCTGAAATAATGTATCACTTCTTTGGGATGCCACACGAGAAGACTACGTGATCTTAATACAACACCTTCTGATACAGAAAGTACATGAGCAAACGCAATGTTTACATCTCGACTGCCTAATCCAGAGTGACGAACAGGAACTTAAACAAAAATTGGAAACACATCCTACGACAGACAACATGTCTGTTCTTCTCGACTGCCTAATCCAGAGTGACGAACAGGAACTTAAATAAAAACTGGTAACACATCCTACGACAGACAACATGACTGCCTAATCCAGAGTGACCAACAGCCCGAAACACTTCGAGCGCCATACCAGAAAAGGCGTGACCCGAACGCTTCCAAAGTGCTTCGTCTGCAAATTCGTCAGTCTTTTGTTTTTGATTGAAATTGTTTTTAATAATTCTAAAATGACTGATTGATAGTCAGCTGTTGAGAGATATTTATATTAAAAAGTGAAGTCATTCCAATGAGTAGTTTAACTAGTAATAATAACTATACTTTAACGTTTTGGCGCTCTTGCTCCGAACACAGCAGCCGATCACAAAGCAGTAGCATTATGCAGGCGGTCTTTCTCACGGGAATGGTACCGAATCTAACATCTGTCTCAGGTACCTCACACCACATTTCGTCATCTAAATACTTCTTGCATATCCACTGCTCTGGGAACAGCTTCTTGGAGCCTAATATGGTAGCTGACTAAGCCAGAAGTATTAGACAGCCCAGTGTGCCAAACACTGCGCCTCCTCGCTCAGTGGAACACGAGGTAGAACGTTTTCGGTTTATCCTGGACCAGCAGCCGTTTGTATAGCCATTCGAACAACTTACAGTGTATTAAGCAAGATTTGCTTAATATACTTCACGGACCGAAGCTGGCGCACAGTCAAATTGTACGAATCCATTAATTCCTCTTGAAAAAGATTTTAATTGGGCTGAAATTAATGCTCACCTAATGGCGCCGTTTGTAGGTTCACAGTTCGAATTTTACGTGTAAAAAGAGTCACCACCTTTCGGATTTTAAGTGCAAAAGTAGTCACCCTTAAATAACTGCGGACTGGAACGAGGCTTATTGTTCAAATTGTGTCCACTGGTGTATCGGACGTTTGTCCAAGATAAGTTTTAACCGTTTGAAAAAATCTCGCTTCATTTGCATGTTACGTATAAAAATTCGTTTTTCTGGGCTGTTTTTGAAGAGCGCTATTTCTGTACGTTCAACTCCTACGACTCTGTTGAAACTTTACACAAAGAAAGATAAATGGATAAAGTCAAAACAAAATTTTTTATCCAATAACCTCCAGCCATTGTCGAGGTACGATGCTTTAAAATCGAGCCAAATGGAGCAAGTGTAATTCGTTCTTACGTGAAGTGAATGCATGGAAACGGTTTAAGTTAATCAAATAAATAGAAAATATACTCTTACAATAAAACCGAAAACTCACATCAAAAACTCTAGCTTCATTAGGATTTTACGTGCAAAAAAAAATACTGTTTTGTCAGTTTTTGCACGCGTCACTTCTATGTTGCTTGCAAACTTGTGCGAATCGGTCAAAAAAATTTTGCAAGCAGGTGGACAAACACATGTAATTAATGGTCATCCTCTTCTTTTGTGATAGCTTTACCAGTTGCCATGATATAAATAACATGATTCGAAAGACAATGAAGGAACTTGTAGCGAATCAGTTGCTGCCCGAGTCAATAAAAATCTACATCTTGCCATGCTATGGTGGTCTAATGCCAAAATTATGGTAAAGAAAAAGTTGGGAAACAGTATTAAAAATGCTCCTATCGTAGCACAAAAGCTGCCAGATAAGTCGAAAAGATAGTTCCCTTCTCTTACGTCCTTATCTTTGCCCAGGACATATTTGCTTTTTTTGTGGTATGAGAGGAGTGTTTCTCGTTCTGGCCATTGTATGGGAGACTGCACAGGCGCTGTTCAGTCGCCTAACGGGAAGGCCTTTTCTTCCTCATGCAAAATGTCACATTTCCTTGTAGCATAATGCTTCTGGATTCTGGATCCTGTTTCCTGTATTTGGGGAACAGTGACTTTCGTCCGACTTGGAGACCGCAGGCCGTTCTCTCCACAGTCGTGCGCACCTACTTTTTTTGACTTAACTGCGAAAGATTTTCATATGGCGGGAGGTATTGTACAGCGCCTGCTGGAAATAATTTCTAAGAGACCAAAGTGCTGAGGTCATCGGTTCCTAGACTTGCACACTGCTTAAACCAACTTATGCTAAGAACAACACACACACCCATGCCCGAGGGCGGACTCGAACTTCCGGCGAGAGGGGCCGCGCAATTAGCATCATGGCGCCTTTAACCGAGCGGCCACTCCGCGTAGCAGCAAGGGAGTCGTCAGCCACGTGGGGCGAAGGTGTTGTTTCATGATTGTTGAGTGTGAGTGATCCTCAGCTATGGAAGAGTCCGCGTGAGCATTCCCGTGCACCAGTGTATAAAACGTCAAGGTCGTTTTCGGTTTTGTAAGAAAGTGTTGCACTGCAGTGAGCATAAGGGTACTCAGTAGGAAGAGGGAGCGTAGCGTCATTAGGCAGTTGGAGGTGGTGGGTAATTAAGAAAGCGGACTTAGCGGCGTCTATACGATGGCTGATTAGATATCCGATCGTGGACAGTGGATAGTGGGCAGTGTAATCCATAGGCCACTGTGACAGAAACTGACCGTTTATAGCTGTACGTAATGAGGTAGCGTGTGCATTTTCCCTTTTTTTTTTTTTTTTGGTCTTCAGTCTACTGACTGGTTTGATGCGGCCCGCGACGAATTCCTTTCCTGTGCTAACCTCTTCATCTCAGAGTAGCACTTGCAACCTACGTCCTCAATTATTTGCTTGACGTATTCCAATCTCTGTCTTCCTCTACAGTTTTTGCCGTCTACAGCTCCCTCTAGTATCATGGAAGTCATTCCCTCATGTCTTAGCAGATGTTGACGATGATAATCCTGTCCCTTCTCCTTATCAGTGTTTTCCACATTTTCCTTTCTTCTCCGATTCTGCGTAGAACCTCCACATTCCTTACCTTATCAGTCCACCTAATTTTCAACATTCGTCTATAGCACCACATCTCAAATGCTTCGATTCTCTTCTGTTCCGGTTTTCCCACAGTCCATGTTTCACTACCATACAATGCTGTACTCCAGACGTACATCCTCAGAAATTTCTTCCTCAAATTAAGTCCGGTATTTGATATTAGTAGACTTCTCTTGGCCAGAAATGCCTTTTTTGCCATAGCGAGTCTGCTTTTGATGTCCTCCTTGCTCTGTCCGTCATTGGTTATTTTACTGCCTAGGTAGCAGAGTTCCTTAACTTCATTGACTTCGTGACCATCAATCCTGATGTTAAGTTTCTCGCTGTTCTCATTTCTACTACTTCTTATTACCTTCTTCTTTCTCCGATTTACTCTCAAACCATACTGTGTACTCATTAGACTGTTCATTCCGTTCAGCAGATCATTTAATTCTTCTTCACTTTCACCCAGGATAGCAATGTCATCAGCGACTCGTATCATTGATATCCTTTCACCTTGTATTTTAATTCCACTCCTGAACCTTTCTTTTATTTCCATCATTGCTTCCTCGATGTACAGATTGAAGAGTAGGGGCGAAAGTCTACAGCCTTGTCTTACACCCTTCTTAATACGAGCACTTCGCTCTTGATCGTCCACTCTTATTATTCCCTTTTGGTTGTTGTACATATTGTATATGACCCGTCTCTCCCTATAGTTTACCCCTACTTTTTTCAGAATCTCGAACAGCTTGCACCATTTTATATTGTCGAACGCTTTTTCCAGGTCGACAAATCCTATGAAAGTGTCTTGATTTTTCTTTAGCCTTGCTTCCATTATTAGCCGTAATGTCAGAATTGCCTCTCTCGTCTCTTTCCTTTTCTAAAGCCAAACTGATCGTCACCTAGCGCATTCTCAATTTTCTTTTCCATTCTTCTGTATATTATTCTTGTAAGCAGCTTCGATGCATGAGCTGTTAAGCTGATTGTGCGATAATTCTCGCACTTGTCAGCTCTTGCCGTCTTCGGAATTGTGTGGATGATGCTTTTCCGAAAGTCAGATGGTATATCGGCAGACTCATATATTCTACACACCAACGTGAATAGTCGTTTTGTTGCCACTTCCCCCAATGATTTTAGAAATTCTGATGGAATGTTATCTATCCCTTCTGCCTTATTTGACCGTAAGTCCTCCAAAGCTCTTTTAACTTCCGATTCTAATACTGGATCCGCTATCTCTTCTAAATCGACTCCTGTTTCTTCTTCTATCACATCAGACAAATCTTCACCCTCATAGAGGCTTTCAATGTATTCTTTCCACCTATCTGCTCTCTTCTCTGCATTTAACAGTGGAATTCCCGTTGCACTCTTAATGTCACCAAAGGTTGTTTTGACTTTTCTGTATGCTGAGTCTGTCCTTCCGACAATCATATCTTTTTCGATGTCTTCACATTTTTCCTGCAGCCATTTCGTCTTAGCTTCCCTGCACTTCCTATTTATTTTATTCCTCAGCGACTTGTATTTCTGTATTCCTGATTTTCCCGGAACATGTTTGTACTTCCTCCTTTCATCAATCAACTGAAGTATTTCTTCTGTTACCCATGGTTTCTTCGCAGCTACCTTCTTTGTACCTATGTTTTCCTTCCCAACTTCTGTAATGGCCCTTTTTAGAGATGTCCATTCCTCTTCAACTGTACTGCCTACTGCGCTATTCCTTATTGCTGTATCTATAGCGTTAGAGAACTTCAAACTTATCTCGTCATTCCTTAGTACTTCCGTATCCCACTTCTTTGCGTATTGATTCTTCCTGACTAATGTCTTGAACTTCAGCCTACTCTTCATCACTACTATATTGTGATCTGAGTCTATATCTGCTCCTGGGTACGCCTTACAGTTTACCCATACAGGAAGCAAATGTGGAAGCCAATATTGTGTTGGGAGGCGCTATTCAGCAAGATATGCCCCAGGAGGTGGTCGTATGGCCAATTTCATACACTGGAATGGGGCCTAAATGGAGGTCTGCTGTCTCAAGTCATTCGCTACCCGTTCTGGAACCGACTACAGCGTATCTCGTGTACCCCTGAACCATTGACACGTTGTACTGAACGCCTAGTAGACAACACTATATTCTGGTTCCTGCGGCTATTCCAGAAAATTTGTTTAACACTCCTTCCCCCCTCCCACTTCCGCGAAGCACCACTCCTATTGGTTTGTTGATGTATTTTCATAAGGCAAGAGTGCCGCCGGGAGCTGTTCTTATATTTCACAGCCTCTATCTTGTTTCTGTTGGAAACTGTAGCTCACCTTATTGTAATGAAACTGACAACGGCCACGAAATCCTACACACATAAAACTTAGATGCTATTTCACGACTTCTTCAATCACCTATGAAAATGAACAAGAAGATCATAGTGAATGAAAGCAGTTAGTTAAATGAAAACATAATTCTTTAGAATCTAATTAAAATTCAGAATTTGTGCTTGCGAGAATACTGCGCTTTGGCAACGACAGGTTGGATGTACTAAGATCGATTTCGGGAGTGGTAGCTGCGTTTATGGACACTCTTGAAGTATAAACACCATTTATTTAAGCAGAAACACAAGTTAAATACTATTCAATAAACAGATTGTAATAACGCTTGCCTTTGCCTGAATTAAGTTTAGCACCGTTTCAAATGGTTGAATGGCGACGGACCACATGAAGGGGAAGATATTTGAAAATTGTGGGAAGAGGATAGGGTAAATGCGCTTACTTACGCAAGATCCATACTAAAGAACAAAGCTTAAGACACTAAAATCTCTGGGAAAGGGATTCGCGCCTTCCGAAGAAGTATTATTTCGACAAATGCAATTTCTTAACAAAATGGTTCAAATGGCTCTGAGCACTATGCAACTTAACTTCTGAGGTCATCAGTCGCCTAGAACTTAGAACTAATTAAACCTAACTAACCTAAGGACATCACACACATCAATGCCCGAGGCAGGATTCGAACCTGCGACCGGAGCGGTCGCTCGGCTCCAGACTGTAGCGCCTAGAACCGCACGGCCACTCCAGCCGGCAATTTCTTAACATATTCTCGCATAAATAAAACCGATACAAGGTGGGGGAGGGGGACCACGAGGAAACTACATTAAAGAAAAGGTAGCATATTTACCAGGTGGCTGAATATTTTCACAAAACTGTTAAGTTACATGCGCGAAGTGCAAAGAAAAGATAAAATGAAATGCAAGAAATTTATCCCTCGATGGACACAGAGAGCTGAGGGCTCAACTGGCTCGGCCAAGAACCTAGTTCAGACTAACAAAGCAAGCACGTTATCCATCTGAAATTTCACACAGTAAAATACACTAAAATCCATTAATTACATAGAACATTCAACACGACCTAAATTCACTCTAGGGAACACGATTGATTACCGCTGAACAACACAGAACGCAAGTTCGCGCTATGGGGTGCAAAGTATAAAGGCAAATTTGTGAAACCAGAGATCAAACCGAAAGAATTCAAACTGCAATAATAAATGAAAACATTCACACCAGGATGTAGCCATGTACGCCTACACACTTAGGTCAATCTACTGTAAGGTAATGACAGCATCACTAGACGGGGAGTCTTTGCACACTAGAAGTTCTGGTAGCACAAAGAAAGGACCAGAAGACACTTACTAAAATTGATAAACTGCCCCATGGCCTATCCTGCTTAAACTGTGGATCGTATAATGAACCTATCGCTGTAATAATAAGTGAACTATATTACTTCAGCTAGCCTGAAGACCTACACATCTTACCCTAAGCTCAGAGTAAAAGCTACCGACCACACTCACCGACTGCTCACCGTCAAGTGCTTAACTATCTCAGACTAACGATTCTCCGCAGGTAGCCAGAATAGACCAAAGGGTTTGCTTCCGGTACCAACCTACCCACTGTCGATGAAGACGACTTCACAAACCTCTTTGCTTTGACTGAATACCTTAAGTTGGCCAGACTGACCACAGCAGACAGCAAGTTCCATACTACTAGCTACCAATCGAAACACGAAAAGTACATTCGCATGCACTTTCACACAGACAGTAATGAGATGAATGGAAATCTAGGAGCATCTAACATGCTGCGTGGTGTCTGTTTGTTCTATATCGTGTCTCCCTACCACTTCCGCGCAACGACGCTCTGAGCGTGTTTTTTAGGGAATTGACTAGTTTGAACCTGGGACCTGTTGCTGGTAAGGAGACGCCAGACCACACATGACATGTAGAATTCAGAAGAGTTCAGTGAGACTACCGATGATATAACCAAATAATGATTTCAGCGTCAGCTCCACTGCACTCCCTGTAAAGGAATCTTAATACTAACTAAATTTAGTGGAAGGGGTTCAAGGCTTTCCTGTTTTTAGTTAGCTGGTAAAATAACGACGAAAAAGCAGTTAAGTCTACCATTGGAAATTTTATTCTACTCACAAAACATTTTTTATAAATTGCACTATTGATAAAAGGAAATGTTTTAATACAGGATGGTAAAAACCAACTGTGTTCAACAAAAATGTGAACGAATATTCCCTGAGTGGGTTTCCAATTTCTACAATGGATCGAAGGATGACCTATGCCATATCACATCTATGAACTAGGTTTAAATTAAGGTTCACAAGAGAGAAAACCATCAAAATGGTCTACATTGACCCTCAATTATCTTTAATTACTTATCTAACTTGTCGTAAATTACAGTGGCTGATATGGCTTCTCAATAACTATATAACAGAAAAATCATCGCGTTCCAGATTTTTACTTCAAGTGGCAAATGTGAACACCATGAGCTTTAATTGACGATCGACACTAGTATTACGCAAAAAGGGGGTGTAACAGATGAGACTTGTGCAGTTCTGAGTGAAGCTTTATGCGCTGTTATGCGGCATCGCGTGCGTTTATTACCTTGTCGGTGTTCGTCAGGAGGCGGCGGACAGCACAGCTCCGCTCACCTCGCTGTCTCGGAAGCAACTCCCTCCTAACTTCTCCTTACTACAATTTACCGAAGTTGGTTTAAAAAAACTATCTGGCTGTGTTTTCATCTGACCAATCAGGGTCTCAATGTCAACCTTAAGCTCCGCCTACTAAAATTCTGTCTATCCAATGAGAAACGTTATACTTTTCGTGTTGGGGCAATGTTTTTAAAGTTTGCAACGTAACAGAGACGCGAAAAAGTCTCACGCTGAAACTTGCAGCTGGTGTGGTCCTTTTACTGTTATCGTAAGATCTATACTGTTCTTCTGGAGGGCTCTATCTTTTAACATGGGCTGGAGGGTGGTCCTGACGTAACAGAGACGCGAAAAAGTCTCACGCTAAAACTTGCGTGCTGGGGTGGCCCTTTTTGTGTTAACGTAAGATCTATACTATTCTTCTGGAGGGTTCTAGCTTTTAACATGGGCTGGGGGTGGTCCTAGGGGTTAGCTGGCGACGTGGGTGTCCGCCCCTTATCGTAGGGCCTTCAGCTTAACACGGTTCTGCTCTCGGCTTCTGTTCTCGTTTCTCCCCTCGGAACTGCGTCTGTCTCACGGTGGGAAGGTATGACATGCATTTAGGCATTCTTGTGTTAGTCTGTGGTATTCCATTTGCTCACTCGTTACTCGTATTACTTTGGTTAATTTAATGTCACGATTTATTTGGAGCTATGTGACATACTACTGGATTTGCTTATCATGTCAGTGTTTTCATGGAAGGTGTTGGATTTGCCTGACACCTTACAAGCATAAAATATATTCATTGTAAATCTAATTTAGGGCTTGCATGTGAACAATTAAGTAATTTAAGTATTTTTATAGTGATGCAGTACACAGAGACCTTTCAATATGTAGACCGATCACCCAGAACATTATGACCACCTGCCTAATAGCTGAAGTTTGGCACCGATAACAGCGGCGATGCCTCATGGCATGGAAGCAGTGAGCCCTTGGTAGGTCGGTGGAGGGAGCTGGCACCGCAATCTGCACGCACAAGTCACCTAAGTCCCATTGCCCCGCCAGGGGCCTCCCAGTCAATGACGCCAAACGCTCATTTCCATTTTACCTAATTCCAGTAAATTCCGGGAATGGTGGCGATGAGCTCTGACACCCATCAGTCACATCTAAGATGTGTTCGATCGGGTTCAGATCTGGGGAGTTGGGTGACCAACACATTAATTGGAACTCGTCACTGTGTTCCTCTCTATCACACTCCTGGCACTGTGACATGGCGCATTACTTTGCTGAAAACTGCCACTGCCGTCGGGAAACATGATCGTCATGAACGGGTGTATGTAGTCCGCAGCCAGTGTACGATACTCATTGGCCGTCATGTTGCCTTACACGAACTCCACGGGACACGCGGATACCCATGTGAATGTTCCGAACAGCATAATGGACCCGTCACCAGTTGGTCTCCCTCCCGTAGTACAGGTGTCAAGGAAATGTTTCCGTGGAAGACGACGGATTCGCGTCCTCTCGTCGGCTTGATGAAAAGGTATTGGGATTCGCCAGACCATGCAACGCTATGGCATTGCGCAAACGTCCTGTGCCGATGGCCACGTGCTCATTTCAGGCGAAGTTGCCGATGTCATGGTGCTAATATCGGCACGTGCATGGATCGTCGACTGCGGAGGTCCGTCGTTAGAAGTGTTCGGTGTATAATGTGTTGAGGCACACTTGTACTCTGCTCACAATTGAAGTCTGATGTTACTGTAGTTTCGCCAAAGTTCGCTGCCAGTCCCGATTTACCAGTCTGCCCAGCTTACGACGTCCGACATCTGAGGACATGTTGAATAATTCAGCACAGCACACCTCGAGCAGCTGAAAAGTGCAGTTTCCGGAATTCTCGTACCGTGCCACCGGGCCATCACAATCTGTCCTCGGTCATTCTCAGATAGGACTTCCTCATTCCACACACGGACAGCACGCTCACTGATACTACATGCACCGTTTGCGTATCTGACTATCAATCAGTCCTCCCCAGGTGGTGCTGCTATCGCCTGAACGGGTTTATATACAGGGTGATCAAGAAGTCAGTATAAACTTGAAAACTTAATAAACCACGGAATAATGTAGATAGAGAGGTAAAAATTGACACACCTGCTTGGAATGACATGGGGTTTCATTAGAGCCAAAAGCACCCCATAAACACCCCATATTGCTAGAAGCGTGAAAGATCTCTTGCGCGCGTCGTTTGGTGATGATCGTGTGCTCAGCCGCCACTTTCGTCATGCTTGGCCTCCCAGGTCCCCAGACCTCAGTCCATGCGATTATTGGCTTTGGGGTTACCTGAAGTCGCAAGTGTATCGTGATCATCTCTAGGGATGCTCAAAGACAACATCCGACACCAATGCCCCACCATAACTCCGGACATGCTTTATAGTGCTGTTCACATTATTCTTCGACTACAGCTATTGTTAAGGAATGATGGCGGACATATTGAGCATTTCCTGTAAAGAACCTCATCTTTGCTTTGTCTTACTTTGTTGTGTTAATTATTGCTATTCTGATCAGATGAAGCGCCATCTATTGGACATTTTTGAACTTTTGTATTTTTTTGGTTCAAATAAAACCCCATGTCATTCCAAGCATGTGTGTCAATTTGTACCTCTCTATCTACATTATTCCGTGGTGTATTCAGTTTTCAAATTTATACTGACTTTTTGATCACCCGGTAGATAGCAGGGCGGTGCTCATAATGTTCTGGGTTATCAGTGTAGGTTGGAACCACCATAAACGTTCAGTTATAGGCAAAGCAGGTGGTGGGATAGTCGGAAACACCTGTTCGTTTACCAAAGGTATTACATACAAAACGTTTGTAAGATAGTAATAATCTTACTTTATGCTGACAGATTCAATACTTTTGGAGTATATGGATATTACCAGTGACAGATCAGGAGACATCAAAAGGACGCCGCTAATACGTAAAAGGCTTGTTTGATCCGAGAGAGAGTTTATTAGGTACGTTGAAAATTTAGGTGGACACTCGAAGAAAGACACCGCACACCTCTTTAGGATATTTTTAGAAAGCTGAGCAGAAAATACGACTCCTTAGTCCTATACGTATCTATTCCTTAGATACTGTGCAGATAAAATCAGGCAAATTGTAAGTAGGCTGTTTATGTTTTCTTTATGTAAGTAGGCTGTTTAGGTTCTTATATTGGTAACGCCGCCGCCACGTAGCGCTCTCTGTATGAAAATCACTGGCTGTGCTGTGTGCAGCCTGTGGCTAGTTTGCATTGTTGTCTGCCATTGTAGTGTTGGGCAGCGACAGCTGGATGTGAACAGCGCGTAGCGTTGCGCAGTTGGAGATTCCTATCAGTAGTTAGTGCCTTCCGTAGTTTGAATCTTTTATTTAGCTGGCAATAGTGGCGCTCGCTGTATTGCAGTAGTTCGAGTAACGAAGATTTTTGTGAGGTAAGTTATTTGTGAAAGGTATAGTTTAATGTTAGTCAGGGCCATTCTTTTGTAGGGATTTTTGAAAGTCAGATTGCGTTGCGCTAAAATTATTGTGTGTCAGTTTAAGCACAGTCGTGTATAATTTGTTCTAAGGGGACGTTTCAAAATAAACGTACACACTAAGGCAAACAAGCAATCACTCCCCCCCCCCCCCCCCCCCCCCAACCTGCGACAAGAATGGGGTGGAATTTCACTCCGTGGTTCGATAAAACTTATCATCTACCCCACCAAGTATACACGTAGCTGTAAATTCATAGAAGTCATTTTCCATTAGCCACCTTCACGAGAAATGAACTAATGTTCTGCAGTGAAACACTGATAGGAAAGCACTTTTCTTACAGTTCCTGTTGCTCTCTGCTACATCGTTATTTGCCCGCATGACGTAACCGGTTTCTCTAAACGTGAGTCAGGTCAACTATAAATAGAGATCATACGCATATGAATATCTTTTGCCTGGAATATTTAGCAGCTTGTCTAGCGATCTGGTCACTCGTTAGAGCCACCCACACGAGAGCCGCCCGACTACAGTCCGCCGCTCTCATTAATGCAATATCTCGGCAATGCATCTGCCGCCACAACCTCTGAACATCGCCGCACGTGTGCCGGGGACGTGCGTCACCAGCGAATGGCTTCTACCCATCGCACACTACGTAACTAATAAAAATAGTACGTTGGCAAGTAATGGCACAAGTTCAGGACTGTCTGTGCACGAACTACTTCCAGTGAACAAAATAGAATACGTATGCTTTTTATGGTGCGGGCATACACAGCTTAGTTGATACATTTTAACAAATATCTTTAAAAAATTTTTATTGAAATCGTCTAAAAAAACTTCTGGAGACCGCATTACCTGTTGATAATCCTTTATTCTAAGACTATACGCTAGCGGTTTCGCGACATAGTTTGTAATCGCATCTTCAGGTGAAAAAAATAACTAGGCCATTGAAATAGTACTATCTCGCAACGGCACTTGTCCTGAGCACTGCCAGTTAAAATGGATGTTGAGTATCCCAGAGAATAAAAACCAAGAACAAGTGGTTATAAGCCGTGTAAATAAACACTGAAGGTAGCGTTTTTTCTTGACTAGTGTTGCAAAATAGGTGAAAACAGCAAAACGCTACATGTAGTGACCGTGGTTATGCTTGCAGAAGGAAGATCGTACCCCTTCATGAAGAGTTTTTTCCAACATTTGGCCGTGTCTACGTCTTTAAAAAAATGCTTTGATGCCATCTTCCTGCTGCAGCCATAACCACTGTCACTACAAGTGGCATTTTTGCTATTTTCACTGATTTTTTAGAAATGGTCTCAAAAAACGCGATTTGCAGTCTTTAGTTACACGAGCTAAAATCATTAATTCTTGGTTTTCTTTTTCTGGATTACTCAACATCCATTTTAACTGGCAGTGCTGGTGACAAGTGTCATCCGGACGTTGGAGAGGGCGTACTAACTCAAGTACCTGTATTTTTTCACTTGAAGATGCCATTACAATATCGCAAAACCGATCGTATATAATTTTGGAATACTGGATTATGAATAACTAATGCGATTTCCAGAAGTTTGTTTAGAACATTTTAATAAAGAATTATTAAAGAAATTTGTTAAGATGTAAATCAGAGAAATTACTGTCAGTTCTGCTGTAGGCTAATTGTTGCTCATTTAGCACCAATAGATTACAGACTAGAATTTTTTTTTTTAGAACTGAAAAAACGTTATGACATCTACATTCGCATCCATACTCCGACAGCCTCCTTAGGGTGTATGACAAAAGGTAACTCCGGTACCACTAGGTCCAAACATTTTATCCCTTCCCTGTTCCTTTGGCGAATAGTACTTGTAAAGAACCGCCATATCACCTGCAATTTCTTTGATCTTCTCGCCGTAGTCATTTCGCGGGACGTGTGTAGGAGGGATTAACATGATGTTCGACTTCTCGTGGAACATTTGCTCTCAAAATTTTAAAATTAAACCTATCCTGAATTAATAACGCCTTTCTTACAGTGCCTTCTTATATAATTAGCCGAGCATTTCCGTAAAGATGCGTGAACAGCTACAGTGAGAGCCACCTGCTGTCGACACTGCCGCACGTTTAAAAAATGGTTCAAATGGCTCTGAGCACTATGGGACTGAACATCTGAGGTCATCAGGCCCCTAAAACTTAGAACTACTTAAACCTAACTAACCTAAGGACATGACACACATCCATGCCCGAGGCAGGATTCGAACCTGCGACCGTAGCGGTCGCGCGGTTCCAGACTGAAGCACCTAGAACCCCTCGGCCACTGCGGCCGGCCGCCGCACGTTTATCCATTAAGTGTGTACACGCTCGCGAGCAATCTGCCCAACATAATGCACAGGTTGAGCTCTCTGCGTCATACTTTCCTCCGTCCTGCTCATGAGCCCCTCGCAAACTTGTGGCTTGCAAGGGCAGCGTAACTTAAAGCTCTGTTGCATACCAAATGGTCCCCTGAGGAAACGCGTCTCTCTTCGTTGGATATATGCACGAAAGGCCCTACGCACTTATTGTGAATTATCCACATCACTCTAACGTACACCACTGCAGAACGATGAATGAATACAGCTATAAATATGGCGAAAGAAAATTTTATATCAGTGTAGTACCGACAGAGAGAATTGTTTCAGCGATCTGAAGAAGACAGGGTCATTCCCGTTTTAAGGAAGAGTCGACAGACAGAATGCGCCTAACTGTAGACTAAAATGACTGACATCGATCTCAAGTAAAATTGTGGAATACGTTTTACTATTCTTTGCTATCACCTAATCGGAAACTAAACATCTTCTCTCTAGGAATTGACACTAACCGTTAAAGAAGCGATTTTCCGAACCCAGTTCGTGATGGCCATGTTCCTAGATTTCGGGAAGGCGACAGGTGCAAAGCAGATGTGTGATTGGATTGAAGCTTGCTTAGCATATACGGGCAGATTCTATATGTCGCTATTAACAGAGAAAATTCGTCAGAATGAAAAGTGTACACCTGACCATTAAAACTGCAACATCATGAAGAGTAGTAAATAACGTTATTGTATGTATGCATTCTAATGGGAAGAATATATGACTAAATGAGTAAGTGATTTGCCGGCCGGAGTGGCCGTGCGGTTCTAGGCGCTACAGTCTGGAGCCGAGCGACCGCTACGGTCGCAGGTTCGAATCCTGCCTCGGGCATGGATGTGTGTGATGTCCTTAGGTTTTTTTTTTTTTTTTTGGTCATCAGTCTACTGACTGGTTTGATGCGGCCCGCCACGAATTCCTTTCCTGTGCTAGCCTCTTCATCTCAGAGTAGCACTTGCAACCTACGTCCTCAATTATTTGCTTGACGTATTCCAATCTCTGTCTTCCTCTACAGTTTTTGCCCTCTACAGCTCCCTCTAGTACCATGGAAGTCATTCCCTCATGTCTTAGCAGATGTCCTATCATCCTGTCCCTTCTCCTTATCAGTGTTTTCCACATATTCCTTTCCTCTCCGATTCTGCGTAGAACCTCCTCATTCCTTACTTTATCAGTCCACCTAATTTTCAACATTCGTCTATAGCACCACATCTCAAATGCTTCGATTCTCTTCTGTTCCGGTTTTCCCTCAGTCCATGTTTCACTACCATACAATGCTGTACTCCAGACGTACATCCTCAGAAAGTCTTCCTCAAATTAAGGCCGGTATTTGATATTAGTAGACTTCTCTTGGCCAGAAATGCCTTTTTTGCCATATCTAGTCTGCTTTTGATGTCCTCATTGCTCCGTCCGTCATTGGTTATTTTACTGCCTAGGTGGGAGAATTCCTTAACTTCATTGACTTCGTGACCATCAATCCTGATGTTAAGTTTCTCGCTGTTCTCATTTCTACTACTTCTCATTACCTTCGTCTTTCTCCGATTTACTCTCAAACCATACTGTGTACTCATTAGACTGTTCATTCCGTTCAGCAGATCATTTAATTCTTCTTCACTTTCACTCATCAGCGAAGCGTATCACTGATATCCTTTCACCTTGTATTTTAATTCCACTCCTGAACCTTTCTTTTATTTCCATCATTGCTTCCTCGATGTACAGATTGAAGAGTAGGGGCGAAAAGCTACAGCCTTGTCTTACACCCTTCTTAATACGGGCACTTCGTTCTTGATCGTCCACTCTTATTATTCCCTCTTGGTTGTTGTACATATTGTATATGACCCGTCTCTCCCTATAGCTTACCCCTGCTTTTTTCAGAATCTCGAACAGCTTGCACCATTTTATATTGTCGAACGCTTTCTCCAGGTCGACAAATCCTATGAAAGTGTCTTGATTTTTCTTTAGCCTTGCTTCCATTATTAGCCGTAACGTCAGAATTGCCTCTCTCGTCCCTTTACTTTTCCTAAAGCCAAACTGATCGTCACCTAGCGCATCCTCAATTTTCTTTTCCATTCTTCTGTATATTATTCTTGTAAGCAGCTTCGATGCATGAGCTGTTAAGCTGATCGTGCGATAATTCTCGCACGTGTCAGCTCTTGCTGTCTTCGGAATTGTGTGGATGATGCTTTTCCGAAAGTCAGATGGTATATCGCCAGACTCATATACTCTACACACCAACGTGAATAGTCGTTTTGTTGCCACTTCCCCCAATGATTTTAGAAATTCTGATGGAATGTTATCTATCCCTTCTGCCTTATTTGACCGTAAGTCCCCCAAAGCTCTTATAAATTCCGGTTCTAATACTGGATCACCTATCTCTTCTAAATCGACTCCTGTTTCTTCTTCTATCACATCAGGCAAATCTTCACCCTCATAGAGGCTTTCAATGTATTCTTTACACCTATCTGCTCTCTCCTCTGCATTTAACAGTGGAATTCCTGTTGTACTCTTAATGTTACCACCGTTGCTTTTACTGTAACCAAAGGTTGTTTTGACTTTCGTGTATGTCCTTCCGACAATCATATCTTTTTCGATGTCGTCACATTTTTCCTGCAGCCATTTCGTCTTAGCTTCCCTGCACTTCCTATTTATTTCATTCCTCAGCGACTTGTATTTCTGTATTCCTGATTTTCCCGGAACATGTTTGTACTTTCTCCTTTCATCAATCAACTGAAGTATTTCTTCTGTTACCCATGGTTTCTTCGCAGCTACCTTCTTTGTACCTATGTTTTCCTTCCCAATTTCTGTGATGGCCCTTTTTAGAGATGTCCATTCCTCTTCAACTGTACTGCCTACTGCGCTATTCCTTATTGCTGTATCTATAGCGTTAGAGAACTTCAAACGTATCTCGTCATTCCTTAGTACTTCCGTATCCCACTTCTTTGCGTATTGATTCTTCCTGACTAATGTCTTGAATTTCAGCGTACACTTCATCACTACTATATTCTGATCTGAGTCTATATCTGCTCCTGGGTACGCCTTACAACCCAGTATCTGATTTCGGAATCTCTGTCTGACCAAGATGTAATCTAATTGAAATCTTCCCGTATCTCCCGGCCTTTTCCAAGTATACCTCCTCCTCTTGTGATTCTTGAACAGGGTATTCGCTATTACTAGCTGAAACTTGTTACAGAACTCAATTAGTCTTTCTCCTCTTTCATTCCTTGTCCCAAGCCCATATTGTCCTGTAACCTTTTCTTCTACTCCTTCCCCTACAACTGCATTCCAGTCGCCCATGACTATTAAATTTTCGTCCCCCTTTACATACTGCATTACCCTTTCGATATCCTCTTACACTTTCTCTGTCTGTTCATCTTCAGCTTGCGACGTCGGCATGTATACCAGAACTATCGTTGTCGGTGTTGGTCTGCTGTCGATTCTGATTAGAACAACCCGGTCACTGAACTGTTCACAGTAACACACCCTCTGCCCTACCTTCCTATTCATAACGAATCCTACACCTGTTATACCATTTTCTGCTGCTGTTGATATTACCCGATACTCATCTGACCAGAAATCCTTGTCTTCCTTCCACTTCACTTCACTGACCCCTACTGTACCTAGATTGAGCCTTTGCATTTCCCTTTTCAGATTTTCTAGTTTCCCTACCACCTTAGGTTAGTTAGGTTTAATTAGTTCTGAGTTATAGACGACTGATGAAAGTCGCATAGTGCTCAGTGCCATTTGAAGTAGGTGATTTGGGGGTACTTAGTACACGGAGCACCAATAATGGTTCTAACCCATCTGGGCATCGAATCGAACTGAGCCTGGATGACAGATACTAGTACGTCATTCCACGCTGCTGTATCTTTGTATCTCAGTTGACGAAACGAAGACTAAGCTCAAATAAGGTTGTGCATCACATTTTTACCAAAGCTGAGTTTTCACTGGAACGAAGTGGTACAGCAAATGACAGGTGCCATCATAACAAAACATGTCTTTATTTAAGCTCAGGAGCTGAGCAAATTGCGCATTTTTTCAACAGAAGTTAGGAGAGAAAGAGAAGTGTTTAACTGCATGTTGATTGTTGAACGCCCCTGGTACTTTTACAGAATATACAACGTTGTAACACGGAAAGGTTCATAAAAATTGAGATAACTTTCAAAGCATTGCAAAGCACGCTAACAGCATGTTGATGTTCTGTAATATATACTATAATACGTATAAATAAATAGTAGCAAAGCAAAACAACAATTATTATTACTTCCTGAAAAATTACGAAACTAATATACTACCTACATTGAGGGAGGTGTTTTTGGTTCTAGTGACTGGTGAGTGTTAGCGAGCCACTCTCTCCACAACCAATGACCACGCTGGATGAAAGATCTGGAAATCGTGCTGGCCAGGGTAATGTCGAGCAACCTGTGTATCGGCGTAGGGCAGGATGATGTGGGCAACAAGGGGTTTTGTTCGAAGGGGTTCTCAGTAGAATAGAGGAGAAAATGAATATTTGAACAAAGTGGCCCACTGAGTAAGACGTTTGGTTGGTACTAGGGAGAAAGGCGGTAAATACTCCCTGTAACCATCCAGTTTTAGGTATTCAGTGATTTCCCTACAATCGCTTAAAGCGAATTTAGGAATGTTTGCTTTGAACGGTCACGGCCGACGTGCTTCTAACAGCCTCGCCTACTGCAAGTAATGATTTTGTCTTCGAAGGGACGCTAACCCCAATATCTGTCTTATTACCTCGAAGCTGGAGCAAGATGACGGGACTCGTGTTAGGACATCCATACTAATAGGAGGAGCCATAGACGCCAAATACAGTTAGCCGCCATAGGCGGATGACCGGCTTTGTTGTTTTCCACATTTATATCGTTTCTGAGAGATATACTAACGATACAGTGTACGTCTATGATACGGCAGTATAAAAGGCGACATGAATAACATTTACAAATACACGCATCCAAAAAGCTTTGTATACCTCGGTTCTGGAACGTGTACAGGAAATTGGAATAGAGATCAACATAAACATCATTTCCGTAATTTTTATTGCTCATGAAAACCACACATAGCATGTTGTACCGCACTACAGCGAGACCTTCAGAGATAGTGGTCCAGATTGCTGTACACACCGGTACCTCTAATACCCAGTAGCACGTCCTCTTGCACTGATGCATGCTTGCATTCGTCATAGTATATTATCCACAAGTTCGTCAAGGCACTGTTGGTTCAGATCGTCCCACTTCTCAACGGCGATTTCAATCCATCCCAGGCATGTTCGATAGGGTTCATGTCTGGAGAACATGCTGGTCACTCTAGTCGAGCGATGTCGTTATCCTGAAGTGAGTCACCCACAAGATGTGCACGTTGGGGGCGCGAATTGTCGTCCATGAAAACGACTATCTTGCCAATATGCTGTCAAAATGGTTGCACTATCGGTCGGAGGATGGCATTCACGTATCGTACAGCCGTTACGGCGCCTTCCATGACTCCCAGCGGCGTACATCGGCCCCACAAAATGCCACCCCAAAACATCAGGGGATCTCCACATTGTTGCACTCGCTGGACAATGTGCCTAAGGCGTTCAGCCTGACCGGGTTGCCTCCAAACACGCCTCCGACGACTGTCTGGTTGAAGGCATATGCGACACTCATCGGTGAAAGGGACGTGATGCCAATCCTGAGCGGTCCATTTGGCATGTTGCTGGGCCCATCTGTACCACGCTGCATGGCGTCGTGGTCGCAAAGGTGGACCTCGCCGTGGATGTTGGGAGTGAAGTTGCGCATCATGCAGCCTACTGCGCACATTTTGAGTCGTAACACGACGTCCTGTGGCTACACGAAAAGCAATATTCAACATGGTGACGTTGCTCTCAGGGTTCCTCCGAGCCATAATCCGCAGGTAGCGGTCATCCACTGCAGTAGCAGCCCTTGGGCGGCCTGAGCCAGGCATGTCATCGATAGTTCCTGTCTCTCTGTATCTCCTCGATATCCGAACAACATCGCTTTGGTTCACTCCCAGACGCCTAGAGACTTCCCTTGTTGAGAGCCCTTCCTGGCACAAAGTAGCAATGCGGACACGATCGAACCGCGGTACTGAGCGTCTAGGCATGGTTGAAGTACAGACAACACGTGCCGTGTATATCCTTCCTTGTGGAATGACTGGGACTGATAGGCTGTCGGACCCCCTCCGTCTAACAGGCGCTGCTTATGCATGGTTGTTTACATCTTTGGCCGGATTTAGTGACATCTATGAACAGTCAAAGGGACTGTGTCTGTGATATAATATCCACAGCCAACGTCACGTCTGTCGACAGGAGTTCTGGGAACCGGGGTGACGTGAAAAATTTTTTGATGTGTGTGTTTACATAATCATGCTGACTCCCGATAGTTCTTTTGAGTCGGAGTATAATCACATGCGTCAAGTAAGTTCACCTCAAAAACTTAGGTCCAAGCATTTCACGTTAAATTTAAACGTGTTATTCGTGTTGATTGTATCAAAACTCTTGCCTGTGTTGTGCTGTATTGTTCATTTTCGTACGTTGTGTGCTGCGGTAAACGTGTTTTGTGCAATAACATCATCTGTAATTAACTTTGACAATAGTATCCTTATTCATAGAATCTTACACCCCAATTTCAGTATATATCAACGTGATAGAACGTACATCTTATAACAATTTTTGGAACTTACGAGTGTTATGCATAGTATATCTCATAGTAAGTCGCCGATTGAGATATACAGTTACTATAGCGCATTCGAGAGGGCACCCGAAGGAAACAATTTTTAAACCTATTTATTCACATTCTAAGTGCAAACCTTCAGTGCCCTTCAAAGTACTCACCACTTGCACCAATTCATTTGTCTAATCTTTTATTCTATTTGTCAAAATAGTGTTTAAATTCATCTTTTTGATGTTTAACAGCGCCTCCGTCTTTTTTTTTTCTTTTTTTTTATTCACCTCAACATCAGCAAAACCCTTTAGCTTCTCTTTTCATTTTGGGAAACTTTAGGGGTCGCAGGGACATGGTCGTGTGAGTGCGTGGGGGGCGTGGGGGAGGGGGATGAGGAACAGGTGGTAGAGCATTGTCATGGTGGAAAAACCATTCATCCGAATGCCAAAAAACAAGCCGCTTCTGCCGCACACCGTTGCGCAGTATACATATATTTTCAAAACTTCCAAGTAGAAATCCTGGTTAACAATCTGACCCTGCGGAACAAACTTTGAATAGACGACTCCTCTCACATCCTAAGAATAAATCAGCATTTATTTTAATGTGTGATTTCATATGACGAGATTTCTTTGCCCGAAGTGCTCCTAGCGCCAAAACGCGACTTCTCCACCAAAAAATTTGTTCGGTTTCTTTTGAATACCCCGTTATATTATATCTCTCGTATCATGTACATTTAGTTTTCCCTTTCAGGAGGACTGTACACTGTTTTAATCGTAAATTAACGCTATGCGCTTAAAAAAGTTCTCCCTTGACGTAACATTCGAGGGTTGGAACCACTGTACCTCCCGGGAATAAAAATTGCCTGTTCTGTTCTCAGCGCTTCAACTCCGATTGGGATAATCAGCTGTCTACATTATCGTTATCGCTGCCGCCGTCGCCGTCGTCGTCGCCTTTGTCTTTGCTGCCAGTAATCGCTTTCGCTGCCAGTGCTCGCTACCTGTCATCACCTAAGCTGCCAGTCATCATCGTCACATCCCGACCTGGCCCTCGCCGCTGGTCGTTGTCAGCTCGAATCTTTACTGTCAGTTTTCGTCTCCATCAACCAGTCATCGCCGTTTCATCACCTGTTTGTCACCACTGCCGCCTCCGACTATTTATCGCCGCCACTGCATCGCATCGGAGACATTCTCGTCCCTTGCAACTCCACCACAACCTGTCACTGTCGTCCCGGCGCCGCTTCGACGGCCGCTCAATCCACTCAGTGCCACTCATCAATGTCCGTTTTCATCGATTATCATACAATAACTATCATCTACTCTCCTCCTTCTCCTGCTCCTCCCGTCAGCAGATGGAGCACGTCCTCTCGCCCGCCGCCCTGCACCTACCACAACAGCTGTAACCCATGCATCTCTCTCCGTCCCCAGCTTCCCTTATAATTTCTCTTTCAGCCACGTCTCATTAGCCAACACATCCACCACTGCCGCAAATGTAACACACCGCCAAGCGACAGTTGCTTCAGATGACATCAGCAGCATCGCCTCACCCAACCTCACGACAATAATCAATGGATACGGTGCTCAAAGATAACCCCCAACAACGTCACATCCATCCACCCACCATCCCACAACCACCCATACCTGCAACAACATCGACATCAGTCCTGTTTCCACACCAAAAAAATCGATAACTGTGAAAGGTCTCTGTTGGATTCCTTTCATGTTTAGTTTCTTAAATCTGTTGCCATTTATGGAATAAATTCCTCTTCTAAATGTACTGTGGCGTTTCTGACTATCTGGGAGGAGACTGAGCAGTGGAACGTGTTACTTTTATACATAAACAAGAACGATCTGTCACACTACTACACTTTAAAGCACAGTTTATATGTAATTCTTATATGTAATTCATGTCACACAGTCTCATACGGAACCTACATCCGCTTTCTTTTATATACTGTATATGATAAGATACTGTCATCCCCCTTCCCTTTTGTGTGAGAGGATGAATGAGCATATGTATTTCTAGTTGCATGCTTGAGGGTAGCAGACAAGGCTGTCTGCTAGAGAACAGTAGGACCAACGTCGGAACAGGTAGCTACGCTTCCTAAAAGCAAAGAGGTTTCTATCCTTAGTATGGTCCTGTCCGTCCGTTGTCATGTTGGTATAGGAAGCTGCCCCTCTGGCCACTTCCGTTGGTCTTTGTGAGACCCTCAGGAAGCACGCTCGGCAGTAGGGCAGTTGCAGTGTGGCCGTGGCGAGCGTCTGAAGTGGTAAGATCTCCGGCTAAGCGCGTGTCTGTTAAGTCCGTAGGACAATGGATTTCTTAAGTTCAGCCTAACTGAAAATTTAATCACCTTTATTTCAGGTTTAGCTCTAAAATATCTAATGCTATCTTAAAGTGCAGCGGAGTGTAATTCTCGTGTTAAATTCAGATTATTTTGCGGTAGTTGCTTTGTTACTACTTTGTGAGTAAAGTGGAACCACGTGTTGATCAGTAACTCTAACTAAGTTCATCAATCTCAAATCGGAATGTGCGTGAGATTATAACGTCTCGTCTTGAGAATATTTTTTTTAATATAGCAACTTTTCTTTATGCTTTTCTTTATGTTCAACCCACGTGGGGTGTACTTTGCGAGACCAGTACCACGTGCTTATATAACTGTTTGACCCATCAGGTTAATAGTAAGACGTTAGCAACCAGTTCAAGGTTTTTCTTTTGTCAATTGCTTTTCGATCTAATGTATTTTAATTATCAAAATTATTGTGGAGTTGTACGCTTTGTGTAAACCAAGTTGACCACGTGGAGCATGTGGTGTAATCATCAAAGTAGCCCTCAGCTATTCTTTTTGCGAAGACTTCACAAAGAGTTAATATGAATTTAGTATACCAGTGTGTGGTAATTACATGACGGACAGGATTGTGATATGAACGTAATTTCTTTGGGTAAAAACTGAATCTGTTGGTTGTGGTTAATTTCTTCTTGCTTATGTTTCAATGTTCTTCGTGTGTTATTTTATGAATGGAGTGTTGTATGCAGTTTCCCAAATCTTGGCTCCATATTTTATGTGTTTCGTAAGATTACAATCTCACATTCTTTTCAATTGTAAATAAGGCACCAGCTCAGTTATAACTCACGTATAATATGCTGAAATTTCAATGAACAATCTTAAAATAAATTACCAAGTATAAACTGATTTCTTTCTTTTTATTTAAATTCTCCTTTTTATATATATATTTTACCGGTTTTGTATGACTATTAAAAGATTATCATTAGTGTTAGTCTGCTAAATATCTGATGAAACAGTTGCCCAGTAATCCACGGTTAATGTCCCCAGACAGATCACGGCTTTTAACCCACTTTCATTGTCAATTAGCACCGATCTCAGCATACCAAATTAAAGTTACAACATTACACTTCAGCTAAGAAAATTAAAGTAACAACGTTACACATGGCGACCCTGTTCTGTGATTCCGCTAGACTCTGGAATCTCTGAAATGTTAGATTGCGAGCGTGTTATAATCTTAATTTTTTTTCCCTACAGCGCTCAAACAACTTCTGCGTTGTTTCCGAGCAGACTTTCAAAAGATTCACGGCGTTGTTGATCGGCGTTGCGTTGTTTGTCTTGTTTTGTTTTTTATATTTGTGTGTTTTATATGTCTGTGTGTTTTTTTTTTCTTCTCGCTTGTAAATTCTACTGTTTCGATCAAAGATAAAAATTTGTTTTGCGTGTGAAAAAGTGTGTACTAGGTTGGGTATCTTTCGTGTGACTGTCGTAATTTTTGGGGGACACATTTATTGTGATTAGTGTGTTGCGTACTGAGTATAAATTGCACTAATGCAAACACGTAACCAAGCTAAAAGTAAGCGGTCCAACAACTTAAGCAACATGGACCAAGGGGATAATTTGATTTCGAATATTAATGCGTCGGACAGTTCCGAAAATACAATGGGAAATACTTCAGACGAAATGCAAAACAGCACGAACGGGCTCACATCAGAGCCAGGAATTAATTTGCCTCTAACTAACCAAATTGATGTAGCAGAACTTATGAAAGCCTTATTGCAACAAAATAAAGAAAACGCAGAGAAATCAGAAAAATCGTTCCGAGAACAAAAAGAATCATCCGAAAAATCGATCCGCGAGCTAGGCGAACAAATGACGCAGAAATCTGAAAAATCGATCCGGGAGCTAGGGGATCAAATAGACGAAAAACTAATCCAGCAGACAAATAAAGTCGACAAGTCGATGCAGAGAGTGTCCGATGATATCTCACAAAGAATAAACAATCTGGCAAGTGAGATAAAAAGTGATATTATGAAAGAATTAGGCCGTACATTTGAACAAATCGATGATCGTCTGCAAGCCTTAGAACAGAGCAAGCGAAGGGGCGATGCCGAATCTAAAGAAAGCGAAGAACGGCTGCTTAGGAATTTCCAAGAGCTGAGGGAAGAATGCCAAAGGGAACACCAGCAGGTAATCTCGATGGTCCAAGAGGCGGAAACGCATTGTCCCACGTCCGTTAGCAACACAATAGCGGACAACAGTTTAGCGATCCACGCGTTGGAACAGCAAATAGAACAATTGAAGCAGACTGGGGCGGAGGACAAGAGACAAATTGATGATAAGATTGCGGCATTAGCGGACACTGTAGGCACGATGAAGCTGACGGAAAGCGAGAACAATACTACACCGGTAGCGGCTGCAGAGACGGAAGAAGTGCGTTCGCTTCTTAGATTTCAGAAGGGACAGTTTGAAGTGAACAGACAACACAAAGCTGTAACAGGCGAATTACAAGAACGCGTGGCGCATCTGGAAAACCGCATGGCGTGTGATTCCGAACTCGCCAATAGCACTAAAAATAGCCGTACGAACAGTGCAGAGAGGGACTCCGGCCACGAGGGAGATTTTGACGACAGGGAAGAATGTAATTTGAGGGGCAGACTTGAGAATAATAGAAACATTCAAGGGCCTCGCCAGGAGGAAATGCGGGGATTTGATTTCAAACATTTCCTTACGGTGAGAAAGTTTGAGATATTCCGAAATTCGCAAAAAGGAATACATCCACGAGCATGGCTCGAGCAATTTGAGTTCTGTCTTCCTCCCGACTGGGCAAGTTCACATAAGATAGAATATATGTGTGGCTATTTGGAAGGCGAACCGGCGATTCGCATGAGGTCGGCAGCGCGTCACTGCAACTCCACTCGGGAGTTTCGACAAGCCTTTCTGTCCGCCTATTGGTCGGAAGCGGCACAAGATAGGGTCAAACATGGCATAATTATGCTGCCAAATTTGAACCAGTCTGGTTTCGGCAGCCCTGCACGTCTATTCGACCACATGCTGCAGGCAAATCAATTTTTATACGACCCATACGGGCCTGCGGAACTAATTAGGATATGCATCACCAAATTGCCGATGCACTTGCGGCACGTCATTCTTGCGGGACGATGCAAAGAGGACGTGGAAACGTTTAAAACACTTCTCCAAGATTTGGAATATAATACAGCAGAATTCCCGCCTAATCAGGCACAAAGTTATTACGGGGCACAGCAGCGCGATCGCAGTCGTGGCCGTAGTACTAATCAACGGCGTGACTGGTCGTCGCGACGCGAACGGAACAATAATCGGGACCGGCCGTATAGAAACTGGGGTGACAGTCGCGAACACAGGTGGAACAACAGAAATGATCGACGACGTAGACAGAATCGTGAACGGAACAATAATCGGGACAGACCGTATAGAAACTGGGGTAACAGTCGCGAACACAGGTGGAACAACAGAAATGATCGAGGACGTGGACAGAATCGTGAACGGAACAGTTACGGCAACCAGAATCGATATCACGGTGAATACGGTGGGAATAGGACTGTAGGCGGAGCACCTCATGATGTTGAAATTCGGCCGGCTAACCCTAGACATAATCCAGCAAATGGAAATGAACGAAACCGGCAATGACAAACGATCAGCGCAGAAGGCGCCCAATCGGAACAAATGAGCGACATGGCAAATGACTAGAAAGGACAGTGAGAAGTAGAGAGGACGGTGAGGAGAAAGAATTGATTAGTTAAATTTGTGACGTATGCATTTTGAATAATATGTTGATAAAAAAATTAATGATAAAGATGTTTCTATGTGATGGATTGAAGTGATGTTTTAATATTTTTCTCTCCTTGTGCAATTAGGATTTAGTTTGATTCAAACGTGAAGATAAAAGGTTTCTTTGTGAACGAGTAAAATGCTGTTTATGTTTTTTTTTGTGTGTAAATTGAATGGAGTCGCTCCTGAGAGAAGCAAGATCGTTGCTGAATTAGTGCATAAACTCAGGGGAATATCCGATCTGTGGGTATTATGGGTCTGGCAAACCCAGGTCCCCAGCTGTTAGTAGCCTTGTTTCCGATTTTCTGCTTTCAGTGCTACTATCTATCTATTACTATTCTATATCTGTCAGTATAAATGAGGATCTCTTACTATAGTATGCGTGCTGTATGAATATTTTAAGATAGGAGAACTCTGAGAAAGGAATGAGTAAGTTTGGAATCTTGAAAACAGGATGCGATAATACGATTGTTGAACCATTGGCTTCCAATATGCGATGATATGTTAATATTGATGATATATGTCTTTTTTGTTCTTTATAGCTGAGTACGTAAAGTGCTGTCTGTGGATTTCGTAAGTATATTGTTTCCTTTCAAGGTGAAAGAAGAATTGTGGTTTGTGTAATTTACGTGGCTCTGAAATATTATTGTGGTAGTCAAATACGAGCAGCTTTTCAGCAAATGGAGAATGGAACGGAAATATGGATCCTTTTTGTAGTCTTGATTGATGTTGAGCCAAAGCCTAAAAAATTATTCTGCGTTAATACTTGTCCTAGAAAAGCGACGTTTATGTGTTTTGCTGATGCTGTGAGCATTACAGCTTACTGTTTTCGCTGGTGCGGGATGCACTGCAGCCTATATGATTTGTACTGAGGAAATTTCCCTCTTGAAGGTAGAGGATGATTAAATAATTTTGATTATGGGAACGAAGGAAAGCTTGGTTTAAGGTAATAAGGATAAAGCAAAACATTTGTCATTTAAACTACAGGAGGATTCGGATCTTTTGTGTCTGTTGTAAGTTCAATATGTTAAGATGATACTGTTTTACAGAATAGAGGTGACCACAATTTTGCCATTCATGAGAAATGAATCCAGAATAACCACCACAGGCGAAATAACTGATTTGGAAGCGAAAGGTAACATAAAGAAGGAACGAAATCGCAGCAAAATGGGTAAGAAAATGTAATATAACCTGTATAATGCAAATATTTTTAACCTTCTCAGAGTCATCTGCGTGATTAATTGTTGTGATAACGTAATTTTAGGTGAAATTTTCTTACTGTTTTATGTGTGAATATATGAGTATGATAAATGTATAATTGCGAGTCTCTTTTCAGGTGTGCGAACTGGTATAAATGTTTTGGCGTGTAAATAACCATTGTTCTTTTTAATGTGTATGTTTAAGGAAAGTTCTCCATATTTATCATGTGACAAGACGTATGCCGCGAGCGTCAAGAAGAGGACGAATTAGAACAATGTTGTAATGGTATATACACGGTGTTGAAATAGCATTGAAGTAGCTTATTGGCTTAACTAGTAGTGGATAGAAGTAGAATATTGAGTAATGCATGTTTATGGGTAGTTAGTTTGTAGAATAGACAACAGGTGTGCATGTATGTGTGTGTAAATAACATGTGAACCCTATGCTGTCCTGACCTATACTTGCGCAAGGCATAATCCTATTCATTTTAGTGAATTAATAAATAGCATTTGATTTATTAAAACGTAAGTGAACCACATTAGTGATGTGGATTTAAATATTATATTGTCAGTTCATTTAAATTTTTATTTTTATACTGTCAAGTCATTTCACTTTTATTTTTTTTACATTGTCAAGTCATTTAAATTTTATTTTATATTGTCGATTCATCTAATTTTTTTATTTAAAAAAAATATTAAGTCTCACTTTGTTCTTAAAAATTGTGAAAGACAATACTAAGTGGTATTATGTATGACATTGTGTAATCACATAAGGATGATGAAAAATTTCTGTGAATGCAGTTGAGAACCTGAAAGCGAACCGGCAAAACTCTTAAGAGACAGCGGGAGCAACCGGACTAGTTGTAAACTGGCGGGTTTCCCAGCGGGACACGCTGTCATCCGGGCCACTTTGGGAGCGCGGCTGACAACAAAAGGAGAGTAAGCGGCAAACACTTTCCCTTGTACCTGGAGCTAATGGGCGGCCGCCCCGGGGCGACCCTTCCTCGAGGCGATGACCTGAGATGGGCGAGCGGTCCACCGCGCGGAAATCCATCTGCTGGCAACGCACCACACGCACGCGACCGTGACGAGACGGCCGCGGTGAAACAACACAAGGGGCGTGGAGCCTTTTGACAGGTACTGCCCAGAGAAACTTGCAGACGTCAACGACGCCTATCGACATTTCCTGATGGATGCCTACTGTCAAGCGACAGTAAATCATGGTTAGATGTTCTCTGGTCGCTAAGGGTGGCACAAAAGAAGAGCCATTAAGTGTCATCCTTGCCCAGGAATATCAAACCGGCGAGCCAATTGAGGATAACCCAAGAATGTAACAACACAAAGGGCGTGGAGCCTTTTGACACATACTGTCCAGAGTAACTCGCAGACTTCAATGACGCCTATCAACATCTCCTGACGGATGCCCACTGTCAAGCGACAGTAAATCATGGTTCGATGTTCTCTGGTCGCTAAGGGTGGCACAAAAGAAGAGCCATTAAGTGTCATCCTTGCCCAGGAATATCAACCTGGCGTGTCAAACGAGGATACCGCACGAATTTGACAACACAAACATGGAACCAAATCGAGATGACGTGACACGGGAGAAACTTCATGAGAGGGCAGAGACAGCGGGATCGCACGCAACAGATGGACAAAAAAATCCCTACTGACAGCTGCGGCGACGAACCCCCCCTCTTTCCCCTATATTGTGCCTCGGAACAGTGGAAGTACTGAGTGTGTCAGTGAACAGTGATTATACGGTTCTTAGTCCAGTGCATATACGTGTGTTTCTGTCAGAGAAACTCTGACTCGTGTGTTTTGCAGGAGTTCGATTTATTGGTGTTTATTAGACTGACTCTTGTATTTTGCAGGTGTTCTATTTATCTTTTTTGGACTTTGACTCTTGTATTTTGCAGGTGTTTTATCTATAGGTGTTTTTTTTTTGTTTTAGATGTTGACTATTGTACTGTTGTATTTATCAATGTTTGTTTTTGTGTGATGTATTAGATTTGTGATATTTCGTTTCGTAAATTCATTGCTGTGGCATTGCTTCGTCTATCAGTCAGATAGCTTTTTATTCTCATTGAACTGTGATCGATTAGCCTTTGCATGGGGCATATTTACTGTGAGGAACCCCTTAAGGGTAACAATCACATAATTATTGTAGTTTCAGTATAATGACAGTGCTCATTGTTTGCTAGCTAATTGAAATAGAGTAGAGTGATTAAATGAGTGCCACATAGTTATTTTAATTTTACAAATTATTAGTTTTATACGATATAGAATTTTTTTGCGATAACCACTTTGTAAAACATGTGTTTTCTCTTATCATTTTGTTGCTTTTGCAGATTGTGCATTGTTATGTTCTGCTTTTTAATACCGATGTTATTTGATGTTCTTTTTTAATTGCTGTGGCACCTTTGCTATTTTCATAAATTTTGCTTGTTAATAAACAGTCATAAATTTTCCTGTGATCAGTTGGCTCTTGCAATGAGCAAATACTGGTGAACTCCATAAGGGTAACAACCAGAAATTGTTTTCATATTAATGACACAGGAACCATTGTTTTTACTTGCTGACCGAATTAGGTCTACTATATCTTTTAAATAGGTGTCACAGATTGTTTTTTGTTTCCTCCTTGAAATTGGTAGATTCTAAAGATGTGTTGAAATTATTGTGTTTTAGCAAGTAGCTGGTGTCCTTTTGCCTTTTCTTTTACACTTTTGGTTTAAGTAGGGTGTGAGAAGCCTGCTTGGGAATGTCCTAGCATGGCCAGAAAATTCCCTGCACAGTCTTTTCCCGGAGCGTTGGGGTTATGAAAGGTCTCTGTTGGATTCCTTTCATGTTTAATTTCTTAAATCTGTTGCCATTTATGGAATAAATTCCTCTTCTAAATGTACTGTGGCGTTTCTGACTATCTGGGAGGAGACTGAGCAGTGGAACGTGTTACTTTTATACATAAACAAGAACGATCTGTCACACTACTACACTTTAAAGCACAGTTTATATGTAATTCTTATATGTAATTCATGTCACACAGTCTCATACGGAACCTACATCCGCTTTCTTTTATATACTGTATATGATAAGATACTGTCATCCCCCTTCCCTTTTGTGTGAGAGGATGAATGAGCATATGTATTTCTAGTTGCATGCTTGAGGGTAGCAGACAAGGCTGTCTGCTAGAGAACAGTAGGACCAACGTCAGAACAGGTAGCTACGCTTCCTAAAAGCAAAGAGGTTTCTATCCTTAGTATGGTCCTGTCCGTCCGTTGTCATGTTGGTATAGGAAGCTGCCCCTCTGGCCACTTCCGTTGGTCTTTGTGAGATCCTCAGGAAGCACGCTCGGCAGTAGGGCAGTTGCAGTGTGGCCGTGGCGAGCGTCTGAAGTGGTAAGATCTCCGGCTAAGCGCGTGTCTGTTAAGTCCGTAGGACAATGGATTTCTTAAGTTCAGCCTAACTGAAAATTTAATCACCTTGATTTCAGGTTTAGCTCTAAAATATCTAATGCTATCTTAAAGTGCAGCGGAGTGTAATTCTCGTGTTAAATTCAGATTATTTTGCGGTAGTTGCTTTGTTACTACTTTGTGAGTAAAGTGGAACCACGTGTTGATCAGTAACTCTAACTAAGTTCATCAATCTTAAATCGGAATGTGCGTGAGATTATAACGTCTCGTCTTGAGAATATTTTTTTTAATATAGCAACTTTTCTTTATGCTTTTCTTTATGTTCAACCCACGTGGGGTGTACTTTGCGAGACCAGTACCACGTGCTTATATAACTGTTTGACCCATCAGGTTAATAGTAAGACGTTAGCAACCAGTTCAAGGTTTTTCTTTTGTCAATTGCTTTTCGATCTAATGTATTTTAATTATCAAAATTATTGTGGAGTTGTACGCTTTGTGTAAACCAAGTTGACCACGTGGAGCATGTGGTGTAATCATCAAAGTAGCCCTCAGCTATTCTTTTTGCGAAGACTTCACAAAGAGTTAATATGAATTTAGTATACCAGTGTGTGGTAATTACATGACGGACAGGATTGTGATATGAACGTAATTTCTTTGGGTAAAAACTGAATCTGTTGGTTGTGGTTAATTTCTTCTTGCTTATGTTTCAATGTTCTTCGTGTGTTATTTTATGAATGGAGTGTTGTATGCAGTTTCCCAAATCTTGGCTCCATATTTTATGTGTTCCGTAAGATTACAATCTCACATTCTTTTCAATCGTAAATAAGGCACCAGCTCAGTTATAACTCACGTATAATATGCTGAAATTTCAATGAACAATCTTAAAATAAATTACCAAGTATAAACTGATTTCTTTCTTTTTATTTAAATTCTCCTTTTTATATATATATTTTACCGGTTTTGTATGACTATTAAAAGATTATCATTAGTGTTAGTCTGCTAAATATCTGATGAAACAGTTGCCCAGTAATCCACGGTTAATGTCCCCAGACAGATCACGGCTTTTAACCCACTTTCATTGTCAATTAGCACCGATCTCAGCATACCAAATTAAAGTTACAACATTACACTTCAGCTAAGAAAATTAAAGTAACAACGTTACAACTGATACTGACGATACCAACATATGAACACAACTCCTTCCCCTCCAACGTCCTCCCCTACCATCCACATCTTTGTCCTCTCCAACCCACATTCCAAATTCCTCAAACCCAAATGCCCTCACACTCGAAATCTAAAAATACCTACCTAGCCTTCAGATCCAACAAATCATCAATAGAAAAGACTATGTGTCGCTCAACCCCAACTTCCACAGTGACCTCCTCCGCAAATTTCCTCACATTACCTTTGGTCCCAAAGCCTCCTTAACTAACAACTCTTACCACTGCATCACGTCCCACACAATCCCAGCCTTCCCACCATCCTCTCATCCTCACCACAGTGATCACCAAGGTTGATCTTCAGATTACAGATGCGAAAGTGGAATCCGGACTGAGCATCAACGAGAATTTAGAGGACTGAAAACCCCTTTGGATCAACAATAATTACGGTTCTACTCGCCTCGTCCATGTATTTATTGAATCCACCTCCTTAGAGAGGGAGCCCTGGTATATCACCATCGCCGCTTGGTTGAACCTCCCAAATTCCATTCCCAGTCCTACTGCTTTGAAAAGAGTCTTTGTTACAATAATCACTTACATTCATATTGTAAAGTCTCCTATTTTCTCAAACAGTGCCATAATTTAGGTTCTCCTCATACCTGCAACACTTGCAATGACTCCCACCCCACCCATTCTACGAAAAGCAAAGCCAAGCCTTAACCAATCCATCGAAAACGCACTGTCCCAATCCATCCAAATGATACTCCCTTTATCCCAGCAATTCCCTCTACCCTACTCCCACTTCTGAAGACATTATCAAATTCAAAACAGTCGTCCTCCAAATATTCATCCATTCCAACATCCACACCTTCAACAAATATTATTTGCTGCTCATTATGTCTTTCACCTCAACACATAAGCCACCTACTCCCACAACCAGGTCCACTTCCTCTTCACCTGCGTCAACACCCTAGTTTAAGGTCCATCTAGTCCTCAACCATGCACATCTCTGTTACTTTCCTTGTAATGGCGCGAGAGCACTAGTAAATCTTGTACCACAACATCTGCTCCCTACTCACCAACAAATATCTTTTAATATATACCCCATCTCAACACATGGTCCATCCTTTATACTCGATGAAACGGTCCTCCAACTCCATCACACCATCTGAACTCCCTATATCGCCCTGGCCAGAGGTGGAGTGGTGATTGCCCATCATAAGAATACCCCTGTTCAACCACGAACACATGGCTGACGACATATAGAAGAGTGGGTCCAGCCGCAACGCGCGCTCAGCTAGATTAATGGTTAGGCGACCACTCGCGATAAGCTGGAAATACGTCTCCGAGTACCGATCTGGTACTAATTTTCATTCTCATCATTCCATTGTACAACTGATGGTTGTCCATACTGCCAACTGTGAATTCATTTCAAGATGGACAAAGTATTAAAGGACAGGAACATCTTTGGTAGAGCACAATTCCATAACGTAATAAGAAACGAGTAACTGTAGCACGTCTTACTGACAGAAAAAATATCAGGTTACGAACTGCAGCATAGTTCAACGTGAGTACGAGATGCTATAAGGCAGAACAGTCAGGCCACAGCGCAATACGGAATTCACTGGGAAGATGAGACTCGGAGAGGACCAAGAACAATTTCCTGAGACGCTGATAACCATCTCACGATCTCTACAGCTTTTGGTGGCATGGCTTGGCAATACAGTCCTTGAGTTGTGCCTCAGCGTTCCAGTGGCTAACAATCCAGAAAAAATGAGAAAAATTTGTCTACTGACATCAAGAATAGTAGTGCAGTTTAGTTTAGAGCAGAGTTGAATTATGAATTAAGATTCTTTGGTGAAACAGTGGGTTACAATACTGTAGCGCTCTGGCATTTGCCTTTCGGGTTCCGGATGAGCATATATCTGTGTACTAGAGAACCAAAAGGTAGTACGTAAACATTTTTCTCCTTTTTTTTGGTCATCAGTCTACTGACTGGTTTGATGCGGCCCGCCACGAATTCCTTTCCTGTGCTAACCTCTTCATCTCAGAGTAGCACTTGCAACCTACGTCCTCAATTATTTGCTTGACGTATTCCAATCTCTGTCTTCCTCTACAGTTTTTGCCCTCTACAGCTCCCTCTAGTACCATGGAAGCCATTCTCTCATGTCTTAGCAGATGTCCTATCATCCTGTCCCTTCTCCTTATCAGTGTTTTCCACATGTTCCTTTCCTCTCCGATTCTGCGTAGAACCTCCTCATTCCTTACCTTATCAGTCCAACTAATTTTCAACATTCGTCTATAGCACCACATCTCAAATGCTTCGATTCTCTTCTGTTCCGGTTTTCCCACAGTCCATGTTTCACTACCATACAATGCTGTACTCCACACGTACATCCTCAGAAATTTCTTCCTCAAATTAAGGCCGGTATTTGATATTAATAGACTTCTCTTGGCCAGAAATGCCTTTTTTGCCAAAACGAGTCTGCTTTTGATGTCCTCCTTGCTTCGTCCGTCATTGGTTATTTTACTGCCTAGGTAGCAGAATTCGTTAACTTCATTGACTTCGTGACCATCAATCCTGATATTAAGTTTCTCGCTGCTCTCGTTTCTACTACTTCTCATTACCTTCGTCTTTCTCCGATTTACTCTCAAACCATACTGTGTACTCATTAGACTGTTCATTCCGTTCAGCAGATCATTTAATTCTTCTTCACTTTCACTCAGGATAGCAATGTCATCAGCGAATCGTATCATTGATATCCTTTCACCTTGTATTTTAATTCCACTCCTGAACCTTTCTTTTATTTCCATCATTACTTCCTCGATGTACAGATTGATGAGTAGGGGCGAAAGGCTACAGCCTTGTCTTACACCCTTCTTAATACGAGCACTTCGTTCTTGATCGTCCACTCTTATTATTCCCTCTTGGTTGTTGTACATATTGTATATGACCCGTCTCTCCCTATAGCTTACCCCTACTTTTTTCAGAATCTCGAACAGCTTGCACCATTTTATATTGTTGAACGCTTTTTCCAGGTCGACAAACTCTATGAAAGTGTCTTGATTTTTCTTTAGCCTTGCTTCCATTATTAGCCGTAACGTCAGAATTGCCTCTCTCGTCCCTTTACTTTTCCTAAAGCCAAACTGATCGTCACCTAGCGCATTCTCAATTTTCTTTTCCATTCTTCTGTGTATTATTCTTGTAAGCAGCTTCGATGCATGAGCTGTTAAGCTGATTGTGCGATAATTCTCGCACTTGTCAGCTCTTGTCGTCTTCGGAATTGTGTGGATGATGCTTTTCCGAAAGTCAGATGGTATATCGCCAGACTAATATATTCTATACACCAACGTGAATAGTCGTTTTGTTGCCACTTTCCCCATTGATTTTAGAAATTCTGATGGAATGTTATCTATCCCTTCTGCCTTATTTGACCGTAAGTCCTCCAAAGCTCTTTTAACTTCCGATTCTAATACTGGATCCCCTATCTCTTCTAAATCGACTCCTGTTTCTTCTTCTATCACATCAGACAAATCTTCACCCTCATAGAAGCTTTCAATGTATTCTTTCCACCTATCTGCTCTCTCCTCTGCATTTAACAGTGGAATTCCCGTTGCACTCTTCATGTTACCACCGTTGCTTTTAATGTCACCAAAGGTTGTTTTGACTATCCTGTACGCTGAGTCTGTCCTTCCGACAATCATATCTTTTTCGATGTCTTCACATTTTTCCTGCAGCCATTTCGTCTTAGCTTCCCTGCACTTCCTATTTATTTCATTCCTCAGCGACTTGTATTTCTGTATTCCTGATTTTCCCGGAACGTGTTTGTACTTCCTCCTTTCATCAATCAATTGAAGTATTTCTTCTGTTACCCATGGTTTCTTCGAAGCTATGTTTTCCTTCCCAACTTCTGTGATGGCCCTTGTTAGAGATGTCCATTCCTTTTCAACTGTACTGCCTACTGCGCTATTCCTTATTGCTGTATCTATAGCGTTAGAGAACTTCAAACGTATCTCGTCATTCCTTAGTACTTCCGTATCCCACTTCTTTGCGTATTGATTCTTCCTGACTAATGTCTTGAATTTCAGCCTACTCTTCATCACTACTATATTGTGATCTGAGTCTATATCTGCTCCTGGGTACGCCTTACAATCCAGTATCTGATTTCGGAATCTCTGTCTGACCACGATGTAATCTAATTGAAATCTTCCCGTATCTCCCGGCCTTTTCCAAGTTTACCTCCTCCTCTTGTGATTCTTGAACAGGGTATTCGCTATTACTAGCTGAAACTTGTTACAGAACTCAATCAGTCTTTCTCTTCTTTCATTCCTTGTCCCAAGCCCATATTCTCCTGTAACCTTGTCTTCTACTCCTTCCCCTACAACTGCATTCCAGTCGCCCATAACTATTAGATTTTCGTCCCCCTTTACATATTGCATTACCCTTTCAATATCCTCATACACTTTCTCTATCTGTTCATCTTCAGCTTGCGACGTCGGCATGTATACCTGAACTATCGTTGTCGGTGTTGGTCTGCTGTCGATTCTGGTTAGAACAACCCGGTCACTGAACTGTTCACAGTAATACACCCTCTGCCCTACCTTCCTATTCATAACGAATCCTACACCTGTTATACCATTTTCTGCTGCTGTTGATATTACCCGATACTCATCTGACCAGAAATCCTTGTCTTCCTTCCACTTCACTTCACTGACCCTTACTATATCTAGATTTAGCATTTGCATTTCCATTTTCAGATTTTCTAGTTTCCCTACCACGTTCAAGCTTCTGACATTCCACACTCCGACTCGTAGAACGTTATCCTTTCGTTGATTATTCAATATTTTTCTCGTGGTAACCTCCCCTTGGCAGTCCCCTCCCGGAGATCCGAATGGGGGATTATTCCGGAATCTTTTGCCAATGGAGAGATCATCATGACACTTCTTCAATTACAGGCCACATGTCCTGTGGATACACGTTACGTGTCTTTAATGCAGTGGTTTCTATTGCCTTCTGCATCCTCATGTCGTTGATCATTGCTGATTCTTCCGCCTTTAGGGGCAATTTCCCACCCCTAGGACAAGAGAGTGCCCTGAACCTCTATCCGCTCCTCCGCCCTCTTTGACAAGGCCGTTGGCAGAATGAGGCTGACTTCTTATGCCGGAAGTCTTCGGCCGCCAGTGCTGATTATTTATCAAAATTTAGGCAGTGGCGGGGACCGAACCCGGGACCGAAGACGTTTTGATTATGAATCAAAGACGCTACCTCTTTTTTTTTTTTTTTTTTTTTTTTTTTTTTTTTTTTTTTTTTGCTAGACCACGGGTACCTCTCCTTAGTTCATAATTATCTTCCTCTATTTTTCGCACTGCCTCGATTTCTCTTAACTAACTTATTTCTGCAGCATAGTTCCCACAGATACCGACATATTCAAAATTTTATATTAATATACACAAACCAAAATATAATGACCACCTGCCTCATAACGTAATGACCTACTTTCCAAATGCAGTACCGAAGCGATTCTGCGTGGCACAGATTCGTTAAGTCCTAGGCTGATTTCCAGAGATATGTGACACCAATATTAATGTCTACGAATACATTATGTGATCAAAAGTATCCGGTCACCTGGCTTAAAATGACTTACAAGTTCGTGATGCCCTCCATCAGTAATGCTGGAATTCAGTATGGTGTTGGCCTACCATTAGCCTTGATGACAGCTTCCACTTTCGCATGCATACCTTCAATCAGGTGCTGGAAGGTTTCTTGGGGAGTGGCAGCCCGTTCTTCACGGAGTGCTGCACTGAGGACAGGCATCGATTTCGGTCGGTGAGGCCTGGCACGAAGGTGGCGTTCCAAAACATCCCAAAGGTGTCTGATAGGATTCAGGTCAGGACACTGTGCAGGCCAGTCCATTATAGGGATGTTGTCGTCGTGTAACCACTCCACCACAGGCCGTGCATTACGAACAGGTGCTTGATCGTGTTGAAAGGTACAAACGCGATGCCCGAATTGCTTTTCAAGAGTGAGAAGCAAGAAGGTGCTTAAAACGTCAATTTAGGCCTGTGCTGTGATAGTGCCACGCAAAACAACAAGGGGTGCAACACCCCTCCATGAGAAACACGACCACACCATAACACCACTGAGCCATGCGTGGCTTGTGTTCCCGCCATCATCTATTTTACACCCTGTTTTTAACGTACTTCCACCTCACTACGTTAATTTAAATTACTACTGTCACTGAGTTGCTGCTTTGCCCGACCGTGAGCAGCGTTAGGAGCGCTCATCGATATATCCCCTCTCGTAGTATCTTTGCTGGACTGCTATTACTTCTCGGTCATTGTCTGTCGTAAGCCAGTTCGGGTCGCGAGTTTGGGTCTGCCAGTCAGTTGGAACGCGTCTCGAATGCAGTCCGGACCTGCCAGTCGGGGAGTTGCAATGCGGCACTAGTGCAGTCGGGTTGTAGCAGCAGTGAGGTCTGCGTCGACATGGCTCGCCCGACCATTGCCACCACGCATCACTTGTAACAGGCCACGGTCTTGGTGGATCGTCGGTCGGTCGTCCTGATTTGCCTTCATGCATCCTTACTGTTGCATATCGTTCAGGTCTTCGACCAAGTGTTTGTCAGTTTGTGTGTGTAATTGGCGTTATTCCCACTGACGACTATTTTAGATGTTGTCGGCAATCTGAGGAATCGGTCGGTTGCTGCGCACCAGGGAAGCTATCTCCGCGCGGTGCAGTCGGCTGGGTCTGCTGGCGGCTCCTGCACAGGATCGGAACGTGTGTGGAGCCGTCCGATCGCTGCGAGCTTCGTGATTCACCGACCCAGGACGTCAAAGTTGAGTAGTGGTTTCAGTTAGCCAAGCCACGTCCATTCATGTTGTGTGGTTCGTTTTGGTGGTTCGTTGTTGGAGAGGATTTCCCGTGAGCAACACCGAGTGTTTCTATTACTGAAATTTAGCCGCCACGCGGTGCAGTTAACTATATTGGTTGACTACAATTCAAGTGCACCAGCAGAATTTTCTGCCTTGTGGCCATTAGTGTTCTGGTTACCTGCCCTGGCCACTGACGTCATTTCAGGCAGTGTCCTTTCCTCACCTGTTGTTGCTGTCCAACACGGTGTGTAGTTTTGACAGCTTATTACATATACATGTTTGATTGTGGATAATAACGCCCATAACATTTTGTGTTTGAATTCTCATGTACCAATTGGTGGCAAGCAAGTCGTTTGTCAGTCGGTCCGCGGCTGTCCCTTGGTTGGGTTCCGACAAATCAAGTGTAGTTGGGCTCACCACCTGTATCACCTAAGTGAACGAGGGCAGACCGACCCCCTGGAGGCTTCTGAGTGCCGTTGTCATTACTGTCTTTCTCACCAGTGTTTAGTTGTCTGTTTGTAATCTATCACAGTCATCAGCTACTTACTTAAGGCTTATGGTTAAATTTTTTTAAAAATTTTGGAAAATTAATTGTGGGCATTTTGGTAATATATTTTAAAATTTTAAAATTTCATTGTGGCATTCAGCCGCTTGTATTGCACCTTGCATATGTTTCTTCTATGTACTTTTGCCTTGAGGCTTTCCAGCCTAGATGTGATACCATATGTATTTTAATTATTTTATTTGCTACTTTAACTGCATTTTTATATTGTTGACTTCTAAGGTTTCTTGTTTGGAGGCCTTCAGCCGTGAAATAATTGCCTTTTTGAAACTTGTAATACTAAAGGTTCGGCTATGTGCCGTTTTGGTTTAAAGGTGTTATTAAATTACAATAAATTACAATTTTGAGTGAACCTGACCGACACCTTATTTGTCCCTTTCCACAACCTAATCACCTGTTCTGCCTTGCAGGTTTAGCGGGCGTCTCAACCCCCGCAACTGCACACGCTGACACATGACGTTCACTGGGCATTCGCCATAGCCGCACCTTGCCATCGCATCGCCGCATTATGTACCGTGATTCGTCACTCCACACAACGTTTTTCCACTGTTCAATAGTCCAATGTTTACCCTCCTTCCATCAAGCGAGACGTCGTTTGGCATTTACTGGCGTAATGTGTGGCTTATAAGCTACTGCTCGACCATGGAATCCAAGTTTTCTCACATTCCGCCTAACCGTCATAGCACTTGGAGTGGATCCTGATGCAGTTTGGAATTCCTGGGTGATGGTCTAGATAGATGTCTGCCTATTACACATTACGACCCTCTTCAACTGTCGGTGGCCGTCTCTGTCAGTCAACAGACGAGGTCGGCCTGTACGCTTTGTGCTGTACGTGTCCCTTGACGTTTCCACTTCACTATCTCATCGGAAACAATAGACCTATGGATGTTTAGGAGTGTGGAATATCGCGCACAGACGAATGACACAAGTGACACCCAATCACCTGACCGTGAATTCCGCGGAGCGCCCCATTCTGCTCTCTCACGACGTCTAATGACTACTGAGGTCGCTGTTAAGGAGTACCTGACAGTATGTGTAGCACAATGCACCTAATATGAAAAAACGTAAGTTTTTGGGGGGTGTCCGGATACTTTTTATCACGTAGTGGATGCCAAGCGCTTTTCGTAAGTTATGGGTCATGGTTTGAGGGCGCGGAGCTGGTTCCTGGTAGCCTCCCAGACTTGTTCCATCGGGTTCAGATGAGGCAATTTTGGTGACCAAGCTGTCAACGTGCGTTCCGTATCATGCACCTCAAACCACTGTAATAGAATTCTGGCCTAGTAACACGGACAGTTACCCTGCTGGAATATGCCATTCGCATCGGGTAAGACAAAAAGCATAACTGGGTGCAGGCGGTGCTCAATGATGCTCACATAGTCTGCAGCTGCCAATGTGACTTCGATTACCACCACAGGTCCTATGGGATCGCAAATGAATGTCCCCGCATAACATGATACTTCCTCCTACCGGCGTTTGCCCGTGGCGCGGTAGCAGTTTTGAGCAACGTATCACTGAATGACTGCGTATCCCATCACGACCAGCGGCCTGATACTTAGGTTTCGCCTGCTGTGAAATTCATGTCTAACAGGGAGCATTGGAAGATGTGCTCCGAAAAACTTGTGAAACAGATCGCCACCCATCCTACTTTACAAAGCGGGAAAGCGTCCGACTTCCACTTTCTGTAATGTGGCTTGGTCGTGTAATACCTTGTGGTTTAACTGCCTTTCAGCCACAATGCTCATCACGACGCTCGTTTCAAGGCACTGGACAGTAATAATCGTCCCTTTGTCAAAGTCGCTTACGTCAATCAATTTCCTTATTTGTTGCACGTATCGTCACTGGAAGGAGTCTCCACCTGTCTCGCCTCCGCTAATATTTTTTCCCATCGCTACCTGACGGCATTCTATTTTGTGGTTAGCGGTTATCATAACGTTTCGGCTCGTCAATATATTGTCCGCAGCTCGTGGCCTAGCGGCTAGCGTCGCTGCCCCTGGATCACCGAGTCCCGGGTTCGATTCCCGGCCGGGTTGGGGATTTTCTCTGCCCAGGGACTGGGTGTTTGTGTTGTACTCATCATTTCATCATCATCGTCTTCCTTCGTGACAGTGGCAGAACTGGACTGTGTACAAATTGGGACTTTGTACCGGCGCTGATGCCCGCACAGATGAGCGCCCCATAAACCAAACATCAACATCATCGTCAATGAATTGAGTGTCATACATAAAACTTCATGCGCAACATTTGGTCTGTTTTAGTATCTAGATACCCTCCTCCCTAGCCGGGAGTCGACAACGCTCCTCGTGCGGTGGCATTCGACTAGTAGGTAAACTGGTTCGAATATTGGCTCTAGATGAAACTTTCGCTGTCAGTATTTGACCAGCATGTGGAGGAGAGATGATGGTACAAAGTTACTGGTAACCAGTCTTTGCGGGACTACATCCTCATCGAACGTGATCGCGTCCCTTTGGAGCGCAGTGCGACCGCAATTTTCGCTCTAGTTTACAAACTGGGACGGTTCAACAACATTCGACGAAAAGGGCTTATGCTTTTTCAGCACTCCTATTTTGTGTCCTCTGGTGGCAGGATTTCGGGGGGGGGGGGGGGGGGGAGGGGGGGGGGGGAGAATATGATATTGGAACATGCATGAGTAAAACGGAACAGGGTAAGGTACCCAGTTCGACAAAACTCGCGGTGCCACCCATCCACTTCGTTGTGAACCTTTACATCCGGAACCTGTGATGAGAGTACCAGAAGTCTGCAGTCAGGATACGCTATTGCTCTATCGTCGCTACAGCCCTGTTCTCGCTCCTCATGGTACGCCACCCGGAATTGGAGTGTGTCAAAGCGGTTGCCGCCGGCCGCTGTGGCCGAGCGGATCTAGGCGCTTCAGTCGCAGGTTCGCAGGTTCTAACCTCGGGCATGGATGTGTGTGATGTCCTTAGGTTAGTTAGGTTTAAGTAGTTCTAAGTTCTAGGGGACTGATGATCTCAGATGTTAAGTCCTATAGAGCTCAGAGCCATTTGAACCATTTGAAGCGGTTGACAGTCTGCGAGCGCCTAGGCGTCTGAAACGGGTTTTGTCTGTGTAGGTACATTTTTGAAATCCTGAATAAAGGTTGGCAGGTGCCAACGAGGGTTTTGCCGGATTGGGGGGTATTAGAAGGATCTTTGCCGTTTTATTCACGGTCCTGTTCACAGGAGGACACAAAATAGGTGTGCTGAAAAGACATAATCTCTCTTTGCTGCCTCAGATCACGTTCAAATTTCGTAGAACCGTCTCTAGTGTTCCAGACTGTACACGAAAGCAAAAACTGCGGTCGCGCTGCGCTCTAGACTGGTGCGATCACGTTCGATGGGTGTGTAGCCCGCAATGTCGTTAGAGAAATGTTAAAACGCCCAAGCGTTTCATCAGTGTCAAACCACGTGAAGAACGTCTAGCTCTTGCTCATCGCGTTGCGAGATGTCGTTTTCAACCGCGAAACGTGTGGGAATCAACGCCACAGAGAAAGTGGTGATTTCATTGACGCCCTTTATGCCCCAAGACCCCCCCTCCCCGCGGTTTTCCACGGCCACTTACAAGAAAACTGTGTGGTTTCAACGGCCATAGTAGAGGCGTCAAAAGAAGGGCAGAGCTGTGGTGAATGTTGGTGCCAACGTGACGTCATTAACCCACCGTACACGTTAAATGAACTTATGATTTTGGCCCTTTTTTTGGTATTTGTGGACACCTTGTTGTTTGAAGCGTCGTCGAGTCCAATGGTGACGTCTCAGCGGGCCACGATTTTGCATTATTAGAGAGGAAGGTTGCACATATCTTACAGCCAGATTACAAACTTAAGTGTCGCGACGGGTGAGAATTACGGGGCTTCAAAAAAGTGATCCTCTATTTCTGTTGCGCAGTGTTTGTAACAGGTAGGTGGTAAACAGGAGGCCGGCCGTGGTGGCCAAGCGGTTAAAGGCGCTACAGTCTGGAAACGCGTGACCGCTACGGTCGCAGGTTCGAATCCTGCCTCGGGCATGGATCTGTGTGATGTCCTTAGGTTAGTTAGGTTTAAGTAGTTCTAAGTTCTAGGGGACTGATGACCTTAGAAGTTAAGTCCCATAGTGCTCAGAGCCATTTGAATCATTGGTAAACAGGTGAGTAAGGACTCTGGTATCTGGGCAGAGAACTTACTGAGCGGTACTGAGGGCGTCAAGGGACATGGGTGGCCGAATGGTCCTCCCAGATCGCTCCTGAGCAAGTGGCTCTGTCCAGCGACAGCGCTGTTGGCAGCCGGCAGCCGTCACAGACAGATGGCCGCCCGTGAGGCACGCGGGCTGCGTGGCGCGCGCCGCCGATCGCCGCCACCGTTTATTATACGGCCGCCGCGGCGCCCCGAAGCACGCCGCTTACACGACAACGCAATTATCTCCCGCTCTCCGTGCTCTGAGCGCCAAAGGAGCTAACGAGCGTAAAGTGTGCCTGCTTTATGAAAGCTGCCGGTAGAGCGGATTATCACAGCTACAATGCTGCTGTTGCCTTTTTAAGGCACGAATAGGAAATTATTAGCCTCTACCTTCTATAGGCGGAATACGTTGTTCGGAAAATCGACGGATTTTATGAGCCGCACGTCACGAAACTAAGGATGGACGAGAGGGCAAAATAAAGTACTGAACTATCTGTGCGCCTGCGCCTGTATATGAACAGAAATTCTTCACTGCTTTCCGAATACGTATCGAGCACATGAGCCAAGATATACAGCCAGCGTATCAGTACGATTACAGCCTCTCAGGTTTACTTACATGATTAATTAAAGACGTTCTTTCGGATATTCATCCGAGTTGTTGATTCCATTTTTCACCACTTGCGATGCTTCGGCGGCCGACACAGTAATCTACTTCGCTTGCTGCGAGCTGTTTTATTATGCGTACTCGCTGCCTGAACTCCAATCCAAACTGTGAAGTGCTGTTGGTAATTCACTGCTATTTGTAGCCCTTTTTGTCTCCCAGCGTAAACTGAATCCCAGATCCCGAGCATTGCTCAGTTTAATAGTTTTTTTGTCACTTGTACTTCGATAGCTGTTCCAAAAACTTGGCATTTGCGCCACTATACTGCTCCCATCGTATTTTATTTCATGTTTATACTCGACACACTACTCATTTAATACGTTGTCTTAGGCTGGTACGTCAATAATTTTCCTTGCATCTTTCCTCGGCTGTCCCACATAAAGCTTCCCACTTTCCCGTGGCATTCGGTATACAACCAGCTTTGGTTCAAAAATAGCTCTGAGCACTAAGGGACTAAACATCTGAGGTCATCAGTCACCTAGAACTTAGAACTACTTAAACCTAACCAACTTAAGGACATCACACACATCCATGCCCGAGGCAGGATCGGAGCCTACGAACGTAGCGGTTGCGCGGTTCCAGACTGAACCGCCTAGAACCGCTCCGTCACAGCGGCTGGCCAACCGGCTTTAGCAGACCTAGAACATCCTTCATATTGCAAAGAATACTTATCTTTGATCAGGGAAAATAAACACATTCAGTGCCATGTTTTCGTAGGATCTCCCAGTCTTCCCAGAGACTGGGCCAGTACACCATTAACGGATACATTCATCTACAGAAGAGCAGCATTTGCGGTGTTTTTCTTCTTTTTGATAAGGACCTCGAATACGCTGTGCTTTCGTCTCAGAACCTTTTATTCTATCTATTCTTACAGTGAGAACACTGTTGGCATTCCACACTTTACTGGAATGGGTGTTTGTTCTAACTCGAGATAACTACATACCTCGAAAACACAGCACCGTACGAAAAAAATATTCTAGGTGAAAACTTAATACCAGTAACGGGACATCTGTCTTTGCTACAAGTCGACATCGCCTACCATCCCTCTTGCGTAGTGGGTGTCAAATTTGTATTTTCAAATGGCAATCCCCCATTTTTATTTCGGATTCCACGCCAAAAAATTCACACATTTTACTCAAACCATTTTTCCCATTCGTGGTAGTTCGCTCTTTAATCGACAAATACAGAACCTGTGTGTTCCCACGTTTGGTACTGATGTTCAACCGTTACTTGAGTGTGGCAAATGTCACTGTACAGTACAAATGACATGGTTAGACACTGACATTTCTGTCAAATAAGCTATTTATATGGTAACGTTGTTTTTTATTGCCTGTGGGGTTGGTTGTTGTGAATCCCCAAACAATCGGAACACTTTGGTCGCACACGAACTCCGGCTTCAGGATGACTGATTTCACTCTGTGTTTCCATCCAGCCGCTATGTGGCTAACGGCGGATTAGAAAGCACAGCCACTGTAATATGGAAAAATGTCCCTGAACTCATAGCGACAGGCGCACCTGCCATGGATAACACAGAAATCGAGCACTCCAGTTGTGAGAAGCAAGGGGACTCATCGAAATCAAGCACTCCAGTGGTAAGAGTCTAATTCGACCCGCCAACTCGAGCATCATGATGGGAACAGAAAACTACTACATCCACGTCGTTCTTCCTTGATCTTACTAAATGCCTTTTCCAATCAGCCTTCGAAACGGCTAACCATATTGTACAGTACAATCAAACTAACAACCCTAAAATAAGTGTCGAAAATTGATAACAAGCGTTAGAACACAAAGGTTTACACTTATGTTGTAAATGAAATGTAGACGCAAATGCGTCGGCTCTTAATTGCAAAAACACTCACACTTGACACCTGTCGATTACAACGTCATGTCCCAAGAATGGAAAGCGATGGCGTTAGTAAACCGTACGTATCTTTGGGCGTGGCATCCGAATATATAACAAAAATGGGTGTTTCCATTTGAAAATACGAAGTTCATTCCACCACGAAGGAAGGGTGGTGATGAGTTGGCCAGTTGTAGCACAGACAAAATATTAACTTTTCACCTAGAAAATTTTTTTCGTATAATTCGTCTCAAATTTTTTTCGTGTAATTCGTCTCAAATTGAAACAAACACACTTTTTATTACAGGCAGGGAAGCTAAGGTAGTAAGCTCGTGCGCTGGTCTTACAACAGATCGAAGCTCATTTATTTGTTGGTATTCGGCATACTGTTTGTTTTCGGTAAATACACTCCTGGAAATGGAAAAAAGAACACATTGACACCGATGTGTCAGACCCTCCATACTTGCTCCGGACACTGCGAGAGGGCTGTACAAGCAATGATCACACGCACGGCACAGCGGACACACCAGGAACCGCGGTGTTGGCCGTCGAATGGCGCTAGCTGCGCAGCATTTGTGCACCGCCGCCGTCAGTGTCAGCCAGTTTGCCGTGGCATACGGAGCTCCATCGCAGTCTTTAACACTGGTAGCATGCCGCGACAGCGTGGACGTGGACGTGAACCGTATGTGCAGTTGACGGACTTTGAGCGAGGGCGTATAGTGGGCATGCGGGAGGCCGGGTGGACGTACCGCCGAATTGCTCAACACGTGGGGCGTGAGGTCTCCACAGTACATCGATGTTGTCGCCAGTGGTCGGCGGAAGGTGCACGTGCCCGTCGACCTGGGACCGGACCGCAGCGACGCACGGATGCACGCCAAGACCGTAGGATCCTACGCAGTGCCGTAGGGGACCGCACCGCCACTTCCCAGCAAATTAGGGACACTGTTGCTCCTGGGGTATCGGCGAGGACCATTCGCAACCGTCTCCATGAAGCTGGGCTACGGTCCCGCACACCGTTAGGCCGTCTTCCGCTCACGCCCCACGTGCAACCCGCCTCCAGTGGTGTCGCGACAGGCGTGAATGGAGGGACGAATGGAGACGTGTCGTCTTCAGCGATGAGAGTCGCTTCTGCCTTGGTGCCAATGATGGTCGTATGCGTGTTTGGCGCCGTGCAGGTGAGCGCCACAATCAGGACAGCATACGACCAAGGCACACAGGGCCAACACCCGGCATCATGGTGTGGGGAGCGATCTCCTACACTGGCCGTACACCACTGGTGATCGTCGAGGGGACACTGAATAGTGCACGGTACATCCAAACCGTCATCGAACCCATCGTTGTACCATTCCTAGACCGGCAAGGGAACTTGCTGTTCCAACAGGACAATGCACGTCCGCATGTATCCCGTGCCACCCAACGTGCTCTAGAAGGTGTAAGTCAACTACCCTGGCCAGCAAGATCTCCGGATCTGTCCCCCATTGAGCATGTTTGGGACTGGATGAAGCGTCGTCTCACGCGGTCTGCACGTCCAGCACGAACGCTGGTCCAACTAAGGCGCCAGGAGGAAATGGCATGGCAAGCCGTTCCACAGGACTACATCCAGCATCTCTACGATCGTCTCCATGGTAGAATAGCAGCCTGCATTGCTGCGAAAGGTGGATATACACTGTACTAGTGCCGACATTGTGCATGCTCTGTTGCCTGTGTCTATGTGCCTGTGGTTCTGTCAGTGTGATCATGTGATGTATCTGACCCCAGGAATGTGTCAATAAAGTTTCCCCTTCCTGGGACAATGAATTCACGGTGTTCTTCTTTCAATTTCCAGGAGTGTATGTGATGATGGCGTAAGTTGCGTAAAGGTGTCGACATAATGTACATGTGATACACCGTTTTATCCAGGGGTGTTCGAACGTCCAGACCATGTGACGAGGAACTAGCGACGATTTTTTTTTTTACAAGGAGGTGGAGCCCCTCCACGCCCACACCGACATGATGGCCGGCACAAATATCTACTGCCATCTCTGTCTAGGTGTTAGTTTTCACTAAAGTGAGGTGTCGCAGGATGTGGGTACTGCGATGTTTGCGTACGTTTGGTTAAGGTTAGCCATTAATACTCCCTCATCTAGGGACAGATTGATTCGAAAATTAAACGAAGGGCAGAGGTTTGAAGGGCAGAGGGGAAGAAAGTGGCAACGCAAGAACCAAGGGCAAAAAAGCCCCTGCGATAGTTGGGTCGTGATGTAAGAGCAGTAGCGGTTTTCTTGTTGCCTGGGAGAAGTCATGCAAGGGTAGGCTTTGTTAGTAGTGGGTATCATGCAGGTCGATACCTTTGACGTTGTGCGGTGGTGTTACTCGGCGGCTGCTGCTTCGTGCCGTGTTGGCTTCTCGGTCAGCGTCAGCGTACCTGTAACAGATAGGTTCATCATCAATTAGTGTCCGACAGGTCATATATTGGATTCACAGTGTAGGGTAGTGTTGGCCGTTTGTTTTTGCGTTAGAGTGCGAGCTTGTCGGCTTCCCTGCTGTAACCTGTTGGGCGGCTTTTATTGCAGCTGACATATGCAGTCAGTGTTGCAGATTTGCAGGGGCTTACCGATGTTGTTGGTTGTGGGTGTATATTAGCTCGGCATGAGTGGGCATGCCCTAACTAGTAGTGTCTTTGGCCGCTTATGCTTCCACCTATATGCTTGTGATCATAGTTTCCCAGAGCAAGGATGGAAGGATTGTTCGAGTGTCTCAAGTTCCTGTGTAGTCGTGGGGCTTATTTTTTGCATACTTCCTTGAGCGTTTAAAGGCAATATTCATTGTGAAGATCTACAGTGCGAGTGTAGCCGGAGCGTTGCTAATGAAGCGTAGAACTTTGTTCTGTACGATCTTCAGGTGGCGCAAGCGTGTAGGGGCTGCGCATCGCCAGACCGAAGCTGCATACGTCATCAGAGGTCTAATCAGTGTCATGTATATGGACCTCGACACCCTCCTATTCAGTGTACTTTCGCTGTTGAGCATTGGGTAGAGTTGCTTGAGCCTCGCGTGCGCTCTGCTGGCAACGTATTCTGTGTGGTCCCCCCATGCAAGTTCCGGTCCAGCCAGAAACCGAGATATCTGACTTTCTCTCGGAAACGTATTGGGCGTGCATGTAGTGTCACCTGTCGACAGTGTTGACGTTTGCGCAGTAGCTTCGGTCTGCGTGTGAACAAAACTTCTTCCCGTTTGTCGACGGTTACTTTAATACGCCAAAGTTCCAACCGAGGCTCGGCAGTTGTAAGTGCCGTCTGCATTCGAGAATTTATGTTCGACGGTTTCCAGTCTTGCGTAGGGATGGCTGTGTCATCAGCATAGATAGCTAACGTCGTTTTTTGTGTTGCTGGAAAGTCATTAATGTAAAGGTTGAACAAAATGGGTCCCAGGATGCTTTCCTGGGGTAATCCAGCTTGGATACCATGTTGTGTCGATTGCCTGCCCTGCACATCAATGTTGAAAGATCTGTTCGTGAGGTATGAGTGTATGAGACATAAGAGTCGGTCGGGAAAAAGAGCATCGTTTAGTTTGCTTATAAGGCTGTTGTGCCAGAGACGGTCGAAAGCTAGCTTTTTCGATGTCTAGGAAAACGGCCCCTGTGGATTTGTTCGTGTTGTAGGCGTATGTTATACGTTCGATTACTCGGAGGAGTTGTGTTGTTGAGTGGCGATTCCTAAAGCCGCATTACTCCGGTCTTAGGGTGTCATTAGCGACGCAATGCCTACTGATGCGTTTTAGTATTATCTTCTCAACGAGCTCGCTGAGCGATCACAGCAGACCGATGGGTCCATAATTTGGTGGGTGGGAATGGTTTTTCCCTGTATGCCTCAGAATGAGGAGCTAGACCACCTTCCAAAAGTCAGGGAAGCGTTGGTGTTTTAAGATGGTATTCGTAATGTATTCTACGGTTCTATCCGTGAACTCCTGGTGGACACGGATCTGAATGCCGTCCAGCCCACGTGCTTTCCTAGCATTGGCATGCTTCATAGCCCAAGTTATTTCGTTTCAACTAGTACGTCTGATTTCGTCGCGCGTGGGCTGTGAATACTGAAGGAGCCAGATTCGGCATGAGGGACGCTGCAAGTGTTGTGGCCATAAGCTCTGCCTTCTCCTTCGCGGAGTAAGTTGGTCCGTTTGCTTCTTGTAGAGTGGGGATGTAATGTTTATCCCTGGTGAAGTCTGGATAGTTTCCACACGCCAGGACGTGTGGTATCTAGCCCTGCGAGTTTCTGCCCCCGTTGCTCGTTTCGAAATGTTCGTATTCCGGCGACGCTAGGCGTAGGCGTCCTTTAGTATTGGGTACGCCCCTGAGAGACAGCAGGGCGTAGGGACTCTCCATGCTGCCTATTCTCCAGGCATCTACTCCGCATGAAAAGGTGGTACACCCAGAAAATTATAATTCCTAATTCGCTATTGAAATATGTTTCTCCGCTTCACTCATTCTTCATGTTTTCTTGCCGAAAATCACTCTGTCAATTTACTGGCATAGTAGATCCTGGCAGTTTGGTGAAATGACGTCGTTCGAATAAATGTTCGAATGTGTGTGATTTCCTAAGGGACCAAACCGCTGGGGTCATCGGTCCCTAGACTTACACACTGCTTTAAACTAGCTTAAACATATTACGCGAAGGACAACACACACACACCCATGCCCGGACAAGGACTCGAACCTCCGGCGGGAGGGGCCGCGCAGTTCGTGACATGGCGCCTCTAACCGCGCGTCCACTCCGCGCGGCCCGTCGTTCAACGGCCGGCAAATACTGAAGGACTTTTCGCATCACTGGGGAAGCGTCAGTGAACATTTAGTCTCTAATAAAACTTGTTCCTCATGACGCTGATGCAAAGACTTTTAAACACCATGTATAAATTGTGATACGATTGTCTTCGAGCACCAAGCCCTCTACTTTGTATTCCCGGTTTTTAACAGAGCGCAGTAATTCGTTTTCTGTATTTGAAGGGGAATGACGCTGCAATAACCCAAGCTGAGTTGAAGCGTACAGCATCAATGCACCACCGTATAGTGCAGTGGTTAGGGCGCACATGGCGTTTCTATGTGGTCAGACAACTCTGAATGATAATGAACGAAGCTGCAGACCATCGCCCTGTGAACAAGTGTGAATACAAAAAAGAGTCGGTAACAGAAGACATTAAAATCATTCGTGGATCAGTTTTCGACATATTACACGGTATTTCGAACATTTAAAAAGTCCGCCAGACGATGGCAGTAGCGCAAATGTAGGCCTGTTGGCAGTAGCGCAAATGTAGGCCTGTTCCAAGCAAATACAGTTGACTAGAAAAGGACGTATCACTATGACGCTGACACAAAGCAGCAAAGCAAAAAAGCAAGGGAAACTTGTCGACTTACCACCGCTGAAAAAGGCGAATATCCGACCATCAACGGTTTAGGTGATGCTGAGTGCTTTTTGAGACTGCCACACTATGGCGATAACGGATTGTGCTATCAAGGGCAAACCGTCAGAGGAGCACACAACAGAAATCTCCTACCGAGTCTACGGGATACTGTCAAGACGAAGCGATGCGGGAGGCTGCCCAATTGGGTAACTTCGCTACACGATCGCGGCCCAGTTCGTTTTGTACAGGACACAGTCAGACATGCTGCTTTTTCGGCCTCTTTCGTTCAGTCCTCCATGTGACTATCCTCTTTCTCGGATGAAGAAATATTTCGTAATTTTTTCTGGCAATTCGTGAAATATGCCCGCTTTAGCCCCTATAGTTTCGTGAACTTCCGATAGATGGCGGTGCTATACGTACCCTTCAAAGTGGTGTCTACAATGGAGGTGCGTTCCTAGTAGAGAGCTGTTACTAACTTTCTTCTTTCGGAAAACCAGAGAATTGCAGATATTCATATTCGCTTTTAGAATGTCTACGGAGTCATGGCAGTAAACAAAAACACGGTGAGTCGTTGGGCGAGGTTACTCATCACCGCAGAAGGTTGGGCAGACCAGTTCGATCTCCCGCGTGTTGGCCGGCCTCACACAACTGCGATGATGGAACGTGCGAACACAACCATTCGAGGTCATCGACAGACCACAAATACCTCGCTGTTCAAATGGTTCAAATGGCTCTAAGCACTATGGGAGTTAACATCTGAAGTCATCAGTCCCCTAGATTTAAAACTGCTTAAACCTAACTAACCTAAGGACATCAAACACATCCATGCCCGAGGCAGGATTCGAACCTGCGAGCGTAGCAGCAGAGCGGTTCCGGACTGAAGCGCCTAGAACCGCTCGGCCATAGCGGCCGGCTCGCTGTTCAACTGGACGTCTCTGTTAGTACCAATGACACATTCGTCCAACAGTAGTGGGACCGAAAGGGATGTGTCCGCTAAGTTTCTCACCTAATAGAAGACCATAAAAAGCAACGAAGGACCATCTGTGCTGTTTAGCTTGTGCGTTACGAGGCTGATCGTGCCACTTTTTCGTCGAAAATCGTCATCGCCAATGAAAGATAGGTTCATCACTTCGAAGCGGAAACAAAACGGCAGTCCGTGGAAATGCTCCCTGCCACCTCTCCTCCGAAGTAAATGTTAAAAGCCGCACCTTGAGCCGGGAGAGTCATAGCAACGGACTTCTGGGACTCTGAAAGGGTTTTCTGTTTTCTATCTTCCGTCAGTGTCCAATGATCAACTCTGAAATGTACCGTGCTGTCCTCAGGAAACTGAAGAAACACATTCAACGTGTTCGTCGCTACAAAAATGCCAACGCACTTCTCTCAAACAAGTCTGCACACAAGAGAGGAGCTCACAAAACTTCATTGGACTGTTCTTCCTCATCCACCATACAGCCCGAATCTCGCACCTTCCATCTTCCATCTGTTTGGCCCAATAAAGGATACATTCTGCGGGAAGCAGTACGTAGATCACGGGGAGAATATTGATGCAGGGGAAGTCGTTGGCTCCAATGTGGAGCAGTAGAATTGCACTACGCGGACGTACACGTCCTCCCAGTAACGTGGCGTAAAACCGTCGCATTGAACGAAGGTTATGTTGAAAGCTAGGGTTTTGTACTCCAAAGAGTTGGGAATAATATGTTGTATAGGAATCTTGAATAAAACCATCCCACTTTCAGAAAAAAATTGTTGCATTGCTTACTGAACACCCGTCGTACTTTCTTGACAAAATGAAGCGACAGAAGCGCTGGTACAGTAAGCCCTCGAAGATGGAGTGTTCCATAAACAATGTCGAAGGTGAGTCCTCAGAACCGTAGTTATACTGTTCTGAAACCCACAGAGCCATTTAATATGCGAATTATAGATTTAATGGACAGGGCGTTCCACGCGATTTTCGTTCTCGTGCTGTTCATTCTAGCCTGGTTTGATGTAGCTCTCCACACAAGTCTATCCTGTGCATGCGTCTTACTCTCTGCGAAACTATTGCAAGCTGCAGCCACTAGGGTTGCTTGCTGTAGTCAGCTTTAGTCTCCTCCGCAATATACGTTTCCACCATCTTCAGAGTGGATCCGACGGTCAACCTTCGGCTCGCTCTGAAGATCGTCGGAAAGGAAAAGAAGCAAGGTTTACGTGGTTGCATCCCCGAATTTTAATGTACCACTGAGGCTGTTGCCGCTGAAACTGATGAAATGGCTTGTGTCCCTTTTCAGAAACCATAGGTTACTCTGATCTCTCCATAGTTACCAATCAGCCCCTTTGTGGTTACACCAACAAAACGTATATCTGTATCGTTTATGTACGCAGACTACCTATTTTCACTTTGGTTGATGCAATAGCTGACACAAGTTTCCGTCTCTTCTGGCAAGAAAATGGCTGTTACTAATTGAACAGTCGCAAAGTGAATGCATTGCTTGCAGTATCGTCCTGAAACAGCGACGATTAAGCCCAGGAGATGACCACATGTGCACTTAAACGGCTTGGCACTCCGCAGCAGCAAATTATTCCTCCGTCAGTAACTTAAGAAGTACAACGCCTGGTGCCGAGATAAGTGTTCTGCAAAATGAGATCATTGCTCAAAGCAAGTGCAGCTCCATAATCTGTCAAAGAAACGTTAACTGGAAAATTACGACTGTTTTCAAGTCTAAACTCATTGCTTGTATTACACTCAGTGACTTATTTCTGCTCAACGTTTAGAAAAATACGTTATATCTCTAAATTCATCTTAAGTCTTTACCGGGCTAAAAGTTTTTAAAATGCTTTTCTTTCTCAGCGGTCCAAGTATCTCTACTACGATATAACACGATACGTTTGACGTTATTCGCGTGCCCTTCTTAAACCGTACCTGCTAGTGAATGTAACCCAGTTCTCGCTTTCTGGGGCTATTATTAGACACAGTTAAGTGAAAATTGCGTCTCGTAATGTGGTTTAAGCATTGGTAATTAACATTTTTAAAAGTTTCAGAAGTGGTAAAAATAAGACAGCTTACAATAGAACGACCCTATAACTCTCCATGTCTCTCGTAAATGTCACTGTGGACAGTGGTCATTGTTGGAAGTAGTAATGTAAAAGGCAACACAAACAGCGAGAGCAGTAGTAACTTTTGTTTGCCAGGTACAACAGCGCTATCATTAGCGGCCTTATGGAGACAAATGTAAAGTCGTATACTAAAAGTTACACAGGAAAGAAAGTTATGTCAGGTAAGTCCAAACAGCGTAGCAACAAACAGACTTGATTCTTTAGCGTTGTCCACATAGAAACTGGTGTCTTTGTCTATAAGGCAGCTGCAGCAATAAAGATTGCTAAAGTACACGTACTGTTGTGGTCTGAATTCCAAAGACTGGTCTGATGCAGCCTTCCATGCTACTCTGTCCTGTGCAAGGCTCTTCATCTCCCAATAACTACTGCAACCTACGTTCATTTGAATCTGCTTGCTGTATTCCTGCCTTGGTCTCCGTCTACAACTTTGACCCCCAGCACTCCCTCCCGTCACCAAAGTGACTGTTCCTTCATAGCCTCAGGATGTGTCTTATCAATAAATCCCTTGATTTAGTGAATGTGTGCCACTATAAAGCAGGTTTGGGATGTAGTGGGGTTTGGGCTGGAGGTTGTGCAGCCGTGGGCTTATTTTATACAAGCATTTATTAATAACGTAAGTATTTTCGCATAAACACAATGGCATCAAGTAAATGTTACGTGATTAGTAATGAAACAACAATATTCTGCCCAGAGCTAATGCTTCTCTACGTCCAAAGACATCCACCATCTGTTTGCAACTGCTACATGCAACAGGGCTACTATGGCGACATAGACTATGGACAACAGCAACATAAAATGCAGAAAACTTTTATCTTTGTACTGGAGTATGGCTGTAAGCACTATGAGACTAAACATCTGAGGTCATCAGTACCCTAAGACTTAGAACTACTTAAACCTATCTAACCTAAGGACATCACATACGTCAAGCCCGTGGCAGGATTCGAACCCGCGACCGTAGCAGCAACGCGGTTCCGGACTGAAACGCCTAGAACCGCACGGTCACAGCGGCTGGCTTGTACTGGAGTAGAAAACCCCTTCAGCGTGATTATAAACAGGATACAGAATGTTCTCTTCTACAATCGTACATAAAATAACCATACTCTTGTACCGCCACAGCCACGCTGTGTACCATCGTAACTTTCAACGAATACTTCGGGATAAAAACACATAGGGCAGATCTGGGCACACTGGCCAAAGGGGCAGGATGGCCAGTTGGCATTATTATTTCGTTCAAATGCAGTTAGAATGCTCCACCAACCAATGAAATTTGTAGCAACAGTACCCTCATCGTTCTAGAAACGCATCAGTGCATTTAGATTATCTAGCGGTTAGGGGCATGCATTCTATGTTTCCTTGTTAGTAAACGCAAATTCTGCTTGCTCAAGATATTTTGTTGTGTACTCTAACACAACGCTGTTGATAAACAAGTAAGTTCAATGATGAAAGTCTGCACACGGAGAATTATTTTGGAATTGTTTTCGGTGATAAATGTTTAAAATGTTTTCGTAAACGAACTAAAATGATTCCAGTTTCGCAATGGGGAATAATCACCTACTTAAATTATGACATATCAGCCCATATGAGTAACCTGCCCCGCTGTCTTTCTGTAAGTGCTGTTAGTAAATTTAATGGGTCTAACGAAGTAAAAGTGTAGATCATATCCAATGGAATTTTTACGTAATCAAATTGTGTCCTGCATTGAGTTTGAACAGGTAGCGTTTGTACGATGCTAGTTTCTTTTCTTTTCAATTTTTTATTTTTTATTTTCACCGGTGCCATCGCACGTAGCAAACCTGCCTGATCCTAATACTGTTGGTTGCGTTCTAACTGCTGAAAATAACCCTTCAATTGTTCGTGAACGCAGTGCTAGTCTATGTTATCAGTAAAAAATACCTCTTACGTTAAACGTCGCATCACCTGATCAACCATACTTCCCATAGCCTGAAAAGGTCAGGCATTTTGAGAAATCTAAACCAAGAAAAGAAAGACAGCATAAAAGCGATAAAGAAATTCAGCGATACTGACATTCACTGCAAACTGCGGTACAATGCGAAGAACAAGTTTCGACAAACAAAAAAGCAAACACTTTAAAGATGGCCATGATCATTGGCTTTCGAACCAAGGATGGAAGTATGTCCGATACAGCTAAGTCTGTAAACAGTTCGATTCCCCCGGTGGTTAAAACGAACCTTGCATGGTACAATGGCGCTACACAAAACCGGCACCAGAGCAACTGTAGCGTACCATAGATGACAGTGTTGAACAACATCTGCGATGATATGTGCAGACGAATAGACGTGCAGCTGTTGAACAGCTGACCGCCAGATGGACGAAGGGCCTACCAACAGTGTCCCCTCAACAACTGTTGAGCGAACGTTGTCGCAAAGGCGTCTCCACCACAGGCGCTTGGTTCATGCACCAATCCTGATAGCTGTTCATTGGTGATGAAGGAGGGAATTGGTACACCTGTACCGCAATTCGTCGTCCACTTTGCAGCGGCAGGTAGCCTTTTCAGATGAATGACATTTTGTGCTCCGTTGGACAGACGGCTGTTGACGTGTACAGCGGAAACGTCTGAAAGTCTGGTGCAGTTACCCATTGTGGACGCGGAAGAAAAATCGCCAAACAGCCATACGGTCTGAGAAGTTATTTTATTTTATTCGTCATTTCAGTATGCTATCGTCAGGATAAATATGCATTTCATGTATACACAATCAGATATATCATTATTGGCATACTGGAGCCATCAGTAAATGGATACCGTGAATTTACTATTCTAGTGCTTCTTTCGAACACTTGATGACAACTTTTGGCAATTTTCCTTGGTAAAAATGCATGCAGTAAGTTCTGGGGAATGTTTTCATGGCATTTCCTACGTGATCTCATTATTCTGGAAGGTTCAGTGCATCAACGTTCCAAGATGCTACTAAGGTGGGTGTAAAATGAATGTGCGCAACGGAAAATATAAACGCTAAATGAAGATTTGGCCCTGTCTGACTACCCCCTGAAGCAGATCTTAGGAATTCTATAAATTACAATCTAAGCATAAATGAATAATGAATCAACTAATCCTACTAAATGTTAAACATTGCTCCTGCTCATATATTTATTGTAGATTAATAAAAGAAAAACCTTTAGATTACAAAGTTTACACTTCCTAAGTAAAATTACTAATCAATTGCCTAACTCTGCCCCTTATTATGACTGCACGGTTTGATATCAATAACTCGAAATGACTGACATCATCTACATATCAAACAGTAGAAGACACTACTTTCAAAGATGATCTGCGGTGGTGTGGAACCAGTGGAAATAAAATAACATGATTACAGCTGTTTACCTCTTATAGCCCTAATAAGCCGAAGCAATTTGCGATATCACCGTATGTACTGCGTCCGGTGCGTCGAAGTGATGGTTCTCGTACTCGTCTGCGACGATGGAAGAACTCCAGCCACATATAAAGTCTTTCAAACACTAGGACGCCAGAAAGCGGTCCTCTGACTAATATACTCTAATACTGTCTTCTCCTCTCGTTGTTCTACAGACGAGAAACGCGAACTCCCAGCCACGTGGACGGAGTTCAGATAACGTCTCAACGTAAGTATAGGCACAGGAATTGCTGTCAGTTACTGACCGCTGCGTACTCAACGACGACTTCCAACCCGGAGGTGAAGTCCAGAATCGTATAGGTTCGCAACAGTACAGTGGCTAACTGTTCTAACTATAAACTCTCCGGAGAGCAGAGACAGGAATTCCGTCTGTGCCAACGAAGCTGATATCGAGCGACCGTCACACACGGGGGCTCACAACGGGAGACCACGTCTCTTCACCGCTCAGCTCCCCACCATCGTAATTCTGAAAACGAATCATATTCCCGAATCCACGGAATATTCTCCCTCTCTACAAATTCTTCCGAACGCAGACCAACCATATTTTAGTCTTTTGTCGCCCAGCGCGGCAAGTTTGCGAGGAAAAACCTATACTCGGACAATGGCATGCTTCTGAGTAAAAATGCTTGGAAATAACCCAGCCTGTTTGGTTTCGGAGGTGTTGCTTCTTCGTGCCTCGCACCCGCGTCCAAAATTTGCTGAGTTCGGAAGTATTATCCGGTCATCCTTCTGGCCCTACTACAATAGCGGCAGGCGGTCACCCTATTGTGCTCCAGAGCTCCAGACACTCCATCACCTTTCATGTAATAAGCGTTAACAATTATTTACAAGACGTATGACAATGTCAGTCCCCTTTAAATATTCATATATACGATGCACAACCTATCAAATGATATGTAATTGTGGTTGTAGTTCACGGCAAAGTATGTGGTTGAATGCTTGTAGGATGCGAAATTACAGCCACCTGACAACGTAAGTATGCATATGTCCTTGGGGACCATGTCCATCCCAGTAAGCAGCTTGTTTTTCCGTGGCACGGTGGTATCTACAAGCAGGAAGCAGAACGGTGCAACGTGCCACATGGCTCGCAGTGTACGTGCGTGATTCGAAGAGCATCAGGATAAGTTTGCTGTAACCCTCTGGTCATCAAACTATCCGCATTTAAAACCAGTCGAGAATCTGCGGGACCACCTCAGTCGAGCTGTTCCCGCTATGGATCTTCAACTGAAAAACCTTGAGCAGCGGGCGATGGCACTGCAGACGGCATGGCTCCACATCGATTTCAGAATCTGATGCAAGACACAGCTGGCCCTCTTTGTGGATGATACCGGCTTCCAGACTGAAGCCATATTTCTCGACTTTAGAGAGGCTTTCGACTCAGTTCCGCGTTGTCGCTTGATCCAAAAAGTGCGCGCTTACGGTCTATCCGATGTCATATGCGGTTGGATAGAAAGTTTTCTAACAGACAGATAGCTGTATGTCATCCTCAACGGGGTGACTTCAGCAGAAACAAGTGTAATATCAGGTGTGCCCCAGGGCAGCGTCATAAGTCCACTGTTTTTTACAGTTTACATAAACGATCTGATTGATGGTATTGACAGCGGCATTAGACTGTTTGCCGATGACGCTATAGTCTATAGGAAAGTAGTATCACACGAAAGTTGCGAACAAATCAATGACGATTTTCAGAAAATAAATGCGTGGCGTAATGACTGGCAGTTATCTCTTAGTAAGTGTAACATACTTCGTATAACAAGGCGAAAATCCCCATTAATGTACGAGTACAAAATAAATGCTCAGTCTTTGGAAGCGGTAACATCTGTCAAGAATCTGGGTGTGACTATTCGAAATGATCTCAAATGGAATGATCAGATTACACAAGTAACGGGTAAGGCGAACTCTAGATTGCGGTTTATTGGTAGAATCCTCAAGCGATGCAGTCCTTCATCAAAGGAAATAGCTTACAATACGTTAGCTCGTCCAGTCTTAGGGTATTATTCGGCTGTATGGGACACTTACCAGTTGGGTCTGATTCAAGAGATTGAGAAGGTCCAAAGAAGAGCGGCAAGATTCGTGACTGGTACATTTAGCCATCGCGAAAGCGTTACAAATCTCATAGAAAGTCTGAAGTGGGACACACGACACACTTGCAGATAGACGGCGTGCTAAACGGAAGGGGCTGCTCACTAAATTCCGAAATTCGATATTCACCGAGGATGTCGAGCTTATATTATTACCACCAACTTTCAAATCGCTCAATGATCACCACTCAAAGATAAGGGAAATTAGAGCTCGTACTGAGGTGGTCAGTCGTTTTTCCCTCGCGCCGCGAGTGGATCAGAGGGGGGGGGGGGTGGGGGGGGATGTGACTTTGGCGCGAATTGTGCCCTCCGCCACACACCACTTGGTGGCTAGCGAAGTACATATGTATATATGTTGACTCCCTTCAGTTGAAACTTCCGGGGTGAGAGGCCGTGCGTGGTCGATGTATAAAATTTCCACCTGACGTTTCGTCTCCATCTGCGGGTGACATCTTCTGAGGTTGTCCGGCTACTCTCACTGAGGCTCCAGGTACTCTAGCATTTATAGAGCGCATAGAGGGCACCACCATTCGTCACGTGATGCCGACGGTATGCCTATCTTTGGAAGGCGTCATCATTCACGATTAAGAGTAATCGATTGTCATTCTGCTGGTGCAACGTCGACATCCATATTTTGTCCAACTTTAAAACTTCCTCTTTTCTATTAAAATTGTTATGGTGTTTGTGAATTTCTATTGCTTCTCTATACATGCGCGCAGGATAGTGGGATGTTCGTGCTAGAACGCTTGTCTCATTGAATTTAATTTCGTGATTCCCATCTCGAAAAACATGCTCAGCTACGGCCGATTTTTCGACGTGTCCTAAGCGACAGTTTCTTTTATGTTCGGCTAAGCGGGTGTTTACACTTCTTTTCGTTGTTCCAATATATACTTGTCCACAACTGCATGGAATTTTGTATACCTCAGGTGTTGCTAGGGGATGTCGGGCGTCTTTTGCAGTTCTTAAATATTCCTTAATCTTATTGGTGGGTCAGAAGATTGTTTCTATCCCATACTTGGCCAGCACTTTCCCGATACGATCCGTGACCTTATTGGTTACTCTGGACTTCTGGCTTCTTTTTTTCTTTCATGGAGGGCTCGATCAATTTCCTTGCTGATATATCCGTTTTTCATGAAGGCTGACCGTAAGTGATTCAGTTCATCTTGCAAGCCGGCTCGCGGATTTTGTTGGCTCTGTCCACCAAGGTTTTCATGACACCTCTATTTTGCCTAGGATGATGGTTAGATTCCTTGTGGAGGTATCGATCCGTGTGAGTGTTCTTTCTATATATATTGTGGCCCAGCGTCCCATCCACCCGTTTAATTACCGATACATCCACGAAATTGAGTCGACCGTTGCTCTCTTTCTCCATCGTAAACTGTATCTTCGGGTTAATGCACCAAGAAGTCATCCAACTCTTCTTCACCATGAGTCCACACTAAAAACGTGTCATCAACATAGCGGTACCATTTAGCTGGCTTTTTACTGGCAGTCTGCAGCGCTCGCTCTTCGAAGATCTCCCTAAATAAATTGGCAACAGCTGGGCTGAGAGGGCTTCCCATCGCCACCCCGTCGATCTGTTCGTAAAACTCGTTGTTATACTGTGCGGCTCGAATCATCTGTATACGCGGATCTGTCAGGCAGGTTCTCCATTCGTATTTCCAATGTTTTTCTTTAGTCTCATCGAGACTTAAATGCAGTCTGCTTGACATAAAATGTCGATTCTTGTACCGGCTTTTTTCCTCTCTTCCTTTTCATTTCTTTGCCTACGGCGTGAGGCACCTTCCGTCGTCGCTAATGAAGTGGGAGAAATATAATTTACATTACTGATCTGACATCTAATTTAACATTCATACTACTCGCCTCAGACATAAGGCCAGCTTCCTCCGATGTTTATCGCTGGAGACATTTGGCTGTCACCATCGAGGTTTGGTAGCGCAGCGGCTCTCAGGGTCACAGCCGGCCGCGTGCCTTACCCGGTTTCGGCGCGCGTCTCTTTTTACTTTTTAGTCGCATGGACCTTGAAATTTGCTGCTGCCTGCAATGAATGACTGCTTTATCTCATTGTCCTCTCGCGTCATACATATTCATTCACGTTATTCGAGGACATAGCACCCTCTTCAGCTGAGCTATGGTCTTTCGTCCCACATACGCGTCGTCATACTCGAGAACAAATGCGCAGTGCGTCCTCCTCATATGGGCAGCCTGGTGAAACACGCCACTCTGAAACGCAGACTTAACGGTACACGGTCTTACGCACCCGACCACTACTGTCGCTGTCACACTTGTTTAGCCGCTAATTCGGGGTGTGCTCGTAGCAGAAGTCTCTCAGCACCTCATGACTGCATTAGCAAATCAATTTTGGGCTTGTGAGTTTTAAAGAATGAAAATGTGTTACACATCATAGCCAAGGATTATGGAATTTCCTTTTACTTAAAAATTGTTCAAATGGTTCTAAGCACTATGTGACTTAACATCTGTGGTCATCAGTCCCCTAGATTTAGAACTACTTAAGCCTAACTAAGGACATCACACACATCCATGCCCGAGGCAGGATTCTAAGCTGCGAAAGGAGCAGCAGCGCGGTTCCGGACTGAAGAGCCTAGAACCGCTCGGCCACAGCGGCTGGCTCCCATTTCTTATACCAGGAAATGGGTTACAGGTATTAGATAATGAAATCAGCCATTAGATTAGAAAGCAATTACATACGGCCAGTGATGGGTTTTCTTCTGTATTCGATATAACCCAGTTTGTGAACAAAGTACTAGGCCTAAAACTATATGTTGCACTTTAAAATAACTTAAAGAGGGACAAAAACTTGTCTTTCATTATGCATTTTGAATCTTGCATTTGTCATGAAAATTAGGACGCAAAATAACTATGAAATTTATAATGCGCTACGTTACTTAAAGTCCGTATAACGAAGCAAAAATTACTTCATTGTGTTTACTGTTTTATATCATGAACAAAGTTCAAGTAATTTAGTAAGGGTGGACACATATTTTCCGGTAAATAATACTTACCTGTCAAAGTCGGTCTCAGTATCTGGACTGACACCTTCGTACATATATAACCTATTAGAACATTCTGTCCAGGGTTGTTGAAATGATAAGCCATTGGAACATTATGTGCCTTTGACCTATTTACTTCATTTATTTATACGTTCTTAACACACACTGTACAATAGCCCTCTTCATACACATATTCTACAATTTTCTTGAACTAGATAAGGAAGATAGTGGTACAGAGAACACAGTGCACCCAACTCAATAGCTGCTAAAACCACTGTAACGCGACTGGTCACAAAAAATCTGTGTACCTATCACGAACCCAGATCCCGGGACCATCTAGAAGAGGATGTAGTCCAAAATGGATGGAATGGAAACGAAGTCCCATGCTTCTTGACAGAGCGTAGGGAAACGATGCGGGAGACCCGCACCGCCGTACTAGGCAAGGTCCTAATGGAGGTGGTTTGCCGTAGCCTTCTTCCGAGCGTAATGGTGATGAATGATGATGATGAAAAAGACACAACATCACCCAGTCATCGCAGGGCAGGTGAAAATCCCTGACCCTGCCGGGAATCGAACCAGAGATCCTGTGCTCGGGAAGCGAGAACGCTACCGCGAGACTGCGAGCGGCGGACAAAAGCATGTTGCGGTAGCGGGAAACGAACCCGGGCCTCCTTGGTGAAAGCAAGATATCATAACCACTAAACAATACCGGACCAAAATGGATATTAATTAAATTGGTTCTCAGACTTAACTGATATAATATTCTGGAAATAGTTACTTACGTGAAGAATATAGGCCTCACGGTTAATAACAAACGCTGCAGATTTTGACAATATGAAACACAGAAGCTTCCTGTTATTTTGTAACATCGGTTTCATTATAGATAATAAAATTAGAAAAGTCTAAATGAAGGCAGAAATTTTGTTTGTACGAAAACTGAAGCATAAATTATTATGTTTACTGTAAAGTCGTTTTTATATCATTAAAGTTGACAACTGCTATTTCTGATTTTCATGATATAAGAAGGATATTACAAATGGATAGATATGTTAACAGAAAAACAATTTTCTGGCAACCAAATAGTTAAGAAATATCAACAAATGAGATATATGTAATGTAAGTAATAAAACTAACCCAAGTCTGCCCACAATTTATACGGAATCAAACATTTCGGTTAACATGCGGAAGTTCTGAGGAGGCAAGTTTCATTACAAACCGCAATGCCTGTCAAAAAAGTAAAGCACCGAGACGACATTGTGTGTTAGTGTAACTTCGTTCGTGTGCACGCTATCGGCTGGTGTATAGATGATTAATTTGCAGTTCTCTGGGACAGGTAGGACGGCCATTCTGTCATTCCAAACTACTGGTCAGAGACCAACAGCAACCAAGCTAGGGAGTTACCGCCCCATGCTTAGGCATCCTTTGTTTACGTATGCTACCAAGTTAACAGTAGCCACTTAGGTTCTAGGTGCAACATACACTGACGCGCCAAGGAAACGTATAGACACGCGTATTCAAACACAGAGATATGTAAACAGCCAGAATACGGCACTGCGGTCGGCAACGTCTATACACCGTATAAGACGACAAGTGTCGGGCGTAGTTGTTAGATCGGTTACTGCTGCTACAATGGCAGCTTATCAAGATTTAAGTGAGTTTGCCGGCCGCGGTGGTCTAGCGGTTCTAGGCGCTCAGTCCAGAACCGCGTGACTGCTACGGTCGCAGGTTCGAATCCTGCCTCGGGCATGGATGTTTGTGATGTCCTTAGGTTAGTTAGGTTTAAGTAGTTCTAAGTTCTAGGGGACTGATGACCTTAGAAGTTAAGTCCCATAGTGCTCAGAGCCATTTGAACCATTTTAAGTGAGTTTGAACGTTGTGTTGGGGTCGGCGCGCTAGCGATGGGACACAGCATCTCCAAGGTAGCGATGAAGTGGGGATTGTCCCGTACGACCATTTCACAAGTTTACAGTCATTATGAATCTGGTAAAAAATCAAATCTCCGTCATTGCTGCGGCCGAAAAAAAGATCCTGCAAGAACGGGACCAGTGACGACTGAAGAGAATCGTTCAACGTGACAGAAGTGTAACCCTTCCGCCAACTGCTGCAGATGTCAATTCTGGGCCATCAACAAGTGTCAGAGTGCAAACCATCCAACGAAACATCATCGATATGGGCTTTCGGAGCCGAAGGCCTAATCGTGTACCCTTGATGACTGCACGACACAAAGCTTTACGCCTCCCCAGGGCCTGTCAACACCGACATTAGACTGTTGATGACAGGAAACATGTTGCCAGGTCGGACGAGTCTCGTTTCAAATTGTATCATGCTGATGGACCTGTATGGGTATGGAGAGAACCTCATGAATCCATGGACCCTGCATGTCAGCAGGGGACTGTTCAGGCTGGTAGGGGCTCTGTAAAGGTGTGGGGAGTATGCAGTTGGAGAGATGGAGTGATATGGGACCCCTAACACGTCTAGATACAACTCTGACAGGTGACACGAATGTAAGCATCCTGTCTGATCACCTGCATCCATTAATGTCCGTTGTGCGTACCGACGAACTTGGGCTTTTCCAGCAGGACAATACGACACCCCACACGACCAGAATTCCTACAGAGTGGCTCCAGGAACACTCTTCTGTGTTTAAACACTTACGGTGGCCACAAAACTCCCCAGAGATGAACATCATTGAGCATACCTTGGATGCCTTGTAACGTGCTGTTCAGAAGAGATCTGCACCCCTAGTACTCTTACAGATTTATGGGCAGTCCTATTCATGGTGTCAATCCCCTCCAGCACTACTTCAGACATTAGTCGATTCCATGCCACGTCGTGTTGCGGCATTTCTCGGTGCTCGCGGGGGCCCTACACGACATTTGGTATTGAACCACTTTCTTTGGCTCTTTTGAGTAACAATAATGGAGGTAGCGGTTATCGGTGTTTGATCTGATGATAAAATATTACCGTAATAATTCATTTACTTCTGAGTACAGTAAATACTTATCTGCCACTGAGACTCAACAGTTGGGACTGAAATCTGAAACCACCCCGCCGGCCTGTGTGGCCAAGCGCTTCTAGGCGCGTCAGTCTGGAACCGCGAGACCGCTACGGTCGCAGGTTCAAATCCTGCCTCGGGCATGGATGTGTGTGATGTCTTTAGGTTAGTTAGGCTTAAGTAGTTCTAAGTTCTAGGGGACTGATGACCTCAGATGTTAAGTCCCATAGTGCTCAGAGCCATTTTTTTAAACCACCCATACAGTGGTGAAGGACTGGGTATCAGGTTTCACAACATGCAGTCATCCACCCTGGTGGACCTTCGTCTGTGAAAATGTGACGAAAATATTTTCTCGTGAGATACTAAAACATTAAAACTAACATGAGTTTACGCAGTAGCTCCGTAGCATAATGGTTTTTGAAATTCTTATCTAAATGATTTGAGTCTTTATTTTCATTAATTTAATTTGGTTTTAAATACAATTCCTTATTTAAATTTAATTCCTGAACCCTCAAGACTCATTTCAATCGCTGTAATAACTTTATTGCACAAATTTATTGAAGTAAATTTGTATAAAAAATACGTGATTGCAGCAATGCTGGCGTTTATATTTTCTCATGGTGCTAAAGGAATTCATTTTTTTAAATGTTTGTATGATGATAACCACTCCAGATAATGCAAATACCATTTTGGGACCAATGCACAGTTTTTGATGAGCTAGCCACCCTAGTTCCCTTCGGTACATGTCGGAATAGTTCGATAGACGTCATGTTACTTCTCACCGCTGCCAGTCTGTGCGTGGCTGAAGTGTAGACATGTTCATATTAATTTCATATTCATTACAACAAATAAGTACCACGTATTAACATGGGCGTATTTATAATGAGCTCTCACGAAACTTTTCACGAAACATTTGTACCAAAGCAGATGATCGCCCCGAAACACATGCTGTGTCTTACGCTAGGAAAGAAATCTAAAACGCTTGCAAACGATTGTCGCTTTGCTGCAGTCGTCTGATCAAGACCCTGACACGGATACGCCCCTTATTAATTGTTACATAGGTACGTCCAAGCAACGCGGTCCACAATTTCAGATACTGAGCCAAAAGCCAAAGTCTGACTGACTGTGAAGAATGTAAGCAGCCGACTTCAAAACGAAGCAAGCGAAATACCAAGTACTACTATTTTAGCTGCTCTGCTACACTCGATGAGGTTGGACAAAATCAGACAACCAGACAACATTCTGAAATTCAGGTGTTTATTTTCTTAATTGACAAATGAAAGGAATCTATTGGGGTACACTTATATGCGGCACACGAATATTGTAATGATACCGATATAAACTAAAATGAAACTATTGCATTGTAAACGATGTATGTCTCTGATGGGCTCTATAATGCGGATCGCTGTCTTTGCACGACCGCAGAGCCAAATTACTGCTTCTGGTCTGAGATTGTAGTACTGGAGTAAGAGAAGCTTGGCTCACAGCAGTGATTGTGTAGCAGTCTGTGAGCGATAGAGGATGCAGTAGGCAGTTTTTGTGGTGTGCTCTGTAAAGCCACCAAGTGTTAGATTATAATGGAATTTTCTCATACCAATATCTTGTTTTACACCGCAGGTAAAACTGGTAGTTACAAATGATGAGTGATTTTATAATGGAATGAAAAGTGAAATGATGAAATGTAAATTTAAGTGTGACAAGAAAGGATTACCGGATTGATATTACAAAGAAGCTTTACCTGTACATGTATTATTGGAAATATAAATGTGAAAGCAGAAGTCTTCTCGCTATTAAGACAAAGAAGTTAACTTTTTATTACTTTCCTTTTGCCAGTGCGTTAGTGTAAATTAGCTGGCTGATAATTGATAACATTGAGTCCTGTGTTGAGTAACACCAGAATGTACGTAAACAGATTTGGTGAGTAGGCTGGTTAGATAATGTCCCTTTGTAATGTTTCTAAGATTTGTTAACACGCGTATATGCAATCTGATGATCTGTCTTTATGCTTTTTAGTGATGTTAGATAATACTTGCTGTTCAAATCTCTTTGTTTGTCACTACGTTAGCAAAGAAAGGTTTTCATTTAGTAAAAAGGGTATAATTTTTCCGAGTAATGTAGTTTCAATTGTCAGATGTTTTGAAAAGCCAAACTTAACTTCGGATACAACTTCACTACTGAAAACGTCAGTGTTAGTAATTCATCCAAATCATTACCGCCTCCCTCTTCAGGTCATGTGTTTCTTTAAAGACACTGAATTTTTCGTAAATGTTTTCAATTATCAGCCAAAAGAATTTCATGTTCATGTCAAAGTATTGCTGCCAGCATTGCACACAGCTGAGTCGATAGCTAGTGTATTTTATTCTTCTTCAAGGGAGAGCAGAATATAACGCGATCCATCGTTGCTGCTTTATTTATCCGTTATGTGCACAGGCACCGAAGTTATTAGTTTTGAAAAGGCCCGAGGATTTCGTACCTACGGGGCTGAATGTATTTTGCAGTGACTCTATTTCTTTACAGGTACTGGTAGTTGCATTGCCCAATCATCTCGCATAAAGTTCTGCGACAGTAACACAGAGTAAGCACACCACTTGCACGCTACACGATAAATCCAGTTTTGTATACATTCCCAGTTCAGACATTCATTTAAGGATTTCAATAGTTTTAAAGAACGTTACACATGTGCTGTCTGCGTTACCTAAGGGCCTAGAAGCGCACCATCAGTTGACTAGTGTAGTTGGAATACTTCAGCAGTTTAAGTCTTTAACAGGGGATCTTGAAAACAGCTCCAATTATCGTCTGCACTTACCCTGACGATTTAGGAGAAAGCCTATGCGAGGAACAGGTGCAGTTTGCTGAATTACTTAAAACGGATGTGCCTGTTGCTATTGACAACAAAATGTACGAGGCCCTGGAACTACAATTTCATAAACTTTTAATGAAAAATTCATTGCAATCATGTTTTTCAAAGGTAGAAAGACTCTTCCGTAATTACTCGTCTTTGATGATCACCAATAGCAGTGGAGAACTTTTTTTTTTTCAATATAAAAGGGCATTAAAAATCAGTTGAGGAACAACATTGAGTCAAGAATTTCTAAACAACCTCACCCTAATGTATACAGAATGTGATTTACCTAGAGACATTGGTCTGATTAGTGTTATTTTTAAATTCGCCCATATTAAACTGAGAAAAGTTATTTGTAGCATGCTATTTTATTTTATATTCTAAAATTTGTGATCTAAAACAAAACAAGGGTTCCTTCCTTGCATTTGGCACAGGCAATGCGCTTGCTCAATCCGGCACTGCATGTAAACATTCCCCCTCTAGGAGAACTACAATTCCATCCCGCCTGAACTTGCTATATTGTCAAGCTGAGTGTTTCGCCTCACAGGGTTTCATATTTACTTGTTGTCCCTCAAATCTGCCAGTATCAACGTGGTCCGCATCCAGTGGCGTAACTAGCTTATGGCAGCCGGGGCGTTTGTCTTGTGCGCCGTTTCAATGGGGCGCAATTTTGTGACGGCTGAAAAGAGTAGGGAATGACGAAAGAAAAGGGAAGAGAAACATGAAGGATGAGGGAGAAAAAGAAACGAAGAAACAATTGGAGGTCACTAAAATGGGAAGAGGATACACAAAAAAATGCACTAGAAATACGCAGATGCTTATACCGTGTTTTCGACTTCTGGATGGAGCTACTTTTATTACACCAAGTGAACCAACACAGCGAAAGTGCAAAAAGTATATTTTGCTTTTGTGTTTTTCCTGTAACTTTGCCCTTATCGACAGGGAAACACTGAAAAGGGAATCGCCTTTTTTGTTTCCTGCAGTACAATTCTTGTCTGGGTGCTATTCCATGCTTTTAACTGCAGCACACAAAGAAGAATTATAGAGGTATGCTGTTTTGGCGAAAACTGACATGGAACAATAATGACTGTGCCTTAATATAGCTCAGTTAATATAATAAAGTGAAAACAGCAACCAGCCACTATTGAAAATGCTACTTATTACGAAAATGTTCTGTCTTTGCCGATGGGTTCATTATCAACAGTTTCTCAGTTTAGAATTACATATAGGCTATGATGTACATGCGATTTTCGCTGATTTCCGCAGTGCAAAGTAGGAAATGTGCTGTTATTCCTTTTAAGAAAACTTATCATATGAAATGAGCAGTTTATTTAAAAGTAAAAGTACAAAGATACGCTTCATACACATAATAAATTACAGAAGCTATCCACTGATATACACTCCTGGAAATTGAAATAAGAACACCGTGAATTCAGTGTCCCAGGAAGGGGAAACTTTATTGACACATTCCTGGGGTCAGATACATCACATGATCACACTGACAGAACCACAGGCACATAGACACAGGCAACAGAGCATGCACAATGTCGGCACTAGTACAGCGTATATCCACCTTTCGCAGCAATGCAGGCTGCTATTCTCCCATGGAGACGATCGTAGAGATGCTGGATGTAGTCCTGTGGAACGGCTTGCCATGCCATTTCCACCTGGCGCCTCAGTTGGACCAGCGTTCGTGCTGGACGTGCAGACCGCGTGAGACGACGCTTCATCCAGTCCCAAACATGCTCAATGGGGGACAGATCCGGAGATCTTGCTGGCCAGGGTAGTTGACTGACACCTTCTAGAACATGTTGGGTGGCACGGGATACATGCGGACGTGCATTGTCCTGTTGGAACAGCAAGTTCCCTTGCCGGTCTAGGAATGGTAGAACGATGGGTTCGATGACGGTTTGGATGTACCGTGCACTATTCAGCGTCCCCTCGACGATCACCAGTGGTGTACGGCCAGTGTAGGAGATCGCTCCCCACACCATGATGCCGTGTGTTGGCCCTGTGTGCCTCGGTCGTATACAGTCCTGATTGTGGCGCTCACCTGCACGGCGCCAAACACGCATACGACCATCATTGGCACCAAGGCAGAAGCGACTCTCATCGCTGAAGACGACACGTCTCCATTCGTCCCTCCATTCACGCCTGTCGCGACACCACAGGAGGCGGGCTGCACGATGTTGGGGCGTGAGCGGAAGACGGCCTAACGGTGTGCGGGACCGTAGCCCAGCTTCATGGAGACGGTTGCGAATGGTCCTCGCCGATACCCCAGGAGCAACAGTGTCCCTAATTTGCTGGGAAGTGGCGGTCCGTTCCCCTACGGCACTGCGTAGGATCCTACGGTCTTGGCGTGCATCCGTGCGTCGCTGCGGTCCGGTCCCAGGTCGACGGGCACGTGCACCTTCCGCCGACCACTGGCGACAACATCGATGTACTACGGAGACCTCACGCCCCACGTGTTGAGCAATTCGGCGGTACGTCCACCCGGCCTCCCGCATGCCCACTATACGCCCTCGCTCAAAGTCCGTCAACTGCACCTACGGTTCACGTCCACGCTGTCGCGGCATGCTACCAGTGTTATAGACTGCGATGGAGCTCCGTATGCCACGGCAAACTGGCTGACACTGACGGCGGCGGTGCACAAATGCTGCGCAGCTAGCGCCATTGGACGGCCAACACCGCGGTTCCTGGTGTGTCCGCTGTGCCGTGCGTGTGATCATTGCTTGTACAGCCCTCTCGCAGTGTCCGGAGCAAGTATGGTGGGTCTGACACACCGGTGTCAATGTGTTCTTTTTTCCATTTCCAGGAGTGTAAGTATGGTGGGTCTGACACACCGGTGTCAATGTGTTCTTTTTTCCATTTCCAGGAGTGTATTAAATAATAATAATCCCCACAACAACAGATCTAGGATATACGTAATTACTCGTATATTTATTTTGCTTTTGTCTTTCACGAAATTTAACAGATGTTTTGTTTCCACAATATATTATTTGCTCGTGTTTTACTTTATTTGCTCACGGTAGATGCAAGTAATGCTCATTACATGTACATTGCACGTAGGCCTACTTGTACTGTACATACCCTATTCGGTCAAAAAATACGCCGGAGCGGAAGTGAGTTGCAACAAAGTCAGCAGCAGGCAGGCAAGAGTGTTATGCATTGCGAATCAAAACGAAGCCGACATTCGTTGCGAAGCAGAGCTAGCTGGGTGGGGTACAGCACCAGCCGACGCTGCAATACGCTAACGGAAGGGTGGAATCTTTTCCTCAAAAATGGTTCAAATGGCTCTGAGCACTATGCGACTTAACTTCTGAGGTCATCAGTCGCCGAGAACGTAGAACTAATTAAACCTAACTAACCTAAGGACATCAAACACATCCATGCCCGAGGCAGGATTCGAACCTGCGACCTTAGCGGTCGCTCGGTTCCAGACTGCAGCGCGTAGAACCGCACGGCCACTCCGGCCGGCAGCTTTTCCTCACTTGCCACCACAGAAGTGTTAAGAGTTTTGCCTTAAGCTCTAAACAAAACCAGTCTCGAGCGCATAAGTACTCAGCCATTCGTGTACTGTAATATTCCAGTCTACACCACGAGCCTGTGACATCGGAGCGGCAACCTGGAATGCAGTATGGGGTCCGCAGTTCGACACAGGACGGTGCAGTCTGCCCTGAGTCACTGGTGAGCCGCCGCTAGAACAGAGATCTTCGCGCTCGCTGGAGGGTGACCAGATACCATGCCAGTTGCGCTGCAGCGTTGTCATCATGGTCGCAGCCACAGACGTCGCTGATGCGACACCCGGCCCTGCGCTTTGCGCTCTCAGCAGTGCTAGGCGTCTATTGTCAATCCATAGAGGCAGTTGGACACTTCTAACAACCTGTCCCTGATGTACCACGGCTTAAGGCCAGAATGAAGAAGTTCAATGAACAAATCCACTGTCATCCCGATGTCTCATTTCATTCTCCACAATCGATGAATCACCTAAAATCATGAACATTTATGTGATACGAATTTTTTATTGTACCATTTAAGTGCACTATACTCGCAAACTAAGTTGACATTCAGTGCGCTGACAGATGGGAGCGACTGGAAATTGGAAACTGTGAGAAATTAAAACGCCTACAGCCGTCCTTACGATGTTATTTCCTTTTTTGCAAGCAGTTTCGGCGCTTCAATGCTCCACGTTCAAGCCTGTATGCGCAGAACACTAACGATAGCATTATCAACTTATCGATCAAGCAACATAAAAACAGAAGAAAAACAGAATGAGAAACAAGGCCAAGACTCTGTAAGTGAATTTACAGCAAAAATTTATAGAACGGACATCCATTCTCACATACCTAAAATATGCCATAACGAATTTACGCTCAATGCATTGTACAGTAATATTATTTATTAAAAACTTCTTTAAATAACTATTCATGCCTTTTATTGGTCAGTCGGGCATATATTGTCTGCACAACCCTGAAATACCTACTAAAAGACAAACTAAATGTAGAAGATGACAAATGTATAAAGGAGACAATGCCTCATAAACAAGTAGAGAGAAGGAACAGGACCTATGTGTCGTGTCAAATACACAAATGAGTACTTTATGAGCGGTGCTAGCCAGAAAGCGTTTCTGATATTTCGTGTATGCAGGGAGTGAAAGTCATTACCTGGTGTGTATAGACGTCCTATCTTCTTGTCCCTTATCCTTGTCACTTGTCAGTGTTTTCCACATATTTCTTTCCTCTTCGATTGTACCCAGAACCTTTTCGTTCCTTATCTTACCAGTCCACCTAATTTTCAACATTCGTCCGTAGCACCACATCTCAGATGCTTCGATTCTCCTCTGTTGCGGTTTTCCCTCAGTCGTTGTTTCACTGCTGTACGCTAGACGTACATTCTTAGAAACTTCTTTCTCAAATTAAGGCCTATGTTTGACACTAGTAGAATTCTCTTGGCCAGGAATGTCCTCTTTGACAGTGCTTGTCTGCTTTTGATGTCCTCCTTGCTCCGTCCGCCATTGGGTATTTTGCTGCCTAGGTAGCAGGATTAATTAACTGCATCTACTTCGTGATCATGAGTCCTGATGTTAAGTTTCTCGCTGTTCTCAATTCTGCTTCTTCTCCTTACTTTTTTTCATTTTTCGATTCACTCTCAATTTCATATTCTGTACTCATTAGATTGTTCATTCCATTTAGCATATCATGAATATCTTGTTCACTTTCAATCAAGATAGCAATGTCATCAGCGAATCGTATCACTGATATCCTTTAGCCTTGAACTTTAATTCCACTCCTGAACCTTTCATTTATTTCCATCACTGCTTCTTCGATGTACAGATTGAACAGTAGGGGTGAAAGACTACACCCCGGTCTTACATCCTTTTTAATCCTACATTCTACACACCAACGTGAGTAGTCGTTTTGTTGCAGCTTCCCCAAATTATTTTAGAAATTCTGGTGGAATGTTATCTATCCCTTATGCCATATTTGATCTTAAGTCATCCACAGCTCTTTTAAATTGGAATCTAATACTGGAACTCCTACCTCTTCCAAATCTACTCCTGTTCCTTCTTCTCTTCCCCCTCGAAGAGGCTTTCAATGCAGTCTTTCCACCTATCCGCTCTCTCCTCTGCATTTAACAATGGAATTTCCGTTGCACTCTTTTTGTTACCAACCTTGCTTTTAACGTTACCGAATGTTGTTTTGACTTTACTCTGGGCTGAATCTGTCCTTCCAGCAATCATTTCTTTTTCTATTTCTTCACATTTTTCATGCTGCCATCTTGTCTTAGCTTCCCTGCACTTCCTATTTATTACATTCCTCAGCGACTTGTTTATCTGTACTCCTGAGTTTGGTTGGTACAAATGGCTCTGAACACTATAGGACTTAACGTCTGAGGTCATCAGTCCCCTAGAACTTAGAACTACTTAAACCTAACTAACCTAAGGACATCATACACATCCAGGCCCGAGGCAGGATTCGAACCTGCGACCGTAGCGGTCGCGCGGTTCAAGACTGTAGCGCCTATAACCGCTCGGCCACTCCGGCCGGCACTCATGAGTTTCCTGGAACATTTTCGTACTTCCTACTTTCATAGATCAACCGAAGTATTTCTTCTGTTGCCCATAGTTTCTTCTCAGATACCTTCTTTGTATCTATATTTTCGTTCTCAACTTCTGTGATGGTCCTTTTTCGAGATGTCCATTGCTCTTCAACTGTACTGCCTACTGAGCTATTCGTTGCTGTTGTATCTAAAGCCTTAGAAAACTTCAAGCGTGTCTCGCCATTCCTTAGTACTTCCGCATCCCACTTCTTTGCGTAAGATGTTCGACATTCTTAAGAAATAGGTGCAAGCGAAAGGGGGGCTGGGTAATTTACAATATGCACAAGAGCCAAGAGGAATAATAAGAGTGGACGACCAAGAACGAAGTGCTCGAATGAAAAACGGTGCACATCGAAGAAGCAATGATGGAAATAAAGGAAATATTAAGGAGGTCCTGCACAAGATCAGAGAGGAAAGAAAGATGTGGAAAATACTGGCGAGGAGTAGGGAGAGGATGATAGGATATCTCTTAAAACATCAGGGAATGACTTCCATGGTACTAGCGGAGCTGTAGAGGGCAAAAACTGTGGAGAAAAGACAGAGATCGGAATACATCGAGCAAATAATTGAGGACGTAAATTTGTAAGTGCTACTATGAGATGAAGATGGCACAGGAGACGAATTCGTGGCCGGCCGCATAAAACCAGTTAGAAGACTGAAGAGTCAAAAAAAGTTACATTTTGCCTACGCTGATCCCAACACTGATCACTGACATGGATGAGCGTCCACGGAACCACATGAAGAACGGTGAAGTAACACAGGCATTAATTATTCCCCATAAGCAAACAACCAGGTGCTACTATGTTTCTAAATTGCTTTTAAAGCTTTTCTTAAAATCTGAAATTATTAAAAAAAACTAAAGATATTACGAAATGCATAACAAATGATAAGAAAAAGTAATTTATCTGACTCCATATAACATTTATTAATGATACTAGCTCAATATTCCTAATTTGTGAATACTCTGAGTTTAAGGTTTTTTGGGCTGACTGCTTCCCAGATATTCTGACACTACGATTAAGGCAGAGTCTGCCAGTTTATGCAAACCCTGCTGTTAGAATTGATATGGTTACTGACTCTGACCGGGACCTAATCAGACAAAATCTTAAGACTGAGTGCTGGTGAGATATGCATAGCATATTAAAAGGAAAAAGAAAAAATGCTCAAAGAAGGTCGCTGTCCTAGCACTGAAACTTAAGGGGGGAGATCACAATTTTAGTACTGCATTTATTGCAAATTATAAGAGAATTATTCACTATTGGAATAAGATACAAATTTTAACTAGCTGATTTTTTACCATAAAACAGACTTGTGGAGTCTTAATTAAACACAAAATGCAAATGATTTTAAAATGCTTCTTCACAATGCTGAACATAAAGTACCGGCAGAAGTTACTACATGAGAAAGTTACAGGAGGAGGGTATAATAAGCTGCTCGTTCGTATTAACATAGTACTGAATGGTTGTCTCGCCCTATTCACGGCTACGGTGGCTGATCGTTTGTTAGACAAGTTGACAAATGAGCGATGGATCTGGACGTCCGTTGATGCACTGCAAGTACATGTCATGGCTGTTGATGGGATTCCAAAATCCCACCTCATAACATGCTAATGCTGCATTCATGCTCACCATAATTCGTGTCGCCATGCGAGTTGAGCGGTGTCAAGACGACATGTTCGAACCAGTGCAGCACTTGCGATTATCTGCTACTCATGACTGCCGATGGAAGAGGACCCAGCGCTTCACATTACAAAGTCACGTACGATCTGCAAAGTCGCTCTCATCGCGAAGTTGTTCACTCTGTGGCGCCCTGGAATCGAATCACCTTTTGTTTCTGTTCCAAAGCTGCCTTGCCCTTGCTTTCCGTCCAACATTCGTTTGTCATAGAGTCGTTGACTGATCTGTGCCTTCTGTTAAACAGCAAGCCTCACAGCAAAGCAGTAAGACTGGGCAAGAGCCTAGTTACTCACACTCCCAGTACCCCCCACACACTTACTCTGTGCTGGCCGGTTTCGGAAGAATACCCACAATTGGCAGATCTTATCACAGGGGTAGATTCGACACACTACGGATGTCTAAACTCAGACAACCTGTTGTTTTGTTTCCGAAGGTGAAGACTATCATGTCCAACATTGCCAATGCACGGCGCCTGGGCCGCCCGTGATCACTGGCCTGCTCTCTGGGCCGCAACCCCAGACGGACACTAGCGTGTGCCAAGCCGCCATGAGCCGTAGCATTAGCCAGTTCTCAAAGCCAACGAAGCTGATGGCATTCAGAAGGAAAAGTTACCAGCACCAAGTTATTTGGAGTGTCAATTGAAAAATGAAAATCGGTTTGATCAAGCTCTGTAACGCAAAGAAATCTTCCTAATAGCTTATCTCCATATCTAGACCCTTGTAACCTACTACTTCCAGATCTCATTATGGAGCTCAATAATTACGCTGGTGTCCAAAATTAAAGCAACAAAGGGAAAATTTGTAAGCATGTGTTTATTTTGTTACAAAACAGTATAAACAGGTGGTAGTAAAGTAAGAAACAATGTAAAAAATACACAACATAACCAACTGCAATATTTATAGCGGTAGACATAAATGTTCTTCGTTTTTTCCAACTTAAGAGATTTGCACACATATTCCGACAACTTCTTAATGTGCTCAGTATGGGGTGAGACCACCTCTGACAGCAATAAAGGCCTCACAACGACTTGGAATGCTGTAAATGATCTAATCAATCTCATGTTGAAGAAATAACACCCATTCTTCCCGATGATTTTCTCGCAAGTCTTGGAGGGTGGTATTGAAGTGATACAACCCGTCATTCTAGTGCACCCAAGACATGCTCTATGGCACTCGAATCTGGAGAGCGATCACGCTACTCCATGCGTGTAATATCGTCCGTTTCCAAGAATACATCTACCGCTCTTGCTCCATGACGTCGATCATTATCGTCCATCAGTATGAAGTCTGTGCTTGCACCACCTCGCAACAACTGTAAATGAGGTCCCAAGATCTCATCACGATACCTGACAGTAGTTAAACCTTCCCGATCACCCATACAATTTATTGAAGAGGTGTTCATGTGTTTAACATAATCCCTGTCCACAACATTAGCGATCCTCCTCGATATCTGTCTCTTTCCATGGTGTTTGGGCCTCTAAATCGTGTTCCACGTCCACTCCAGATTTCTAATACGTCGAGAATCACTCTCAGGACCAAACCAGTACTCATCTGTGAAAAGAACATTGGCCCACGGTTCGACTGCCCAGGTGGCATGTTGACGACTCCACTTTAGACGTCCCATTCCGTGAAGATGCATCAAAGATACACCTACAGCAGGTCTCCAACAATAAAGACCACTCTACCATGCCCTTCCAGACAACGTTCGTCTCTTTACAACACGTCCAGCGGAAGTTGTGAGGGCAGATGCCAGGTGCTGTGCCGTGCTAAGGCGGCACCACAGTGCCCTTACATCCAAATAACGGTTCTCTCTCTCTGATTTCACATGTGGTTCGGCCCTGCCCTGGTCTTTGAGGTACTGCTTCGGTCTCTACAACTTGTTGCCACATCCGAGAAACAACCAAACGATTCACACTGACCCATCGGGCCTCTTTAGTTTGCGACCGTCCTGCTTCTATTCTTCCCATGATCTTCCACCGCAGAGTCTCTGGTAGGCGTCTTCTTTATGACATACTGCACCGTCCGTGACTACTCAGCGACTGCGTCTGTGGGACTAGCCGGCAAGCAACACCCAGTTTCATAGGTGCCATGACATCATCGTTGATGTGGTTGTCCGTTGACCTGAATGCCATCTTCCGTGTAGAAGACGATTGTACGAAAGTTGTTAACAGTTTGTATGATTATACGCAGAATTAGACACAAGACGGAGAATTAGCGCTTCGTTGCTTTAATTTTGGACACCAGTGTATAAAAGGCGAATGATTAAGAAAAGGGACAAGAGAAATGTTTTCCTGCTTTTCATGTTCTCACACTTAGTTACGACGATGAATTGTGGTCCACACTATTCGGACACATTTTTGTTGTGCAAGTATCGTAAACGCTTACTCGTGGCTTGTCATCCAATACAGCCTAAACTTCTATATAAAACAGTTATCAAGAAATTCAACAGTATGAAGTAATGATCAGAAAAGATATAAAATCTATATCACGGATAACTGATGTTGATGGAACTAACTGGTTGAAGTTAACCCAATAAAACAGTTTAATTGCGCTAAAACACATTTTTGAGAGGCCATTCACTTGTTGTGAGGTACTGTTACCGAAACGTCAGCTAATAAGCCCTCTGACATAGTTTGTGCTATAATCTGCTGCCCTCTTTTACGTGCCTTGCCACCAGTTATGATTGGAGATTTTTTGACGATGTGATGTGCCTCTCTGAGAAGTCACCTGGAGACATGCAAGAGTTTTCCCCTTGACAAAGGGACTGCAGATTAAATAGATCCTAGGAGACGTGTTGTAGTAGTCGGACAGGCACCCAGTTCACGTCGTTGGCCAGCACAGTCAGAATTTTTTTTCAGAATGAAGCCACCTGACAAAGAGCAATACCAAGGCTCGAATGAGCTTACGAATTGACTATGAAATATAGGCAATCGAACACCAGAAACTTTTAACAGCACACCAGACATGCATCATCTCCAACCAATCGCTAGTTTAAGAAAACACAACTGGGCGCTTCTTATTTTGGATATATAACACGGAAAATCTCTGGATTCACAAACACGGGAATTTAAACTATAATATGGTCGTCATCCTCATCCAGCGATCAGAGGATCGTAGCAAAGTAACAACACAGAGCTCCTTAATTTACTCTTGGTAATTGCGACGCGCGATAAACCACTCCAGCTATGATTAAATTAGCTTTAAAGTACGTAGTAATTGCAGACGCAGGCAAGACGCTTAGCGATTCAGCTGATGTAAAGGTATCGCGAATATCTACGACAGTGTGCTGCTAGACTCTACAGATTGTTTGTGTACAATAACTGGCAATTTTTCCGTCATAGTGTAAGTAGGCTGTTTATGTTTTCTTTATGTAAGTAGGCTGTTTATGTTTTCTTATTGGCAAAGTTACGTAGTGCTCTATATGAAAATCACTGGCTGTGCTGTGTGCAGTCTGTGAAGATTTTGTCCCATTTGTTGCGTTAATTGTAATAACAATGCATTAGTGTCTGGAATCTGTTCCTCTACGGTTTTCGGCAGTGCATTTGCACCAGCAACATTCACATTTTGACAAGCAGAAAATGTGTCTTAACTCATTTGAGAAAACGGTGAGGACCCAAAACCTAAGTCTACAGTATTTGCAATATTGTGTTCTGTCATTTCGGATTCCTGAGGGGAGCTGTTGCCGACCGATCGATCGATAATGCTTCCCTGTTGACTAATTGTTTCACTGTCTACACCACTGTTTGCAACCCGCTCCATTTCCCTACGTACAATTACCAAATTACTACTTTCAACATTAGTTAAATCATTACTCGGTGGCGCTAACACACTGCTTTCGTCTTCACTGTCATTTCTCAGTTTACTTTGGAGCCTAGTATTACGTTTTTCACACGCCATTATTGTCACAATATTTCACACGACAACACAAAAAAAACACAATTTGAAGAGCAAAAATAAGAGAACACATTAACATAGAACTGAAAATAAATCTAGTTAATTGCAAGCGCAGCTGCGAAATACTTGGTGCAAATCTACATGCATGCCACAACTGTTTTACTGTGCAACAATGAAAAACCACAACTACCAAGGAAATTCTCTCTATAATTACGCGCTAGCAATAAACAAACGCTACACTAAATACACAAACTACAAGAAAAAATCAGAAGATTCCAGTGAGGTATCCTAGGCTAAGGGTCGACATATGAAACGTCCCCTTAGAACAATTTATACACGACTGTGCTTAACCTGACACACAATATTATTTAGCGCAACGCAATCTGACTTTCAAAAATCCCTACAAAAGAATGGCCCTGACTAACATTAAACTATACCTATCACAAATAACTTACCTCACAAAAATCTTCATTACTCGAACTACTGCAATACAGCGAGCGCCACTATTGCCAGCTAAATAAAAGATTCAAACTACAGAAGGCACTACCTACTGATAGGGATAGTTAGCAAATGAAAGATATTAATAGAGAACAAACAATGTATTTACCTTAATAGTATATATATAGCAGTTCATGACAAATTACAAAACTCCGCCATCTCTCTCCCCACATCCACCACTGCTGGCGGCTCACCTCCAACTGCGCAACGCTACGCGCTGTTCACATCCAGCTGCCGCTGCCCAACACTACATTGGCAGACAACAATGCAAACTAGCCACAGACTGCACACAGCACAGCCAGTGATTTTCATATAGAGCGCTACGTAACGTTGTCAATAAGAAAACATAAACAGCCTACTTACATAAAGAAAACATAAACAGCCTACTTACAATAGCTACGACTAACTGATCGTAAAACTAGTATCTTTTCTAAATATTAAGCTACACCTCAAAGAATGTATAGGCCAGTTATGATGTACACAGCGCAAAAACGATACTGATTATCTTTTACAGCGGCGTAGACGAACCACAACCCTTACTATAATAAGACTCAACACTAAACAAATAATATGTACAGTACGAGCTTTACGTAACGTTATCAGTGTCAGTAAAAACAATTATTCGAATTCAGTCGAACATCAGCTGTTTCGTGTAGCGAAATTCAGCTGTTCATTTAAATAATTTCATTATGAAATTTGAAACTTCTGCACAAATTTATGTTAAGCTTTCAATTAATAGTTTACCAGAATATAATAGTAGCTGCCAACAATGGGAAAAAACTTGTCTCTATAAATGAAATAGTTCGTTGCAGATAGTATTTTCCAATTTATTCTCAATGTCAATGCCAATGCCAACACTGTCTAACAAAAATACTCAGTTTTATCAGAACTCATATCTTATTGCTGACGACGCAGACGATGTGGCGGTAGTTGTCTACAGCACGCAGGCGTTATGGAGACTACTGTAACGAGCGTCACGGGAGTGCGAGATTTTTTCTCTAAAGCCTCCTAGTGGACACCGTGGTGGGTCAGGACTATGACAGCTATCTGTGTCAGCCGTCGCTCAAGGAACCCGCACCACACCGCAGTACACCACACGATAATGCTTAAGCAAATTCATAAGGGCATGACTGCCTGCGAGGCCCCTAACGGCCGGTTCAGCCACCTAATTGGAAAGGTTTTGCCGCAGGTACCTTTCCTTCGCGAAGTGTGAGATCTGTGTAACTAAGTGTATCTGTTAATTGGAGGTGACTGCGTGCCAGTTGTTAGGTGCAAGTACAGTTGTAGAGATCATGTTGGAAAAGGTAGAGGGTGAAAACAGATGCCGGCACATAGCCTAAGCCTCTCGAAGAGAGCTTAACGTCCCCATCCAACGGACGGAACACCATCGACAGTGATGCATGCCCTCACTTCATTAGGCACTGCAAAGAGAATTGAATTCAAGACATTTGGTGTACACAGTGGTGATCACGGACCCCATGCAACCACCCCTCCAGTCCCCTCCACCGTAAAGGCAAAGGAGAAAACGCCAACAGCGCGCGGTGCACATGGACGGTCACTCATCAAAATCCTGGCAACGCCCGACGGTGCTTAAGTTGGGTGACTTGTGGGAAACCGGTGTATCCACATCTACACGGTCGTTCACAACACGACACTTATGTGAACACGGTATACCGCCGTCTGCTTGCGGTCAGTTCCTTCACTGTACCTCACTGCCAGCTCCGGATGCCGCGCAGAGTAGCCGCGCGGTTGGGGATGCGTTGCCACGCGTCGAGCGGCTCCCCCGTCAGAGGTTCGAGTGCTCCCTCGGGCATGGGTGCGTGTCTTATCCTTAGCGTAAGTTAGTTTAAGTTAGATTAAGTAGTGTGTCAGCCTGAGGACCGATGACCTCAGCAGTCTGGTCTCATAGGAACCTACCACCACTACCACTACCAGCTCCGGACTGCCTCTGCTACGCGACGCAACAGTGCTGCTTCCGCTCTTAGCTTTTGCAGTGAGTTTATATCTCTTCCAGTGCCTTTTAACAAAAGTGATTACATTTGGTTTGTTGCGTAACACTGCACTGAATCGCTAAAATACACTCCTGGAAATGGAAAAAAGAACACATTGACACCGGTGTGTCAGACCCACCATACTTGCTCCGGACACTGCGAGAGGGCTGTACAAGCAATGATCACACGCACGGCACAGCGGACACACCAGGAACCGCGGTGTTGGCCGTCGAATGGCGCTAGCTGCGCAGCATTTGTGCACCGCCGCCGTCAGTGTCAGCCAGTTTGCCGTGGCATACGGAGCTCCATCGCAGTCTTTAACACTGGTAGCATGCCGCGACAGCGTGGACGTGAACCGTATGTGCAGTTGACGGACTTTGAGCGAGGGCGTATAGTGGGCATGCGGGTGCTCTAGAAGGTGTAAGTCAACTACCCTGGCCAGCAAGATCTCCGGATCTGTCCCCCATTGAGCATGTTTGGGACTGGATGAAGCGTCGTCTCACGCGGTCTGCACGTCCAGCACGAACGCTGGTCCAACTGAGGCACCAGGTGGAAATGGCATGGCAAGCCGTTCCACAGGACTACATCCAGCATCTCTACGATCGTCTCCATGGGATAATAGCAGCCTGCATTGCTGCGAAAGGTGGATATACACTGTACTAGTACCGACATTGTGCATGCTCTGTTGCCTGTGTCTATGTGCCTGTGGTTCTGTCAGTGTGATCATGTGATGTATCTGACCCCAGGAATGTGTCAATAAAGTTTCCTCTTCCTGGGACAATGAATTCACGGTGTTCTTATTTCAATTTCCAGGAGTGTAATTATCACATAGAAAATCTACTTGTTAAATGAGTTACAAAATTTGAACAAAGAAAAAATAATCTTTGAAGCAAAATTGATAAAAAGGAAGCCGACCACTAGTGCGATTCAACAGAACACAGTTTTGCAGATACTGGAAAACTAAACATTAATCAGAATTACGTACTGTACGAATGCTTTTAGTGAGTTACACAACGGCAACAAAACGTGCTATCAAATAATTCGATCAGCGACAGGAAAAACCTGTATCAGAGGTGGAACAGAGATACCCCGACAGTTAGGGGGGGGGGGGGGCTTCTGGTGGCTGCAGAAAAGGCGTGGACACCCGGCGACGCTATTAGGCCCACAAAGTGTATGGTTTGTATTGTGCAATTCGAGTCAGCGAGTCAGCATATTTTTTATCACTGTGACTGAACGGAATCAAACGGAAGCTGCTAGTCCTGGAAAAAGATATTTTCGTAAATTCAAGATGTAGTAAACTCAGTGTTACTCATAAGCTGTTTTAATTTCACGATTTTTATCGTCGTGAATGGTTACTGAGTTACTTACATTGAATAGTGGAAGCTGTAGATTGAAAGGACAAGTATCACATGAGCACGAGGTTGTGGACACAACTGCAAACAACAGGCCAACCAGTGAACGGGCCACAGACTCACCAAAAGACCGAACAGCTTACAAGTGTGGCCAAAGACTGTTTTGCAAAATATTGTGGGAGAGATTCAGTGAGCGTTACTTTGGTGTTGGGTTTGATGAGTTACGAGTGCAAATAAAGCCACTGTAGCGGTAAGTCCTGTCCAGATGGGGACGCATCAATATATACAAAGACCACCGCTTTCATTTCTGACGTCCAGAAACGATGCCAACCATCATAAATATACAATACCAACTCAGCGTCTACACGCATGCCAAAAGCCAAAATTCTTCCGTAAAAGACTTCCTGACATTGTTATACGAGTCTCAGATTCGTAACTATCATCTTGAAAACAGGCTTGAAATAATTACTATCGTAATGGACAATTTATTGCTTTATTTTTAAGATTTTGAAAACTAACACTAAAATAGTTACTAACGTAATGGATGATGTATTGCTTTCTATTTAATTCTTTTCTTAGATGGAAAATGTACATTTTTCAAAATATGTTTTGTAAAGGGTCTCTGCGATCAGTCTATCTGTTGCCCAGAATAAATTTTGTAATAATGAAATGGACATGTTATTGCAATGTGTGGAATCGTCATACTTGTTGCAAGAGAGTTTAAATTAGACCGTTAATGTTTATAGACGTCAACTTGTTCTTCAGCTCAGATTCTTTGACAAAAGACGTAACTTGTTACTTGTTGAAACCTGCCGTTCGCTGCAAATTTGTGAATACAGTTTTCTTCAGTCTTAACTCTTCATGTCTTTTCATAAAAATCACTTTCATTTTTGTCTTATTGAGCTGACTCTCTAAATTTTTAACGTCGTTGCACAATGTTGTTTCCATTTCGTCACTGAATGTTTTTCCAAAACAAAGTTTTTATGTCCTAAACCAGGTTCCGTGACGGTGTTTTTTTCCCCATGTAGCTTTTAGTCTGTCACTTTACATAGTTCTTGGGATGAATATTTCTCAGTCTCTTCCCTAATCGTTGTTTCAAGAATCTGATTTATTCTAGGGCTTCCATCATCATATTTTCGTTCAATTTATGTTTTGCTTTCCCCTTCTTTGTCTGATAAAAACATAAAAATTTAAGTTCTTATGCTACGTATTTTGTATGATACACTCCAAAATTACTTTGTTGATACGACGTTAACGTACTGCTGTGCTAGTTTAAAATTGTTATTATGGCTACAATGTAGAGAATAATACCAGTCCTATCTGAAGGTGAGATAAAATGTTAATCTTATTTAATGACAAACAGTCTGCAGCTCATGGTCTTGCGTGGTCTTGCGGTCCCAGGTTTGATTCCCGACGGGTTCAGGGATTTTTCATGATGGGGTGTTGTTGTGTCGTCTTCATCATCATCACTCATCCCCGTTACGGTCAGAGGAAGGCAATGGCAAACCACCTCTACTAGGACCTTGCCTAGTACAGCGGTACAGGTCTCCCGCATCGTCCCCTACGCTCCTCAGAGTATGGGACCTCATCCTCATCACCAATGAGAAACAAAGCACAACAATTTACAGTTAGTTTCAGGCTCCGAGTAGGAACGGTTGCTGCCACCCCGAAACGAACTGTTGTTTTGATTCAGAATCACGTGAGTGGCCCCATTCCTCCATAACTCACACTGCACTGTCACGAGAGGTGCTGTCACTAGCGCTAGAGTTTAGAAACAGTTCTTGTCCGATGCAGTTCGCTGTGCGACACTATCCAACATTTTCCTAATGTCCATGAAAATTTGATTAACCAGTGTTTCTGAAACTATATATAATTTAAACAAGCTTGCAGGAAAACCAAGAAAACCATACTAAGAAATTTTACACGGTGGTAGAGGCACATGCGATGGCGAATCTCAGCCAGAACTACACGACAGCGTGAAAAACTTGGCACGGGAATTTGCACACAAGACTTAGATTATTAAAGCCGACCAAGAGAATATCATTACAGACTCAAACGTCACCGACAGAGAATAGAGTGAACACTGCATCAAGCTGTTCGCTGGGGACTTACAACCGATATCAAGGTCCAGAACACAACAGACACTGAACCAGCGATCCTTATAGAAGAAGTGTGACATACAGTGAAACAGGTGCGGCATCAGAGGACACCACGCCCGGATGGAATTACTGCTGAAGTTCTAAAAACATGGGTAACCTGCGTGTGAACATCCACCACAGGCTATTTCAAAAGATCTGGATGTCTGTAAATCCGCCAGACTAATGGTGGCACTCCACTTTTCATACCACCGTTCAAGAAAAGTTCTCCACTTAACTATGCGAACTGTCGAACGATAGGCCTTATCTCCCATGCCACTAAAATCAAGCTGACTATATTGAATCAGAGGCTGTAAACCTTCATACTTCCACAAGTATCAGACGAGCGAACTGGGTTTAATCCAGCAAAGGGAGCTCATGAGCAGACCCTAAATATGCGACAGCTCACACACAAGGCAGGGGAACGTAATATCAAGTTGCTCATGAGCTTCGCAGGCTACAAGAAAGTTTTCCACATGGTGAAATGGTCACAACTATGGACTGTCCTCATCTTGATGATTTCTCTAAGACACCTGGTACCAGATCCAGCAACTTTATTTTTCTAACACACCGGCAGTAAGAAACAATAACACCATCTGAGACATCTTTTTCATTAACGCCGGCGTAAGCCAACGTGTCATTCTCTCTCCACTGTTGTCCATTGCATATAGTGAGCACATTATGAGAGATGTTATTGATGAATGGTATGACGGTATTTGTAAGTGGCAGAAAAATTTACAATCTCAGGTACGCAAATGACACTATGATTACTGCAACAGGCGAGCATCAACTGGAAACCATCATGCGAAGCTTGGTCCAACGAATCAGAGAATATTGTCTTGAAACCAGTAGCACAAAAATCCGGGTGATGGATGTAGACCGCCCTAAGGACAACAGACCTGACATCATAAATATTGCTAACTACGAGGTTGTCAGTCGTCTCCAGTATTTAGGACCTTTCGTCACTGATACTGGAGATTTAGAGCCTGGCATTCGCAAGCGCATTTAGACTGATAGAAATTTTGCAGCAAAACTTGCTCGTACCTGGAAGAACACTGCCATCATTGGTATGACAAAGCTCACTCTCGTCCAAACTCTGATCTTCTCTATCTTGACCTACAATGTGACAAGTCATGGGATAGGGACAAGCACATATATAGGTGGTGGTAGTATCGCGCAACCTAGGTATAAAAGGGCACTGAATTCGCGGAGCTGTCATTTGTACTCAAGTGATTCGTGTGAAAAGGTTTCCGACGTAATTATGGCCGCGCGACGGGAATCAACAGACTTTAAACGCAGAATGGTAGTTGGAGGTAGACGCATGGATATTCCATTTCGGAAATCGTTAGGGAATCAGTGTTCCGAGATCGACAGTGTCAAGAGAATACCAGATTGCTGGCATTACCTTTCACCACGGACAACGCAGGGGCCTTCACTTAACGGACAAGACCCGCGGCATTTGCTTACAGTTGTCGGAGTTAACAGACTAGCCACACTCCGTCAAATAACCGCAGAAATCAATGTAGGACGTACGAAGACAGTGTGTTGAAATTTGGCGTTACTGGGGTAAGGAAGCAGACGACCGACGTGAGTGCCTTTGCTAACAGCAAGACATCGCCTGCAGCGCCTCCCCTGGGCTCATGACCATATTGGTTGGGTTCAAGATGACAGGAAAACCGTGGTCTAGTCAGATGAATCCCGATTTCAGTTGGTAAGAGCTGATGGTAAGTTTCGAGTGTGGCGCAGATCCCACGAACCCATGGACCCAAGCAGTAAACAATGCAGTACGCAAGCTTTTAGTGGCTCCGTAATGCTACGGGTATGTTTACAAGGAACGGACTGGCACCTCTGGTGGAAATGGTTATGTTCGGCTATTAAAGACCAACTGCAGCCATTCAAAGACTTTATGTTTCCAAACAACGACACAATTTTTATGGGTGATAACTCACGATGTCACCGCGCCACAGTTTTTCGCTACTGGTTTGAAGAACGTTCCGGATAATTCGAGCGAATTGGCCACCCACATCACTCGCCGTGAATCCAATCGAATATTTATGGGATATATTCTAGCAATCGTGGACGGCTATAGAGGCAGTATGGTCCAATGTTTCTGCAGGGGACTTCCAAAGACTTCTTGAGTCCATGCCACGCCGAATTGCTGCAGTATGCCTTACAAAAGGAAATCCAACACGATGTTAGAAGGTATCCCATGACTTTTGTCATCTCAGTGTATGCAGCAGAAACTTGGACGATGAAGACGTGGACCTTCATCATCTACATCTACATGAAGACTCTGCAAATCAAATTTTTAAGTGCCTGGCGAAGGGTTCATCGAACCATCTTCACAATTCTCTATTATTCCAATCTCGTATAGCGCGCGGAAAGAATAAACAGATATATCTTTCCGTACGAACTCTGATTTCCCTTATTTTAGCGTGGCGGTCGTTCCTCCATGTCTAGGTCAGTGTCAAAAAAATATTTTCGCATTCGGAGGATAAAGTTGGTGATTGGAATTTCGTGAGAAGTTTCTGTCGAAACGAAAAACGCCTTGATTTTAATAATGTTCAGCCCAAATCCTGTTCCCATATTTCGCGATAATACAAAACGTGTTGCCTTTCTTTGAACTTTTTCTATGTACTCCGTCAGTCCTATCTGGTAAGGATCCCACACCGCGCAGCAGTATTCTAAAAGAGGACGGTCAAGCGTAGTGTAGGCAGTCTGCTTAGTAGGTCTGTTACATTTTCTAAAAAGTGTCCTGCCAATAAAACGCAGTCTTTGGTTAGCCTTCCCCACAACATTTTCTATGTATTCCTTCCAATTTAACTTGTTCATAATTGTAATACCTAGGTATTTAGTTGAATTTACGGCTTTTAGATTAGACTGATTTATCGCGTAACCGAAGTTTAACGAGTTCTTTTTCGCACTCATGTGGATGACCTCACACTTTTCGTTATTTAGTGTCAACTGCCACATTTCGCACCATTCAGATATCTTTTCTAAATCGTTTTGCAGTTTGTTTTGATCTTCTGATGACTTTATTAGACGGTAAAAGACAGCGTCATCTGCAAACAACCGAAGACGGCTGCTCAGACCGTCTCCCAAATCGTTTATATAGATCAGGAACAGGAAAGGGACTATAACACACCTTGGAGAACCTTCGCAGGGTAGATGCTGTGGAAATGCAGTGCTATGGAAGATTTCTTCGAATACCCGCAAATCGAAATAGTGAATCGATCTTGAGGCAGCTCGCCATCAGAACAAAACTATTGAAAATTGTCAATCAAAATCAGTTGAAATATTTTGGCCACATTTCCAGAAGGCAAGAAGTAAAGGAAATAACGATGATAGAGTTAAAAGGCGATGCCAAAAACCCTAGAGGGCGCGCACCGTTGCGACGGATAGACCAGACGAAGTGCTTGATCTGGATGGGCTTGCAACAAGCAAATCACTATGCCCAGGACAGAGTTTCGTGGAGACAGGTCGTCAAGAGGCTTACCAAGTCATGCCACTACACCACTGCATAGGGGTAGACCAAGAGAGAGATAAATGATTTGCTACTTATTGCAATGATTGTATCGTCTTCATTCTGCCTGTTGAGCTGGTAATCCAATGTGTCAGTCATCGCGCGGTATGTGAAATAAGACTGATCCCAAAAGGTCAGTGCTCGGCCAAGCCGCAGCAATCACACAAGGCGTTGCCGGCACAGAGGGGCGTCGCAGCGCGGGTCAGCAGGGTCATGCCTAGCGCCGTCGTGGGCGAACAGGTAACTTAGACATATATAAGCGACAGCCGGCAAGGCACGGCCACTGCGGGTCGCCTTTCCTCCGAGCAACCGGAGCCTCGGTAAACGCCGCGACGCGACGCGCCACCACGCAACTGCTCGACAGTCAGTCCACTCATTGCGCCAAAAAACGCGCCTCCAGAGCTGGACGGGGAGGAGCAGCCGTGGCGCCACAGGTAGTCGCCACACGTCCGCCCGCGTGTGCAGCTCGTGAGTCACCGCACAGCATTAAGTGCAAAGAGCACTTTTACATGGAACGCTAGGAACTGTTTAAGAGTATACACTACTGGCCATTAAAATTGCTACACCACGAAGATGAATGCTACAGACGCGAAATTTAAGCGACAGGAAGACGATGCTCTGATATGCAAATGATTAGCTTTTCAGAGCATTCACATAAGGTTGGCGCCGGTGGCGACACCTACAACGTGCTGACATGAGGAAAGTTTCCAATCGATTTCTCATTCACAAACAGGAGTTGACCGGCGTTGCCTGGTGAAACGTTGTTATGATGCCTCGTGTAAGGAGGAGAAACGCGTACCATCACGACTTTGACAAAGGTCGGATTGTAGCCTATCGCGATTGCGGTTTATCGTATCGCGACATTGCTGCTCGCGTTGGTCGAGATCCAATGACTGTTAGCGGAATATAGAATCGGTGGGTTCAGGAGGGTAATACGAAACGCCGTGCTGGATCCCAACGGCCTCGTATGACTAGCAGTCGAGATGACAGGCATCTCATCCGCATGGCTGTAACGGATCGTGCAGCCACATCTCGGTCGCTGAGTCAACAGATGGGGACGTTTGCAAGACAACAACCATCTGCACGAACAGTTCTATGACGTTTGCAGCAGCATGGACTATCAGCTCGGAGACCATGGGTGCGGTTAACCTTGACGCTGCACGAACGCTTGCGATGACTCAACGACGAACCTGGGTGCACGAATGGCAAAACGTCATTTTTTCAGATGAATCCAGGTACTGTTTATAGCATCATGATGGTCGCATCCGTGATTGGAGACATCGCGGTGAACGCAAATTGGAAGCGTATATTCGTCATCGCCGTACTGGCGTATCACCCGGCATGATGGTATGGAGTGCCATTGGTTACACGTCTCGGTCACCTCTTGTCCGCATTGACGGCACTCTGAACAGTGTACGTTTAATTTCAGATGTGTTACGACCCGTGGCTCTAACCTTCATTTGATTCCTGCGAAATCCTACATTTCAGGAGGATAATGCACGACCGCATGTTGCAGGTCATGTGCGGGCCTTTCTGGATACAGAAAATCTTTGAGTGCTGCCCTAACCAGCACATTCTCCAGATCTCTCACCAATTGAAAACGTCTGGTCAATGGTGGCCTACCAACTGGATCGTCACAATACGCCAGTCACTACTCTTGATGAACTGTGGTATCGTGTTGAAACTGCATGGGCACCTGTACCTGTACACGCCATCGAAGCTCTGTTTGATTCAATGCACAGGAGTATCAAGGCCGTTATTACGGCCAGAGGTGGTTGTTCTGGGTACTGATTTCTCAGGATCTATTCACCCAAATTGAGTGAAAATGTAATCACATGTCAGTTCTAGTATAATATATTTGTCCAATGAATACCCGTTTACCATCTGCATTTCACCTTTGTGTAGCAATTTTAATGGCCAGTAGTGTATTTGCACCACTTGCATATATGCAAATGTGTGGGTTTAACTTCAAGGCGAGAAGGGAATGGAAGAATTAGCTTTATTAAACTAAAAAGTATTTTACTACAGTAGAGGAAATCAGTATAAAGGCATGGATTTTTGTAGGAATATTTGTGCTCAATAATATGAGACATAGTTTAAAGAAAAATTCTATTAAGTGGTATGGCGACTGGGGTCAATAGTACAGTATACAGGGTGAACAGGAATAAAACCGACAAACTGTTGCGACTGATTCCTCCCCGAAAATGGAGGAAAAAAGTTATGTGCGCACAACGACATCAAATCGTCCTAGAATACACAGCTGCATCGCATCCACGTCACAACACATATTCAAAGTGGCCTGCATGGGATTTCATGTGATAGGGACAATAGCGGTTGTAATGCAGGAGACACATTATTGTACTTTGGCTTAAACCACGTCGGTTGGCCACTTGCCTGAAGCTTCTATTAGAGTTGGTCTCGATACCCCGTAGTACTCGATTCTCCAAATCTGGAGTAATCACAGTCGGGTTTCCTCCCTCCACATTCGTCTGTCTTGAAGAACCCATGATCCGACAAACGCCCAAAAAAGGCTTGAAACGTTGTGTGATGAGGATACTCGTTCTGGTATAGCCGTGCTTCGTCAAGATCGTTTCCATCAGCTTGGCCGTAAGCAAACACCATCTCGGCTTGTTACCGACATGAATACCAGAGAATTCTGCTCCTTCAGTGCGGTGCGTAAAGCCTGCAACACACAAGGAACACACGGCACGTGGTCAGAGGAAATGTCATTCGTCAGTGCCATCTACCCCATGGCAACGATGCGTTTCGAGACACATTTTCATAATTCCTTTTTTCCTCCATTTCCAGTCAGGAATCCGTCCCTGCAGTTTCTCTTTTTTACGAGGGTTGGAACTTTAATAGTGGCAACTATTTATTTACAGCTCGTACAAAATAGATATGTGTTTCAAAGTTTTACTGACCTTCAAAGTAGTCACCATCATTGTGTGTAACCCGTTGCCAGCGATGTGGAAGTCGTATCATACTCTTAGCAGTGCCAGTTGCGTTGACAGTTCGAGAGGCGCGGTCTATTGCCCGACTAATTTGTAGCAGTTCTGAAGCGAATGCAGTGAAGAGTTTCCTTCAGTTTAGAAATAGAGTTTAACTCACGAGGGCTTAAGTCAGGACAGTACAGTAGGTGGTATAGCACATAACAGTCCCATCAGCCAAACCGAAGCAAACGCTTCACGGCATTCGCTTCAGAACTGCTACAAATTCTTTGGGCAATAGATTGCGCCGCTCAAACTGTCATCACAACTGGCACTGCTAAGATTATCCTACGACTTCGACATCTCTGGCAACGGGTTACGCACAATGCTGGTGACTACACTGAAGTTTAGTAAAACTTTGAAAGACGTATCTACTTTGTATGAGCTGTAAATAAATAGTTGCCACTATTAAAGTTCCAACCCTCGTATTAAAGTTCACCCTGTGTAACAAGACATCATCGCTTCATGTGGAGCCGGCCGGAGTGGCCGAGCGGTTAAAGGCGCTACAGTCTGGAACCGCACGACCGCTACGGTCGCAGGTTCGAATCCTGCCTCGGGCATGGATGTGTGTGATGTCCTTAGGTTAGTTAGGTTTAAGTAGCTCTAAGTTCTAGGGGACTTATGACCACAGCAGTTGAGTCCCATAGTGCTCAGAGCCATTTTTTGCTTCAAGTGGTAGAGGGTGGGTCTCGGTATAAAGGCAGTCGGCTCTGTATGGTGTTTGAGGGGGCGCATTTGCCTTTACTGCAGATAAGAAACAGACTCCATTAGTGACAGTGCATGTGGTGTACATAAACCACAACGGTGATGATGCCTTGCGGGAAACAGTTATCAAGTAAACCAAAAATCGGCACGTACAAGGAAATGGTACTCTCTAATCGTCAAATCGCCAAGAAGCTGAAATGTTCAGGCAGAGTGATTGATAATTTCGTTAGATCGGGAGCGCGATGTGGACAGAACGGGAAATATGGGAACAGCAGAAAATTATCTGAGTCTTCGAAACTGTTACTTTTAGGTAAAGCAAGGGTCACAAACCGTTATTCTTCTCAGCTTGTTGCTGACTTACAGTTTAAAGTAACTATCAGAGGTGTACGACAAATGTTGATACATGACAAACATCTTGCATTCAACAAACAACTGCAGAAACTTACTTAACACCTGAACAAAACAGGTCAGGTTCGTGAAGCAGTAGAAGTTTCAGAATGGATTTCAGTATTATTGGCATGATTTGAGAACAGAGCAGCAGGTAAGAATGAGCAGAAATTTGATAGTGCAAGTGTTATGGTTTGAGCAGCCTCCTCGTTAACGATAAATCGCCCATTACTTGGATGAACACTAAAATGAACTCTGACATGTGCACTGAGATGCTAGAGACAGAACTGATTAGAATGTATGAGGACGTAGGGGAAGAAAGTCTATTGTTTTGGAAAATTAAAGCATATGTGCATGATTCTGCTACAACGAAAAAGTGGTCTGAAGATGAAATCGCTGTCTCCCCCTGGCCTGCACGTAACCCTGATTTGAACCTGGTGGGAAACCTTTGGGGAACACTTGCAAGGTGTGTTTTTCGCAACGAAAGGGAATCTAGGTCGTATGTGAGATGAAAAGAACGGTGCGAGAAGAGTGGTAGACAGTTCTACTGCAAGAACAAGAAACGCTAAAAAAACAATGCCAAAGAGTATGTTTGAGGTGATTAGGAAGAACAGAGGATGGACAAAGTAATAACGAAGCGCTAACACAATAGGGCTTTACACGAGTTTCCACCTAGGAAATGCAAACGCCTTATTTTGTTAGTCGTGTCATGAAAGAAACTACGTCATGACTGTTCGTGTCATATGTCCCTACCAATTTCATAATAAATTCGATACATGCATACTACAGACACTGTACTATTCCTTTCGCAGGAACTCTGCCTTTATAGTGATTTCCACCATTGTACTAAATAAAAGCAAAACAGTAACCAAACCACAGGCAGTCATTTTAAAAGCACACATCTTTTTACATTTGTGAATCCAAAATTTACTTCTAGGTGACAATCAGTACTGTGTTGACGCATGCAGTCCTCTATAATATGCTTGGATCCTCATTGGCATGGTCGAGACGATGGTGCTGAAGCCTGTTTCACTCTTCGACTCCTCCTGAGGTCGTTCAGAATTTGGGGAACTGCCAGCGACGACGTACTGCAAGTTTAATGTCTAATCGGATTCATGTCAAAGGCTGTGGGAATCTGTTCCATTAAATCAATGCCCCTGTCTACGAGGAAGTTCCTCATAATGTGGGCTCCGTATGCCTGTAAGCAGTACTTGTCACCAAAATGTTGGCTCAGGCCAGGACAATAAGCTGAAGTGTCCTGCCCCGATAGTGCAGAGCCCTCAAAGTACCTCCTGTGGTGGTGAGTGGCGACCGACATCCGTACGTGATACCGACTCACAGCCAGAAGCATAAATGACACCGCCCTGTTTAACTCGTAGTGCGGGGGCGCAGTCCTTATTACTATAAGTGTTCAAGTCCGCGTCTTAATACTCGCTGTAGTTCTGGGAAAGTGGATGGACTTCCGCAGGTCTGGGGAGTATCTGCACAATGGAAGGTGGAGTGATAAGGTAAGGAATGAGGAGGTTCTCCGGAGAATCGTCGAGGGAAAGGAATATATGGAAAACACTGACAAGTAGAAGGGACAGGATGGTAGGACATTTGTTAAGACATCACAAAATAACTTCCAATTGTACTATGAGGAACAATTGAGGGCAATAGGCCACTGAAGGTTGGAAGAGACTATGTGACGACTCGTCGTGCTGTCTCAAAGCACTGCAATGTCCAACTTCAGGTAACGTTTTACGCACACGGCCACTGGCTTATAGCTCCAAACGCGTATTGTACTCAGTATTCTATTCAGCTACTCCAAATGCGTAATGTTGCCATTTTCGTACAGGATGAGACAAAAGAAAAGTGGCCCGGAGAACAGAGTTCCAGGGTACAAATAAACAGGGCAGAGGAAAGGAAATATGGTAGTAACCTGACTATAGAAGATGTTAAAAGTGACAACTATTCATCTCATTGCACTTTTAGACCCTGGTGAGCAAGCTACTGAAGGCAGATCGAAGCTGGACTGTTGGAATTGCTGCAGTCTCATTCGAAATGTTCTGTTGAACTTCTTGAAGGCTATGAGGGTTGTTGCAATACACCTTCGACTTAACGGTTCCCCACACAAAGTAAGCGCTCACTGGCAGATCAGGTTATCGGGGTAATTAACTAGGGCCGCAACTAGACTGACCCCTGCTAACAACTGGGTCAGGCGTGAAGACTGTGCACACGTGTTCCAAGGTTCGGCCGGCTGTATGGGCAGTTGCTCAATCCTGTTGAAAATAACCGTAGGTTTTTGCCTCCTCGTTTTATGCTACAACAAGTGGGTTCAGAATGTTGTCAATGCAGTGCGCCGAAGTGACCGCCTAATGAAAGAAGATGGAACCAATAATGGGAGTGCAGATACTGCACACTGAACTCCATCCTTCTGATCAAGCAGTGGTATTTCGTGAAGTTATGCAGTTTCTTCGCTTCCCAGAACCTGTGATTCTGTGAGCTGACATAACAACTAAGGCGAAACCAGGCGTCACCAGACATAAAGAACAGATCCCTACTGTTATCTCATTGAACAGCCGCTCACAAAACTGGATGCGCTGAGAAGCACAGTTCATATATAGTTGTAGAAAAAGCACAAGTTCATACTGAAAACAACCCAGTACAAGATCTATCAAAATCTTAACATCCTTTCAGTTGAATAATAAAAAATTGGCTATGTTCATAAAATTTTGCCCGCAGTAAAACACGAACACTTGAAACGTTCGAAATGCATTTGCGCTGTCGTTATCTTTTTATGGGACAGAATGGAATGCATACAAAATGCTGAGAGTACGACAATGATGAAGCACTCACTCGCTTCCCGTTACCCAGTTCCGGCACCTACCAGCTCCCTGAAGTTTTCCTTCAATTTTTCCTTAAGAGGAGGTCAGTTTCTTTCTCTTCAGCGCAGTGCATATCTTCCTACCTTTTCAACCTACCATATTTTGTTTATACGATTTACACAGTATTGTTTAAAAATTCGTACGGTCTTAACGACTTGAAACTTGTTACGTACTTGAAATGCCATTAATAATTTTCACCCTGAAAAAATGATACGATGAAAAATGGAAACAGACGTGAATAACTCAAGTACTACTGCTCTGATAATAGTATGGCACCAATGTTATGAATAGTCTACCTAGTCGTGAATTATCACCCACAAGAGCTTGAAACTCCGTTTCCAGCGGTGTTTATAGATCCTAAACAGAAAGCAATAATCAAAATTATATGTCATCTGGAAATTAAATTTCAGTAATCGGAATACACAACGGTGTGGAGAACTTAAGGACGAAAGTGGCTTTCGTGTGACGTTTAACTGCAAAGTAACATAGCTCGACAATACGTAGAAAGAACTGCTACGTCGAATCCTGCCTCGGGCATGGATGTGTGTGATGTCCTTAGGTTAGTTAGGTTTAATTAGTTCTAAGTTCTAGGGGACTGATGACCACAGATGTTAAGTCTCATAGTGCTCAGAGCCATTTGAACCATTTTTTGAACTGCTACGGTACAAAACAGAAGCTAAGTGAAAGAAATACAGAGTGACACCAACAGAAATAAGACTCTTATTCAAGTCACTGCGATTCAAGACGTCCCTCTAGACATTGTAAACGGTACACATGGTTCTAGATTAGATTAGATTAGATTAGATTAATACTAGTTCCATGGATCATGAATACGATATTTCGTAATGATGTGGAACGAGTCAAATTTTCCAATACATAACATAATTAAGTTAATTTAACAACATACTTAAGTTAATATAACAACTCTTTCATTTTTTGTGTTTTTTATTTTTATTTTTTTTAATTTTTTTAAATATATTTTTTTAATTTGTATCTAAAAATTCCTCTATGGAGTAGAAGGAGTTGTCATTCAGAAATTCTTTTAATTTCTTCTTAAATACTTGTTGGTTATCTGTCAGAATTTTGATACTATTTGGTAAGTGACCAAAGACTTTAGTGCCAGTATAATTCACCCCTTTTTGTGCCAAAGTTAGATTTAATCTTGAATAGTGAAGATCATCCTTTCTCCTAGTATCGTAGTTATGCACATTGCTATTACTTTTGAATTGGGTTTGGTTGTTAATAACAAATTTCATAAGAGAGTATATATACTGAGAAGCTACTGTGAATATCCCTAGATCCTTAAATAAATGTCTGCTGGATGATCTTGGGTGGACTCCAGCTATTATTCTGATTACACGCTTTTGTGCAATAAATACTTTATTCCTCAGTGATGAATTACCCCAAAATATGATGCCATATGAAAGCAACGAGTGAAAATAGGCGTAGTAAGCTAATTTACTAAGATGTTTGTCACCAAAATTTGCAATGACCCTTATTGCATAAGTAGCTGAACTCAAACGTTTCAGCAGATCATCAATGTGTTTCTTCCAATTTAATCTCTCATCAATGGACACACCTAAAAATTTGGAATATTCTACCTTAGCTATATGCTTCTGATTAAGGTCTATATTTATTAATGGCATCGTACCATTCACTGTACGGAACTGTATGTACTGTGTCTTATCAAAATTCAGTGAGAGTCCGTTTACAAGGAACCACTTAGTAATTTTCTGAAAGACAGTATTGACAATTTCATCAGTTAAGTCTTGTTTGTCAGGTGTGATGACTATACTTGTATCATCAGCAAAGAGAACTAACTTTGCCTCTTCATGAATATAGAATGGCAAGTCATTAATATATATTAAGAACAACAAAGGACCCAAGACTGACCCTTGTGGAACCCCATTCTTGATAGTTCCCCAGTTTGAGGAATGTGCTGATCTTTGCATATTATGAGAACTACTTATTTCAACTTTCTGCACTCTTCCAGTTAGGTACGAATTAAACCATTTGTGCACTGTCCCACTCATGCCACAATACTTGAGCTTGTCTAGCAGAATTTCATGATTTACACAATCTCGTTACGGTGCTCGCTTATTTCCAAGTCCGTATCGATCTTAGTGCTGAGTTTTCACTCAGACGGCGCTTTGGCGTTAGGTGGTTGTTTCCATGTGTGTTCGCTGGCCGCAGCTTAGCTGGAGGCGTGTGAGGAGGAAAGAGGTGGCTGCCTGGGCGTGGAGACAGTTCGGCTCGGCTGGGGTTGTTTGCTTCTGGACGCCGAGTGGGGCCCGATGGTAAGACCGGACCGTGATTTTACGGTTAATATTGTGGACAGCGGCGTGGTGTGCCGTCTAACTTGATTCGCAAGGGGAGCAAAATCTCGCCTGTTGTAATTTGTCGAGCCTGAGTCTGAAATACATGCGGCGGGATGTCATTTCGTCCTCCTGTCTCTTCATCGCTGGGATTTCTATCCTCATATACCGTCCCATGGATGTATATCGATGGGGTACGCTGCTCTCCGTACTCTACTAGACGCTGGTGATGGAAGTGCGTCGTACAGCGTCACGTTAGTTTGGGTGCTTTATGTTTGATCTTCAAATGCGAGTGGAACTCCTTAGAGTTTGTCTTGCGCAGTTAGATTGGAGTTTATTTTGTCTTGTGGTGCTTCCGCTTTCCGTTAACGAAGGTTAAGCTTGATTCGGCACTCCGTACGACGCTTGTCACCTCAGCAGGCGGGTCGGAGCCACCTTCGCGACTAAACGGAAGACTTTGGACTGAGAGGTCTTGTGTTTTGCATATTGTTCATAAATTGTTGTTTTGGTACTAAGTTGGCTGAGGTTTCTTATGGATTTCCCGGCATTTGGTCTGTTGTCCGGCCCGGGCCCTTGTTTTGTTAGTACGATTTTGGTTTACTGCCTGGTGGTTCTGGTAGTACGCCGGGTCGCTGTGGTTGTGTTGCATTTTATATAGGGCTGTGTGCTCGGAGCCGTGGAGTACCATTTGTGTGAACTGCTTCACTGGGGAGTATTGATCGGGCCATTCTTGGTCCTCTGCTGTATGAAATGATTTTATTGTTATTTTAAAGTAACATTATCACTTAAATGATTTAATTCTTGTTTCGTTAATTGCAAATTGGGTACTGAGAAATTTAGTAGTGTCATTACGGAAGATTTAATAGTGGCACATGCCCCTTTACCTGTTTCGTAATCTGTTAATTACCGAAAGACCTTAAGCTCACAGTCATGTGATGTAATTTTCTTACATTATTGAATTTTGATGTCACGTTATTGTTTTTTTTTTAATTTGCTGATGACTGGTGTACTGTTCCAAGTATTAAAATGTTTCAGGTAGCTATTACTTGGGTGGAACGCGCGGAACCGCAACGGAGAGAGTAGTTGCGTGCCTTACGTGTCCGTTGTTGGCGCGGCCTAGTGTCCGTTGTTTGTTTTGGTGCACCTGAGTTAAGTATTGCGTTGCCTCCTCCCTTGCGGCCCCGTCGTGTTCCTCTCATAAACATTTCCTTCAAGGCATTTTAGTTAATTTTATACTAGTATTATTTTAATTTCTTACATTGGTAAAATTGTGTGGCCTTCATTATGCACTCTGTTTGTCATAGCGGAGCTGACGTGCCACTGCAATTTCTTAAACTCCGTTGTGTGTGCCCTTTGTGATACATATAGTTTGTCGTAATAGATTTGAGTGTGGCAATTATAATGTCTCAATATCATGATGTGCGTGTGTAATGGTGCAATAAATGGATGATTGTTATTTCTGTTTCTGGCGCCCTTCATGCCTCCTTTCTTGTCCCTATTGGTACGCTATTCTTGTACTTGTGTTGGTAATCCACATCAGGCGACATCAGTTCCTAATAGGTCTGTGTTTATCACGGAGAGCGCGCATCTTCTACAACGTGCTCCCATGCTGTGCACAAAGTTGGTAAAGTGTTTTTGTGGCATATCGGTCCATGTCTCCACCAGCGTGGTACACGGCCGCTGGATGGTCGTTGGTGCAATACGTCTCCCCACCGCATCCCACAAGTGCTCCATGAGATTTGAGTCGAGCGAATGGGCAGGCGAGTCCATTCCCCGAATAATGAGTACAGTGTCTCGTTAAGGTTGACCTTTGAGCGTACCGTGTTCGGATATTTGGAGGCCATTACGCAGAAGCATGATTATGCCTCCCCACACTTGGAGCACCGAAGCAATCTTGTTTTACAACGCTGGATAGACCCTCATATGGAGAGAGGTGAGAACACTTGCTGCACCCGGAAACAGTGCCGAACATGATCCTTTTCGTGGGCTAGGAATCATGGTGAGCAGAGGCATAAGGCCGCATGGGCGTTCTGACCTCCAAACCTTTGAACGCAGTGCACTCACGGCTCAGTGTTGCAGTGGCAATGTACTCCTTCCCCAGCCCTAACTTCATTTTCATGTATGACAGTGTCTGACTGCGTCGAATTGCGCATTTGGAGAAGTTCTTGGAACGAGAGGGTATTCGGCGAATGGAACGGCCTGCCCGTTCCTCAGACTTCAGTGTCATCGAGCACGTGGGAGGACGTACTGGAGCACGTCCTTCTTACAGTTCTCAACCGTGCTGCTGGAAGAATGCAATGCCCCACCGCAAGAACTCCTTACGAGTCTTGATGTGTTAGCACAGCATGGAAATCAACCGTTTACACAACGACACACAAGCTCAGCACAATAGGCTGTGGGGTGGTAGGACTGGACCAAGTGACACATCAGGCAGTCATCATCGACAGTTGCACTGAACATTTATTTGGCACATTTAAACACGACAAATAACAAATAAAACCATCAACACATTTTTAAAAATTACCACACATCTTTAAAATTACCACTTAGATGAAAGCAAGTTACTTCAAAATTTAAACATTCATAAACCATTACACTTATGGCCTATTACACATTTAGTGAAATTAGTTAAAAATTATTTACTCAAAAACTATAATCAACCTGAAGAACAATTTACTAAAATTTAACGAGAAAATGTTGTCGTTCGTTACTGCAGTGATTGGTATTCCCAAAGTAATTCAGAGTACAGGCAACAACACATCAGATACCATGGCACACAACCACATTAATTAAATGGCAGGCACGCTATAATGTAGGATATAAAATATAAAATTTCGTGTGGCCATGCAACCTCGTGGGATTCAACAAACTACGCTCAGAAACGGACGCCCGCTCACTCAGCTGTTTCCAATACGGGCTCGGCATAGATCCCCGAAACGGGAGCAGCAACGACCGCGAATAGGCATGAGAAACATTAAAAACCATGCCCATAATGTCCATGGGATGCTCATGAAACGTGGTAACTCCTTTGTAACTACTGTCTTCAAATAAAAGTGACATTTCTGTTCTCTCATTGTGTGTTTCCTTCAGTTACTTTCTGTATATAGCAGTTCTTTCTGTGTATGGTCTACAATTCACTGAGCTCTGTTATTTGGCAGTGACTCATAATGTGTAAGCTACTTTCGTCTTTAAGTTTTTCACAGGAGTATGTATGAAGAGGGGTAGGATGTCAAAAATTTAAAAGAAAATCAGATTTTTCCAAAATATGCCTATTTTGTAGCTCACATCTTCCTGAATAAAAATGGTTCAAATGGCTCTGAGCACTATGGAACTTAACATCTCAGGCCATCAGTCCCCTAGAACTTAGACCTACGTAAACCTAACTAACCTATGGACATCACACACATCCATGCCCGAGGCAGGATTCGAACCTGCGACCGTAGCGGTGGCGCAGTTCCAAACTGAAGCGCCTAGAACCGCTCGGCCACCAGCGGCCGGCTCTTGCTGAATAGTTTGATGTATAAAACACATATGTTTGAGAGATTATGGGTCACTTTATTTGGTGTTAAGTGTAGTAAGATGTAGCGCCACACCCCTTTGCACAGCGCTCTTCTGCCATATGTAGGTGTAATTCGCTCTGTGTAATTCGAATGTTTATATTTGTGCCAAAGATTGTCATACTTGAAACAAAGAAAGCCATCAAACCTATACTCAGGGACCATTCAAATGAAAAATTATTTAAGAAATGTCTTCATGGCGATACCCAAAACCCAAATGAAAATTTTAACAAATATGTATGGGGAAGATTGCAAAAACCAATTTTGTGGGAATAAATGCACTTGCTATTGGTGTTTATTATGCAGTTTCATGTTTTAATGGTAGTATGCAAAGCAGGAAATACGTTTTAGGGAAAATGGGAATTAGGCCCAGAGTGAACTGTTTCAAAGTCTTGTATGCAATAGACAGAGAGCGTGTAGTGACAGCAGATAAATCATTGTTGGAGGTGATCATAGGAATGTGGAAAGGAAGAAAACTGATTTAGCAAATGAAAAAGAACCTGCTTATGGTGCTGTACACTTCTAAAAGAATGCCAAATATAAGCAGAAACTTTAACGGCCATTTTCCGCAAAACACAAATTTCTGTAGATCATGTAGATGTAGATGTAGTTACAAGTAACATGCAAAATAAATATTCTGTTACTTTCAAACTTGGTACGCTTATTAAATACAAACTCCTTAAAGCCGGACACTAGAATTTTCCAAATCTATTAAAAGCTGTAGTAAAAATTGAAATAATTAACTATAATTTTTGAGTTTTTTCTAAAGATGAAGTTTAAAATATGACAGATAATTCGTTTTTTCGTAAATTAAATAAATTATGGAGTTTCATATACCAGTAAGTATGGTTTGTATGCTGTGCAAAATCCATCGAAGAATCTCTCTTACTTATGAAGAAAAGTGTACCTGTAGTGACAAATGTAGCCAATAGCAAGTGAAAAATGATGAAAATTCACATGTAAAAAAATTTATTTTGTTATGTTTTAGAACTTCCACTGCTATGAATGTGAATTCTGAATCCTTCCTGCTCATGCTGACAAAGTTTTATGAATTTATTTGTAAAATTATAGACAGTGGAAATTAAAATATCCTGTGGTGCCTCTCCTGCTCCATGTTGGCCCGTTTGACATCCTACCCACCTTTAAGTGGTTTCGCGAGTAACCACTAGTTGCTCAGCTGAGGCAGCTGGAGAAAAACCTTGTATTCGTACAGTGAGTCAGCATACCTGAGACATGCTTTGGTATCCGGTGGCCTCTGTACTCTTCTACAACGATCATCAGATGCCAATCAGATTTTAAACCCGTTACGGAAATACCAAAAGCACAACACATTACCATGCATATACGGTGTGGGAAAACTGCTGCCATTCAAAACAGATTCCAGTCGTCTCTGAATGGATAAATATAGATCCTGTATGGTTTCCGAGAGAGTCATATACGATTCGACCTGCGAAAATAGTGGCAAGTTCATGTAACGATGATGGAGGTGGAGTGCGATCATGCACCGTTCTCTCCAAAGTAGAGTACAAAGGCTGAGCAATATTGAGATCTGATGACTGTTGTGGCCAGGGTAGATGCGACAATTCATCCTCTGCTCACAAAATGATCCTTATGCGAGCTATGTGAACATATGCCCTGCTGTCCTGCAACACAGCACCATCATTGGGGAACAAACACTGTACCATGGGATGGACGCGCCTTGCAGTTCCCTGCTTAAGGAGCGCCTTTCGTGTTGTTTTGGTGCTAACAGTGTTATTGAGTGCGACATTCAGTTTTGCAGTGACTTTTGTGGTTGTCGGCCTCCTCTTTTCCATCACACTCCTCTTCAGTGACTTTCCGTCACGATGACTCAACACAAACTTTCAACCACAACGTAAGCATATGATGTTTTTCAACCTTTCCTGCATGCGGTGTAAGCATTCGAGACGGTACCTGCTAAAATACCAGAACATTTCGACTCCCTTGGTGACGAAGTACCCACTGTACGAGCACCAACAATATGCCCACATTCTAATTCACGTATCTCCAACATAACGCACTCACAGCTACACAGAATACTACCCTGAACACGAATGACTCTTGCTATGCAACCTGCTGACTTGGTTAGCATCTGCATTTACATTTAGGCGAGCGTTTCTAGCGATGCTTCCATTTTCTTGTCCACTTCCTCTCACCTCCCCCCCCCCCCCCACCCCAGTAACCCTCCTTATGTTCTAATAACCTTTCACAGCCGGCCGGAGTGGCCGAGCGGTTAAAGGCGCTACAGTCTGGAACCGCACGGCCGCTACGGTCGCAGGTTCGAATCCTGCCTCGGGCATGGATGTGTGTGATGTCCTTAGGTTAGTTAGGTTTAAGTAGTTCTAAGTTCTAGGGGACTTATGACCACAGCAGTTGAGTCCCATAGTGCTCAAAGCCATTTGAACCATAACCTTTCACACCATAAAGAGGGAGTGCGGGCACGGCTTAAGTTTGAGATGACTCTTTGAGGCACGCTCCACAGACTAAACGGTGTGCACTGACCGCGTTGTACAGTACGCAACAGGCGAAGTTCCACACTCTACTGAACTGCACAGAGAATGCGGGTTTACTTCTACTGTCATTACCGGAGAAACTTCCTCTGATCAAAAGAAGCTTGAGAAGTGGGTTGATGATAAGAAAAAAGTACGAACTATACAAGTGGAGTGTAAGTTTTTTCACCAGTTCACTTGTCTACTTACGGTGTCTGTAAGAACAAATAACCTAGCAGAAGTCAGCGGCTTGTGCGAAAGAGAAGTATTATGGAAAAACGTCCGGCAACTTTATGCTCATCAGTAACGGAACCCAATCTCAAAAAATGTTCAAATGTGTGTGAAATCTTATGGGACTTAACTGCTAAGGTCATCTGTCCATAAGCTTACACATTCCTTAACCTAAATTATCCTAAGGACAAACACACACACCCATATTCGAGGGAGGACTCGAACCTCCGCCGGGACCAGCCGTACAGTCCATGACTGCAGCGCCTCAGACCGCTGTGCTAATCCCGCGCGGCCCCCAATCTCAAAATGGTTAAAAGTGAGTAAGGGACCTTTTCATTGGAACTCCTCCATTTGCGTCAAGTGATCTACAGAAACTGAAAATTGAAATCCTAATGACCGCCTGGCAGTAAATTTGAACAAAGTTATTCATAAATGAGAGTCCAGTGCTACGTCTTCCTTGTGTAACAAAAGAAAGCGAAACAAAGTACGAACAACACATACTTTATCGTTTGTGTATCAGAGGAGAAAAGAGAGGAGAAATTTATTAACCGCTTAACGATGTCTGTCGCGAATTTGCGTTGTACCAAAACGACGCCAATAAATGGAAGGCAGCGCGGGGTAGCCGTGCGGCCTTAAGCGCCTTGCCACGGTTCGCGCGGCTTCCCCCGTCGGAGGTTCGAGTCCTCCCTTGGGCACGGGTGTGTGTGTTGTCCTGAGTGTAAGTTAGTTTAAGGTAGATTACGTAGTGTGTAAGCCTAGGAACCGATGACCTCAGCAGTTTGTTCCCATAGAACGTACCACAAATTTCCAAAATATAAATGGAAGGTCAGTTGTTTTTGAGCGCTAGTGACGGCACGTGCAGATTCCACACGAAGCTACAAATGCCTCTGACATGTGCTGCCATTTCCTGAGTGTTTTGAGTAGTTCTAGGATGATTTCCTGTTCGCAACTTCGTTCACGGCATACACAAAAAATGTTATTGTCTTTCTTTAGAGAATTACAGATAGACCTACAGGTAAGTTCAGTTCTGAAAATTATTTGTTTGTTGTATGGTATCTGTGACGTAACGTAAATCCCATTTAATGTAATAAGCCAGTTGCACGAGCAAGTGAACACAAAAATATTTACAAGTACATTATATGATAACTTTTCATTTCATACGGGCTTCATGCAACCAACTTCAAGTTATTTCTCTACCGGTCTACTCCCAAACAGGGCGCCGGAAAAAAGAAACACATTTTTCCGTGCGAGCTCTGATGTCTCTTATTTTATTAGGATAAACAATACTGCGTATGTAGGTGACGCCAACAAAATAATTTCGCATTCGAAGGAGAAGGTTGGTGAATGAAGTTTAATGCGATCATACCGCATCGGCATACCCCTTTGTTTTAATGAATGTCATAACTATTCACAAATAGTATGCGTGGTACTGTGTCCCTTTTTCGCGATAATAGAAAACGAGCTGCCCTTCTTTGAACTGTTTCGCTTTCCTCAGTCAATCCTGCCTGCCGCGCATTCATCACAGTACAGCAATACTCCAGAAGAGGACGGACAACCGTGGTGTAGGCAGCCTGGTTAGCCAATAAATCGCAGTCTTTGGTTCGCTTTCCCCACAACATTATCTTCGTGATCGTTGCAATTTAAGTTATTCATAATTGCAATACTGTTTGTGTAAAACGCGCATCATTAAACGTTTGTGTAACTTTGTGGGCGTGCGCCCGAGACAAAATCAAGTGAAGTTAAAGCCAATATTTCGCTGACCTGTATCATCAGAATACACAGGTGGACAATTATGTTCATTATTTACGTACATATTTTGTAATTTATTCCAAATTTCCAATAATTAATATGAACACCCATCCTCGGCACTGTTTTGGCGGATTAATTGACTTTTATTGCGATGCGAAATTCTAATGGACAGTCAATAGTGCGAAACTTTTATTTTGTAACGATCCCTGAAGTTTTATCCTCCGCGAAATGCAAACGGACGTTTGATAGCTCGTGTACCACCTGCGAGGAGGTTCTACGACAGTTTCAGAATTCCCCAAAGTAAATAACATGATCAACTGGCAATCAAGTACAGAATTTCAAAGGCGCTTAGAAAGCATAGAAAAGACACGACAAAACAAGAGAGATGGGTCTTCAGTCGGTATAGAGGCAGAATAACTATGCAAGAAGCATTTGGCTCCATCAAAACCGGTTTTGGATGAGTATACTCGAACTGATGCTGTATATTATAGGCGTCAGGCTGCACACACAGGGCAAAGATGTAGAAGACCGAATTGTGAAAGACAGATGGTATTCATGTGTAGCATCTGTTTCCGAGAATTTCACGAAGAAGGCTATGTTGCATTACAGACCATCATTTAAAAAATATGTCACAACGTATTTCTCATCTTTAACCACGTAAACCTCAACAATTTATCATCAAAATGTTACGTAAAAATCATTTGCTAAGTGAATTATTGTAAGTGTTCAATTTCTCAAATACCTGTTGTCGCAAAAAAATGCGACAGATCCAATTAGACGTGGATGGTATAACATATCTTAAGTGTATGTACAGAAGAACACTTCATTACTGGACACAAAATATGGTTCTTTGATTTCAATTATAAATTTATTCAGGTACTAAAGGATTAGGAAATTATTGCACCTTTCATAATTTTCTTAGGAGAAGTTTTTCTTGACAAATGAACGGACGGTTGCTGAAAATTTACGAGGGCCTTGTCTCGCCTCCGTTGCAGCTCTTCTATAGTTTCTGTGTCTCTCTTTCTCTCTCAGACACACACTTTTTATAATTTATTGGCTTTCGGGACGTGCCCATAAAGCTACCTCGATAGCAGAATGTCAGTTACTTCGAGACGACCCTAAAGACAAGGAGACACACAATACCTGAGAGGAGAAAATCCCCTACCCGGCCAGGAATCGGACCTAGACTCCTTCGGTTAACAATCCGCCGCGCTGAGCGCGCAGGTACCGGGCGGACACACTCACTCTCTCTCTCTTTGTGAGCTAGAACCGGGAGACAAGAAGCCGGCACCTGCCGGTCACGACGTCCATTATGCGGCACAGCACGGCGCTCCTACTGGCCTAGCACTCGCCCGAAGCCGAACCTGCGCTTCTTGTCGGCTGCTGCCGGCATCTTAGGGCGTGACAGCAACATCGGCCGACTGGAACCAGCAGAGGGTGCGGAAGCTCGCTCTGTAACTGGGCGTTCTCTCGATGGCCTCTCTGCGAGTCTTACCGTTCCTAAAGTAACCTGACTACAGTTAAATGTTCTATCACGCTGTAAGACAAGCGACTACATTCGGTAAAATCCTGACTGACTTAAGTTTGTTTAAGATGTTCATCATCCAAGTACGGATTTCTATTCTTGTTAGACAATCATTGACACGAATAAATAACTCCTCCGAAGTGTCAGACGGAGTGGCTTATGAGTAAAGTTTCTTGGCTGTCACACAGAGTTTGTTGATATCAATGGTATTTTTTCATTGGTTTCTTAATAAGTCACAACTGCGAAAAGATGCGTGATCTGTTTCTTCAGTGGAAACGGATGACTATAGTGTAACACTTGCCCAATAAGGAAGTAATCTTTATGATGGAAATCACCTTTATTAATTTCATTTAATGACGCTCTCTCCACAAAATATGAGACACTCTGCAACGAGGAAGATTTATTGAAACTGATCATGGCATAAAAGTCATCTTCTCATACGATAGTTAACAACTGTCTGTTCCATGTTTACTGCGATTGTATGCCGAGTAAACTCAAGAAGTTGAAGAATTACCTCTCTCAAGATTCAGTTGTCTAACTTACATTCTTCAGTGTATAAACACACCATCTACCAGAAACTGTGTGTAAAAAATTTATGTAGGCCTGCTGACTGTACAGTGACTCAGCGGACCAGTATCGCAGAGGCAGAAGAAATGACATATGATCTGTGTTTATAAGTACATTCACTTTGTACGCTTACAAACTCATTGTTGCTAAGACTGAACGTCGTAGTTCTTCCATGTACAATTTCTTGTCCGCTATTTTAATATCAAAGATGACAATACCGGTGACGAAAGAGACGAGTTACAGAAAAATCAGTCAATAGACATTTGGAAATTGCTTTTAACTTCCTGAGCCCGTTATTCTCATATGTCGTTCTCAGGAACGTAAGGCAGAGGGTGAGTGATTGTGGAAAGTTCAGTGACATGATTCCTGTCATTAGAATCTACAGCAAACCAATGCCGAATGTGTGTTAGGTCTGCATTCCAAGACGCAACGGAAGATGAAGACATAGAGATGGTACGAGTATTAAAAGATATGGGAGATGAAAAATCTAATAATAATGGCGGACAGGAATGCAGTTCAAGGGAACAAATAAAACAAAGGACTATGGGAGAAAATGGGCTTGGTAGTAGGAATGAGAGAGAAGAAACACTAAGTGAGTTCTGTAACAAACTTCAGTTTGTAGCCGGCCGGAGTGGCCGAGCGGTTCTAGGAGCTTCAGTCTGGAACCGCGCGACCGTTACGGTCGCAGGTTCGAATGCTACCTCGGGCATGGATGTGTGTGATATCCTTAGGTTAGTTAGGTTTAAGTAGTTCTAAGTTCTAGGGGACTGATGACCTCAGAAGTTAAGTCCCATAGTGCTCAGAGCCATTTGAACCATTTTTTTTTCAGTTTGTAAAGGTGTATACTCTGTTCAATAATTGTCCGGAAAAGGTCTGGAGAAAAGAGAAGATTCCAGCTGGATTACGTCATGGCCAGGCAGAGCTTCCGAAATCAGATATTCGAGTGTAAGGCGTGCTCAGGAGCAGATAGAGGCTCAATCACAGCTTAGTAATGATGAAGAGTGGACTGGTGATAAAGAAAACCGCACGGAAGAATCAGCGTTGTAGGAAGAGGGATACTGCAGTACTGAGAAATAATGAGACGCGTCGTTTGAAGTTCGCTAAAAATGTGGATAATGCGATAAAGAATACCGCAACAGACAGTTTAGATGAAGAGCAGAGGACATCTCTAAAAGGATGTTAGTAAGACAAACATAGGTACTTGGAAGGTAACTGCGAAGAAACAGTTGGTTGAAGAAAGAAGGAAGCACATAAAAAAAAAGTTCTGGGAAAGACGGGAATATAGCAATATAAATTACTCAGATGTGGAGACAAGACGAAGTGATTACAAGAAAAATGTAAACAAATAGAAAAAGAAATGAACGTCGGAAGGAACGACACATTTTATTGAAAAGTCTAAGAAACCTTCGGTGAAATTAATAGCAAGGGCGGTAACAGTAAAACACTGGGAATTCCACTGTTAAGTGCGGAGGGAAGAGCGAATAGGTGGAAAGAGACGTCGGAGGCCGCTATGAGAGGGAGGAATTGTGTAATGACATGATAGAAAAAGAAGTTACAATCGATGAGGAAGACATATATAACCCAGCACCAGCTGTTTGGAAAACTTAAGATCACATAAGGTAGAAAGGATAGATAACATTCCATCGGAATTTGCAAAATTGTTGGGGGAAGTGTCAACCAAATAAATACTAAAGTTGGTGGATATAATCTGTGAGGCAGGTGCTATCAGACATTCGGAAAAATATCATCACATAATTCCGAATATACCACTATGTTGCGTTTGATAATGGAAGCAACACTGAAGAAAATTGAAGACACGTTCATAGGATTTGTCGAACCTGGAAAAAGCGTTCGACACCGTAAAGCGGTGAAAGATGTTCGAAATTCTAATTGGGGGAAGTTGTAGGGAAAGATGGGTGTTATACAATATACAGGAATCAAGAGGGAATAATACGACAAAGATATTATAACTGATTATAACTGATATGCATCTAAGTTATGGAGAAGGTAGGCAATCTGCGGTAGTGGCAAGGGTGTTCATTCATATTAGATTCCCAAGATGTCGCATTCCGAACGTAAGGACCATTACTGATGTGCACGAACGACGACGACGACGACGACGAAACACGGAATCTGATCGTCCTCGATGCGAGGGTCGTGGGCCAGTGTGATCCTATAGCATTAAGGCGTGAGGAGGAAATTCTATGTATAGTTGAAGAAGAACCCAACGTAAGTCCACGAAGCTCGGCACGTCAGGTAGGAACACTTCATATGACTATTCATCGCACGTTGCGTGAAAATTTACTGCATCCTTATCATCACCAGGAAGTTCAGCATCTTCACGAAGTGGACTACTCACGAAGAGCTACATTTTGCTCTTGGCTCTTGGAACAGTGTGGAAACAAAGTAAAGATTTTCGGAAAGTTCTGGTGATAGACGAATCGACTTTCAGTCGCAAAGGTCGTGTGATAATTTGCGCACCTGGGTAAATGAAAACCCTTACATTATTCGACGTGCAGGTTTCAAGCCAGATTTTCTGCAAACATGTGGATCGGAATCGTCGGAGATACTCTTCTGGCGCCTGTTACGGTCATCAGCCAGAGTTTGTGAATGACATTCCACTTCAGGAACGTCTCGAAATGTAGTTAACGCACGATGAAGCACCTCCTCGTGCCGGCAGAATGTTTCGTCTGTATTTAGATCGTCAGATTTCCAACATATGGGTTGCCCGAGGAAGAGATGTATGTTGACCTCGCGGATCCCCAAATTTAAATCCACTGTATTTTTATTTCTGGGGATACGCCAAATGAGCTCATCTAGAGAGACGTAGTCGACGATGAAGCCACTGTAAGCTGTCACAACCATCACAGCTGACGCGCTTGAGTACGGGACGGATCAGAGTATAGTGGTATCGTAGCTTACAAGCCTGCCTTGCAGCTTGCGGAGTCCATTTCGAAAATCCGATTCGAATGACGTGACTGAAATCAGTGTTATTCGTCCCTTATCTAAGCTCATAATAGCCTTAATTTCGTATGTCCTGATTTTCTCACGAGCCGAAGCATGTGCAATATGCTTTTCTTTTGTAACGTAAATAAAGTTCTGTATTATGTACCATACCTTCATATTTTCCGTTTGTTGTGTTGTTTTGCATAATACACCAGTGTTACCACATGAATAGAAACAATGCAAGGTTAAGCATCGGCAATGCCAGGATAAGTTCTACATCCTCAATTAAATGTTTTTACACCTTTGTGCTCAGTGTTGCCCTTGTTTGTAGTAATGACCGCCATAGATAACACAAATAATGATTGACAAATGATTGTTATTTCACACTAAGAATTGTGCAACAAGTAATGCTTATTTGGGTACGTACGAAGCATGACAAGTTCCTGCATCTGTTGTTAGTCACGGGAGGGTGACCGCACATTCGCTATCACGAGGCGTACCGCACCGCTTTACTCCTCTTAGCAGCCCCTCCCGTAATCTCGGTGAAAATAGACATAAATACCGTGCTTGTGCCATGCGTACGTGGAGGTACTACCCACCCTAAATACACTCCTGGAAATTGAAATAAGAACACCGTGAATTCATTGTCCCAGGAAGGGGAAACTTTATTGACACATTCCTGGGGTCAGATACATCACATGATCACACTGACAGAACCACAGGCACATAGACACAGGCAACAGAGCATGCACAATGTCGGCACTAGTACAGTGTATATCCACCTTTCGCAGCAATGCAGGCTGCTATTCTCCCATGGAGACGATCGTAGAGATGCTGGATGTAGTCCTGTGGAACGGCTTGCCATGCCATTTCCACCTGGCGCCTCAGTTGGACCAGCGTTCGTGCTGGACGTGCAGACCGCGTGAGACGACGCTTCATCCAGTCCCAAACATGCTCAATGGGGGACACATCCGGAGATCTTGCTGGCCAGGGTAGTTGACTTACACCTTCTAGAGCACGTTGGGTGGCACGGGATACATGCGGACGTGCATTGTCCTGTTGGAACAGCAAGTTCCCTTGCTGGTCTAGGAATGGTAGAACGATGGGTTCGATGACGGTTTGGATGTACCGTGCACTATTCAGTGTCCCCTCGACGATCACCAGTGGTGTACGGCCAGTGTAGGAGATCGCTCCCCACACCATGATGCCGGGTGTTGGCCCTGTGTGCCTCGGTCGTATGCAGTCCTGATTGTGGCGCTCACCTGCACGGCGCCAAACACGCATACGACCATCATTGGCACCAAGGCAGAAGCGACTCTCATCGCTGAAGACGACACGTCTCCATTCGTCCCTCCATTAACGCCTGTCGCGACACCACTGGAGGCGGGCTGCACGATGTTGGGGCGTGAGCGGAAGACGGCCTAACGGTGTGCGGGACCGTAGCCCAGCTTCATGGAGACGGTTGCGAATGGTCCTCGCCGATACCCCAGGAGCAACAGTGTCCCTAATTTGCTGGGAAGTGGCGGTGCGGTGCGGTCCCCTACGGCATTGCGTAGGATCCTACGGTCTTGGCGTGCATCCGTGCGTCGCTGCCTTCCGGTCCCAGGTCGACGGGCACGTGCACCTTCCGCCGACCACTGGCGACAACATCGATGTGCTGTGGAGACCTCACGCCCCACGTGTTGAGCAATTCGGCGGTACGTCCACCCGGCCTCCCGCATGCCCACTATACGCCCTCGCTCAAAGTCCGTCAACTGCACATACGGTTCACGTCCACGCTGTCGCGGCATGCTACCAGTGTTAAAGACTGCGATGGAGCTCCGTATGCCACGGCAAACTGGCTGACACTGACGGCGGCGGTGCACAAATGCTGCGCAGCTAGCGCCATTCGACGGCCAACACCGCGGTTCCTGGTGTGTCCGCTGTGCCGTGCGTGTGATCATTGCTTGTACAGCCCTCTCGCAGTGTCCGGAGCAAGTATGGTGGGTCTGACACACCGGTGTCAATGTGTTCTTTTTTCCATTTCCAGGAGTGTAATATGCGGCTTGTAATAGCTATAATTAGTCTTAAAAATGACCTAAATACTGCTGTAATTTTGTTCAGTACACCGGCCTCAGTCATCAGCAAAAATATCTGCACTTTTACCCGTTACACCATATACATATCATAAGTTGAAATTTCTCACACATACAGTGTGGAAGGAGCTTTCTGTACTTCCTTTGAAGACCCTTTTAACAGCCACGATCGCTTTAAATACTATTCATTCCCGATGACCGGTTTCGAGAGTTAAGGCTATCATCTTCTGATGTTCAAAAAACATGTTGTTATACGTCCTTTTCTATTATGACTATATCACTTATGCCGTGTCGGCTGGCATTATAGTGGATAGCACATAGCACATTCCACAAAGGTTTGCTATCAATGAAAATAGGTTTTTCACAAATAAGAACAGTGCACTTAAAAAGCACCTTTTGTTACTAGGAATGTCCAAACACATAAAATTCCACTGATGCTTGTTAGATGTTGAATCCCGTAACGGTGTACATTTGTGCGCATGTGTGCGCATGATGAGTTAAATACTTCATGGATCCAAATTATTTGAACAACACAGTTCAGCTTCAAAGGATGTGTAGGCATTATTTATTAACTCCTCACGTAAACAAAGACATGTCCACAACACGTCCGCCGTTACGCAGTTCAACATATAACAAGCTATGTATGTTGACATCCCTAGTTACACAAGGTGCTTTTTAGTGTATTGTTTTTATTTGTGCCATATCTGTTTTATTTTTAACAAACCTGTGTAGAATGTACTACATGCTATCCACTGTAATGTCAATGTGACATATGTGATACACTCATGGTGGAACAGCATGTATAACAAGTTTTTTGAATATCAGAATATGTTAATCTGAGTGTTGAAACTGGACATGGATACGATCTTGAGTATTAAAAGTTTCTCTACACAGTGTGTCGCACCTTGCTTTGCCATCTCATATATTTCCGAAATAATACAAAATGTGAAAAATCCAATTGGCCACGGATGCACCTACGTCAGGGGTTCACACAACGGGTAGGAATGCACAATCGCTACATGTATGATTTTTTGCCGAAATTAGGGGTACAGTTAGTGATGGCAGACTTGATTTCACTGTTCTAAACTTTATACCTTTTGGAATACTGAGACTTTAAATAATGGAAACAGTGCCACAATTTTCGTTGTGCTGTTGTAATGCCGTTATGTGGGTTGCCTGCCCTGACCTGAAGCCTGCTGTAGGCAACCTTTGCTCTGCACATTACGGCAGAAACTGTGGTGCCGCTGTCATCTTTTAAAAGTCTACGTATTTCAGAAGATATGAGATGCAGAACAGTGGAAACAAGATTCCCGTCACTAATTGTACCTCTGGTTTTCATTTCTGTAGAAAAAACATACATGTGGATTTAAAACAAAAACGTAACTTTTTCCTGAAAGTGATGTTCGCTTACATTTGTGGATTGTCCATTCGTGCCCATTGTGTGAGCCCCACACGTTGATGCGGCCCGTATTTTGCAACGCGATGCGCAACTGAGTACTAGTTTTACTAGATGCAGAGAACATACTTGATCTGATGTCTTTGTGATGTCTTCGTATTATGTTTGTTTCTGGAATAAACTAGAATATCGTGCCGTCATGAAATTCTTAGCTTTGTGCTGTTTATAGCACGCAGAAAATCATTCAGAAGTAGTCATGGTCCGAGATAAGTCTTATCCTTCATTTTCAACAGCAAATACAAGGTCCGCTGGATTTAAACCTGGACATATTACTTTTTAAGATAACACATGGGAAAGGTGTTACAAATTTTATCCAAAGTGGAAAATTAGAGAAAGTGCAGAAAATTGTATTGAACAATACTGCATGAGAACAGAGCCTCTAGCATCACGCTTATTACAAGAAAGGTTAAAGCACATATTTCATGAAGAATTAACTACGAAAAAAGCTGTCTGTTACGTGGAATCTTCGTTTATTAAAATCTGATCAAAAACAAGAAAGAATTTTTCTGAATTGTTTGGATTTCTTGAATAAACTTGCAAAGTAAACTGCACTGATTTCTTTCTGGAGGAGAGAAGCAAAACACAAATGAAAATAGTGCCTGGAAGGTTGTGCTCTTGTACCAATGGTAATGAGTATCTAACTAATTATTATATTTCATCAGGACTACTCGCTGAAGTGTTTTGGCAACGAGAATAGTGAAGTATTCGTTCGAACAGTCAACTGATCTACCACATTTGGTACCTACTGAGTACCACATATTCTCATATCTTGAACTGCAAAATTTAGGTAGAGTGAGGTTTGGACTGGGGGTTGTACAGATTGGGGCTCAATATAATAATTATTTTATTTAACATAACAATGCTTCTGATAACAGAATAGAAGTACACTTTCAAAAAAACAAAATATTTCTCTAGCCCATGAAGGTCTTTCAACAGGGCTCTACACATTCGGTACAATAAAGTATCTCCCATATATCGACACACATTATAAAAAAATATGTATGTATGCGTGTATGAATATATATCTATGTGTATGCATTTATGAATGCATGTATGCATATTTGTCCATATGTATGCATGTATATGCGTGTTCCACATCTCCTCCTAAACTGCTGGATCTAACTGAACCAAACTTGGTACATGTAGCATTTACTGTAGGTAGACAGTAACTACATATACTATTAAGTGTACCTGCAAAATCATGATTATATGACGCATTTCGCCGACAATATCCACACACGCTGCTGAATGCACCTGTAAAATTATATGAGATGTCATAGAGATGAGATGTCATAAAGATTGAGCTGTATGGAAACTAAACTGCTGGCGAAGTTCTCTAGAGATACATATAATATATGGGTACAAATATGTGTGTATTATTAAATACATGTGACATGTGCACACACGATGGGGCCACAGTTAAAAACCTCCTGCTGAACCCCTGGATAGATTTCAACCAAACTTGGTGCAAGTGTTGCTTACTGTCTGGAACAAAATACTATGGGGGTAAGGACTACCAGCCTCCTATTGAGGTGAGGGCAATGAACAGAGAAAGATGGGTGAGATGGGGAACAGAGAGAGGGAAAGACGAGATGGACACAGATAGGAGGAGGAAGAGATGGACAGAGGGATGGGAGGAATAAATGCATAGGTAAAGGATGAGGTAGAGCTGAAGAGAGAAAGGAGTAGGAGGAGATGGACAGAGGGAAGAGAAGGGAATGTAAAGGAGGGTATGGACAGAAAGAGCGAGAGGAGGAAATGAGCAGAAAGGAAGGGGGAGAACAGAGAGAGGGGGAGGAGGAGATAGTCAGAGCGAGGGAGACTAATAGAGGAGTGGAATAAATACATACCCATACAATGCCAGGTACTGTGCTAGTTAAAGAATAAAATCCAACCTTTCTCCTACCATACACAACTAGGCAACAGCACCAACAGTTTATAATGCATGATCCTTGGCCATAACCAGTAATACTACCTGACACAACTTCAGTTAGTAAAACAACTCTTAGATATAAGAGGGGATATAGGATCATAAAACAGAGTTACACACTGGTCTGCTACTATTACCATCACCAGGCAGATACCACCACAAGTTACGCATAACGCTCTACCGAATTACCTACGCAAATATCTTAATAACTTCGTATATAATAATACAAATATTTGATTATTCACATAGAATAACAACATGAATTCTCAGCAGTAATGCTCACTGCATGGTTTAAATAAAGAAGTAGGAATAATACAAATAGTCACGCTCCCAGCGTGTAGTTAACAAATTGAACTGCTCCCACTCACAGCGCACACACCTGCACTCATGTAGCCCATCAACAAACAACCATAATGTGTCACACGACAACCGCGAACTTCTGTGCATAATTTGTAGCTAGCTAACACAGACTGTACACCAGTTGTGTACAGCACGGAGCGCTGTGTCAATCATAAAACCACCAGCATAAAACAGTCAGCTGTGAAGGTCTCAAGTAACGCTCCTCTGGATATTGAGAAACCTTTTCTCCACTCCCAGTCGGATCGTTGTACATTCATCCGAGAAAAGACACCAATCGCTGTTGTGTCCACATAGCGGCCATGCCCGGCATCGATCGTAGTGACGTATGGCTCATGGTATCACAGCACACCAGTTTCTCGAGGTTCTCACTCTCAGGCATCAGAATTCTGTTCATTGGTAGGATAATGATAAAATACAGCCAGTCCACAAAAGAGATTGCTTTCAAAGAATTCGTGCATGCCATCTTAGAATATTGTTCAAGTGTGTGGGACCCATACCAAATAGATCTAAAAGGGGATACTGAATGCACACAAAGAAGAACAGCGTGAATGGTTAGAGATTTGTTTGATCCATGGGAGATCGTTACGAAATGCTGAAAACCGCTGATCTGCAGGATGCTTGAATATGGACGCCAACTATCCTACGAAAGCCTTTTCACAAAGTTTTGAGACCCAATATTAAGTAAGGAAATATAGCACAGATCCTTACGTATCACTTCCGTAAGGGTTGAAAAAACGAAACTAATGAAAGGACACAGAGGCAGGCTAAACATTCTTCCTGTACTCTGTTAGGAATAGAGTGGGAACAAACCACCATATGTTAACACATTTTAAGAACCCTATAACATGCACTTCAATGTAATTTTAAGAGTATAGATGTAACAGAGAACAGAAATATTAACAATGTAATTTTACACATATTTAGACGAACTAAATGGCCACCCAGCTCCAGCTAGATGACTGGCACGGGCGAGTCCAGGTGCAAAGACAGTGGGTGAGTCGCCAGAAACTGGGAAAATTCCCGTACGGGAAATTTCGATGCCTGTTTCTTGCATGGTCTTTGCGCAGGAGATACCAAAAGAAACGGCAGGGTGTCAGACAATCTTAAAGATGGCTAAATTACATTTGAGATTCAACAATAACTCACAGACAAATATCAATGCAAATCTGAATACGTCAGCGATCTTAGGTAAATGAGGCGCATCCAGTGACACAACTGTATTTCAATATTTTTAAAACTACAACAGTTAATATCTCACAGCGAATAAATATTTTCACAATGACCCACTGACGTAGCAACTCTTAATCCCTTCATGCAGTTTCTTACAAACGGTACCTCAGATCACAGCATTGCACTATAGCTACCATCGCTCAAAGCTACGTATCTGTATCTATCTTACTTATTGATCTATTTCGTCTTTTATAACTTTTTATTACCAAAAATTAGAATGTCATATTCTCCACATTTTACACAGCAAATGAACGCATCAGTATCTCTCATTTTGTCATACTTGTGTTCTTATTTAATGAAAAATTTACTATTTTACCAGTTTATTTAAATGTTGATTGCAGTTGCAATTAAACAACTGTGCTAAATTTTAAAAATGGTCAATCACATGTGTTAGCAGACACCACAATTGAAAAGAGAACCAAAAGGTGCTTCTGCCAAGAAGGCATAAACAGTTGTTTAAGAAATATTTAATGACAATCTGTTGTCGTTTTAGTGAACACATTTGTGCAATAATGCTGGCTTATTTATTTATAGACCATCTATTACTTATATTTATTGCAAATGATCTTAGTGTAAATGAAAATAATATTTCTTTTATTTAAATATTGTTGTAATGTATTACTTTAGTGTGGAAAATGGTCAAGTTGCATCAAATCATGTCAGTAAAGCTCGGGAAGAATATATTTTAGGTGGGGATGGCCTTTAGCCAATGAAAAAACAGACAGCAGCGGAACACTATGAGAAATTAAAACTGGGACTTTTCGAATGAAAGGTTCAAGAGAGCGATTAGGAACACTTTTATGCGAATTATGCTTGGAGGGAAACCTATCTAGAGTAACGTGCACAGTTCTGTAGTCTTGGAGATTGATTCGGGGTGCTGGATGACCACCTACCATACATTAACTTCTTAAGAGATTTTATATTTCGATAGGTCTGAATGTGCACCAGAGTAGGACTCTAACTTTTTCTGCTTATGTTAAGGAACTGAGGATAGACTGAGAATGAGTTACTATTCTTTGTTATCACTTGTGTTAATTTGTGAATCATCCTGTTGAACTCTGAACCATTTGAGCTAGTGCGTATTTCGTGTATTGTGATCACAATTACGAATATAAGGCTGAATGGAAAGAAGCTGAAAGAAATACAAGACTTTGTCTACTTGGGAAGCAGAATAACATCAGATGGTCGTAGTAGGAAAGATGTAATAAGTAGAATAAATCAGGCAAAGATTGCATTCTATAAAAGGAAAGGACTCCTCACATCAAATATGATAAGTCTGTCGTTAAGGAAGCGGTTAATAAAGACCTTTGTTGGGAGTGTGCTTCTCTACAGCAGTGAAACCTGGACACTTGGAGAGGACGAAAGAAGAAGGATTGAAGGATTCGAAATGTGGTGTCTGCGAAGGATGTTAAAAATTCCATGGACGGCCAGGATGACAAATAAAGAAGTCCTGCAGAGAGCGGAGGAAGTTCCAGTTCTTTGGAAGACGGTCAAGAAGAGGAGAGATATATGGATGGGACACATTCTGAGACATGAAAGTCTTCTCCACACTATAACGGAAGGCCTTGTGGAGGGCAAAAGGGCAAGAGGCAGACCTAGATAATGCAGGACCTAGGATGCGGAAGTTTCACGGAATTGAAGAGGCTGGCCGACAATCGCACTGAATGGAGAGCTGCTGCAAATCAATCTTAGGATTGGCAACTTAAGAAGAAGAAGATCACAAAATGTACTTAGTTTCCACATGTCTTTGATGACTATTTACTTCACTCTCGTAACGCTCTCAATGTAACTTTACTGCATTTGATTAGGGCATTTCCTGCCTGTATTTTAATTGAATATCGTAGGACCACATCGCGTTTATTTGAGATGTGATTTCTTGAATAAACATTATTCAACATAATTCTCTGTCGTCTACATCACATTCAGATGTTAGAATAGAAGCCTCGTTATTAAATTATTGATTTAACATTTATATTATATATCTCTGTATTTTATTAACTCGCACTTCTGGCCAACGCATAAACTAATTAACTACAGAATCGGTGATACATGTTATTGTTTGCGGCAAATTAGCTGCTGGGCGTGAAAGCAAACGTGCGCGTGCGTGGTTATGACTACATCGAGCTATTATTTTTAAACAGAGTCGTGCATAGCCAGAGTACCTAAAGTCCGATTAACCACGGAGAAAGATGCAACAGACTTGCTCGTATGGGGATGCTGCCAGGGAGATCAACTACTCACTCAGCAGTAAACGTTAGGTACCGTTGCAATCATCTCTCCAAGGAGAAGCTGGACTACGTTAAAGAAAATATCTATAAAAACAGAACGTATTTGTGTCGCAGTGCTGATTATAAGAAAATTGCCACCAAAAATTGTAAGTAATTTAAAGGAAGAGGAAGTAAGGGTTAACGTTCTGTATAAAAGCTTCCACTACTCATCTAAGATAAAAATCTCTACATGGACACGGATACATTGCTTGATTTTCCAAGAAAAATGACGATTTCGTTAGGCAGGAATCAGTAAGATTCTGGAAGCATAAAGTTTGCGCTAGAGTCATTGCTGAAATGAAGAATTATACTTGTTAGAGATTGAAAAATCAGCCAACCAGTTGCAAATAAAGGTTTATTAGCCTATGATCTAGGTTCCGATATTTGTAAAAATATCTTCTTCAGAAGTAGTGGGGCTTGTTACATCACATGATGATACATTAGATAAGATGAAGTCGAGCGGCCCACTATTTCCGAAGAATATATTTTTACAAATATCGAAAACAAGGTTTAGGGCTATTAAACCTGTATTCACAACTGGCTGGCTTATTTTTCAACCTTCGCGGATTTACACTGTCGTTGTTCCGCAGCCATGTTTAAGATTTTGGATTATATTTGTTGTTTTGTTCCAATAATTGACGGGACTCACGTTTATGCAAAATACTGTTGAGTTAAAATTATATTTAATTTCTGGCACAATCACAATTATGTTTCCCGATAGTCTGAAAACACAAATGAAATGGTGCAAGGAAACAAACATCAAATACGAGTTATAGCAAAGACAGTCAACTCTAGATGACAAAATGTATCTTTTATAAAATCGTGCAACTACTAATGAATCGTATGAATGAAACTAATGACTGATAACAGACACTCTGGAATCTTAAATCTACACACTGGAAAAATGTTGAACAAAGCGCATTGAGAAAAACGGGGTGTGTAGAAATAGAAGTATATTTTCGACGTGCAATGCAGTCTCCACCCCCCAAATTGAGAAACCTTTGTCCTTATTCTCGTATATATCTAGATACAAGCACACATTCATTTAAGTCGTTTGAGATTTTGCTTAAACAGGAAATATTGTCAGAGCTGGAAGTGACTAAAAGTGCCCGTAGGAAACGTTAAGTAGAGTGGGGGAGTTCAAACCTTGGCATACATTCTCTAGGACGTCCCTCTCCATCCACCGAATTGTTATATTATATCGTACTTTTGTTCAACATGCTTCTTATATCGGACATACGATATCCACAACTATTCTTATCCAGTTTAGAAAATGAGCATGGACTTGGGTAAAAACGTATTTATTAACACGACACGATTCAACCATTAGGCCGTTCACAGGTGTCCAATTATTTATCACTACAGGAATAATGTTGAGTGCTCAAACTAAACACATATTATTATGCATATACACACTGTTACCTTCGGCAACACAAAATAATCACTGAAAGGCCGCATTAAGATAAAGGGTAAGTTGGTACTCTTCGTCTTCACACCATGACAGAATCGTGCATTCCGATCAAGTGAAATGTTAGCCCGTTGGTATAGGCAGCAACGTGCATGGTCAGATTCGGGGCAGAACAGTTTGAGCTGTTCATATACTAAGAGTGTGGCGTGAAATTCCTCTCGTGGTGAGTGTGGATCGAGAAGCAATGCCGGAGCTGGCTGTAATGAGGAAGACACTGTAGTGAGAACCGAGGTCTTTGCGTTCTTGAAGTCAAAGGGAAGAGTGAATCTAAAGCGAGAGGGGAGCTGTCGGTTACCAGGTGCCGTGGCTCACATCTGACCATCAACGTTTACGGCGCTCTCCGTGAAGTAACACTGCTTTCGTCTTCCGTCACGTTCTAACAGACGCGCCGCACTTTGCACGGTGAAAGTGGACATGAGTTCACTATAGCTAAGGACAGAATTCTCCTTCTGCGCTGTATTACAGTATAGACCACTCTGGTAACGGATGAGTTACATCTGCGGAAAATTTGTATCCGTTCAGCATTCCTTTATCAATTTATTTATTCATTTTCGTTTCATGCATTTATAAGGCTCTTCAGTTTCTCCCGGGGTTAATGATAGAAGAATAAAATCTATTCTATGTCAGACGTGCAGCTGCACCTCTGGCTATCTAGTGGTGACCTAATTTTTTTATGTAAGTGACTCTTCAATTTCTCCAGGCGTATTTTATGACGAAATAAATCTCGGGTGAACAGCCTGGTATGAGTGTGCATAGGACACAATATTTCGGCAGTCGACCACGTTGCCATCATCATGTGCGCCGATCTACTGACCGGCGGTGGGCCAGCGCCATGTATATATGTCCAGCAAAAAGTTCTTTAATTCAGTCTTTAACTCCGCTACGAGCTCCACTGTATTATCGAAATGACATTTAACGAGCACTGTTCGCTTGTTGAAAACATGTGTACCCATGCACCTGACTGCTTTCTGTACTTGGGTTAACCCCTGAAGGGGTTTGTAGAGTTTGCTTTGGTCCTAGTTTTATATTCAAGATTTACCTAATTTTTGAGAGGAGAGAAATACTGGTAATGAGAAATAATAATGAACATATCACCTTAGTGAATGGAAATATTCAGAACACACTAGTTTCTTTTCTAAATCACCTGCATCAGTGATCATGCGTACTGAAAACGTAACTGAAATACCGTACGTAAGGCACGTCATTCATTCTCAGCAGTGGGCTACTTCAGGGTTGCGTCTATTAGTAGTCGCAATAACTTACAGTTTCTATTTCTTGCAGTACACTGAGAAGACCATTTTTTTGCTTCTGGATTTCTAAGGAGGTTCTAACCTACATATACTGAGCCTTGTCAAAATTCAGCGACAATCTAGTCGCCTTGAAAAATCCGTCGAAGTTTCCGAATATTTGATCAAATGTGCTGATAAACAGACTGCCAATCGTAGTCGTTTCTGCTTCTTCTCTGAGGAAGGTCCCATACTACCAAGACCTAAACCTTGCGGATTTCAGTTACATCAGTCACAAACAGAATTTTGTAGCTAGGGTCGAAATACGCATTTGCTTAGGCCCTAAACAGCCCACCTGGAAATGACGAGACGTTGTATGACCAGGTCTACAAACAATACATGGGCCAGGCAGGAAGATCAAAACACATTGGAAAAAAACTTGTAGGTATGTTAATTGCATGAGTTTGAAAGTGGAGATGATGACGACGTGGATACAATGAGTAACTGGCAAAGCACAGAGATTATTGAATAGCCTATAAAAAGTACATACAGTTTCAAATCTTTCATAACAGCAGCTGTCGGCAGCTCACCTGCAGGACTATTCAGGCCATATACTTCACCGGCCTGAAGTAATAAGGTGTCAATAAAAAAAGGAAAATGTGCCATATTGTGTACCAAAGTGGTAATACGTGCCCACATTGGTTTAGACAAAATCATTGTAGTAGGATAAATTGTAATGTGGACCTGTCATTTTGAATTTTGTATTTTCTCGACGTACACGTCAGAGAGATAGCAAGTTACGTTAGTGTTACATAATTTTTGATCTTATAAAACGTAACACGTATTACGTGACAAAAAAAGTGGTATTTCCCTGCTAGTAATTCATAAAGGTTCTGACGCCCATAGTATTCAGAGACTGTATTCAAAGTGGCATGTGGTAAATACCGTCGATGGACGAGGGTTTGGCGTTTATTACCATTCCTCGCCTTCCTCAAACTCTCCCCCTCCGTTTTCTTGCCCAGGAGCGCTATTTAGGAACAAATTTAGAAACTCGAAATCTTTCACAAATAAATATTTTATTACATTGTTTTTCATTCCCAACCCGCCAGGTTAGCCGACAGCGCTAATGCGCTGCTTCCTGGGCTCGGGTAGGCGCACCAGCCACGGATCGAATCCGCGCGGCGGATTAAAGACGAAGGGCCGGTGTGCCAGCCAGCCAGGATGTGGTTTTTAGGCGGTTTTCCACATCCCACAAGGTGAATACTGATCTGGTTCCCACGTCCCGCCTCAGTTACACGACTTGCAGACGTTTAAAACACATTTGCAGTATTTAATGATTTACACTAGACATAGACAGCTGGGGAACACTGATTGTGTCTTGCTGGGTATGGGTATGTGGCAGGAAGGGCTTCCCGCCACCACTTCAAATTAACCATGCCAAATCCGACTGTACCAATGCCGACCCTACGAAAACTGCGGGACAAGGCACAAGCGAAAGAAGAAGAAGAAGAAGATTGTTGTTCATTCCCAGTTTCAATATTACAAATTTCTGTGCCACTGAAATAACATTAAAGTCGGCAGTTGTACTGTTTATTACCCTCTGCAGAAAGCAGTTTTATGTACTTAACAACAAGGAAAAACACACAACTGATAATGAACGTTTAAACGACCAACTAACAACAGCTAGCCAGTAGTACAGATAAACTCACAAAAGGACCATTAGACAAAATTAATCATGGATTTTGATGAGTCTTAGGTGTGTGGTAGAGGCACGTGTGCTGAGTAGCTGGCTAACGGCTTTACATGCGACGGCGCCTAGATTCTGATAAAATCGACGTTGAAGTTTTGTGCGTACGTGCTATATCCGTCAGGTTAAGGGTGTATCGACTGGAGTGAATGTAGCGCAGGGGTTAGGGTCTACGGCTAACACGCAACCAGTACAGGTACAATCCTCATCTGTGTTTCATTCCTTTTCAGTTTCATCGCATGTAGTATCATTAAATCTCTTGCGACTCGAGACATTATTTAAAAAAAAGTCATTTTCGCCATAGTAATTTCATTAATAATGTATCATTACAGGAAAATTTCTTCAAATGGGTGTTTAGGTTGTTACAGAATAGGTTACAGAATCGTCATATTCGCTATCGCTCGCATCGCTTGCTGTGACAGAACAAAATTCCGGATGCTATTTGTCGTAGAAGCAACCAAACACAAATTCGTACAACAAACCCCACGTTTAGTTACTGCATTGCAGGCACACAGGTTTTTCAGAAACGATGCTGGGAAACACAGTTTGTTGAAATTCGAAAAGATTCTTCTTTCTTCGACCAACTTCGATGCGAACCACGCTTATTTGATTACTCCTGTGAAAGCAGATGCACTGAACTGATGCAGAATTAAACAACTTATTTCTGTAGAATCTTCCCTCGAAGCAATTTGTCTAGCACTCTTTAGTAAATCGGGAGCGTTTTGAAATTTTCTCGCGGAAATTTTAACATGTCTATAAAAAGAAACATCATAGGGGTTAGAAAAGTGCAGTAAATTTGCGTGCGATAAGTTTTATGGTACATGTGCATGCTTTACTTTCATCTACAAAGATTTTATCGTAAAATGTCTGAAAAGATTGCCCTCCCCACAATCCCATAATGTGAAGAAATTTCGCTTGTCCACTTTGGGAGGAATGACAGATTTTAAAAATCTTTCGTACAGCACTTCCGTGAACTTCCCTGATTTCATGTAAGTCACAATTACGTTTTTAAATTTATGAATCAGCTCGTCAGCTGTTTTCTGAACAACTCTACCAAATTTACTGGATGGTTCTTGCATGGATAAGAGAACGCAAGGGAATACCTTTCCTGACGCAGTTACAGTATATTGTGCTGCGAATGAATGATTGATATTCTGCAAAGAAATTTCCGCTGCTTCTCCCACAAGGGATCTATTGTAGGTCGATTGGTACTGGCAACCGGCTTCATCAGTATTAATTACATAATTTAATTCAGCGTTAGGGATGAGTACTTTCGTTTGTATCTGGAATCCTTCTGCAGCTGCTAATACTTTGTTGTGTACTCTTTGAAGCTGCCTAAATATTGGGAATTTTAACTGACAAGAGGAATACACATTTAAAGAACTTTTGCTGTATTTATTTAACTATTAATGAAATTACTGTGGTGAAAATTATTTTGAGTCGTTAGTGTGACAGCGTCACGTATATTATTGAAAGATACTATGTACGATGAAATTTTAAAAAAAAGGGGGGAGGGGGGACTGAATCCTCTCCAGCCCAGCGCTACTCACACTCGACTGATACACGATTAACGTGACGGATATGGCAGGCACACATAAAATTTCAACATAGATTTTCTCGGAAACTAGGGTCCTCCGCATGAGATACCGCTTGCCAGGTACTCTTGGACAGGTCCCTCTGTAGTGAACTGACAAGACAGCCAATCCACAGTGACGGGTAACCGAAAGGCACGCGTTTACTCACGCCGACTGGCGTTAGGTCTGAAACAGGATACGTAATGAATGCTATAAAGAAAAGTACGTAGCTGCTGGAATACTTAACTTTAATCCATCATTTGTATACAGCATTCTTGATGATACAAGTGAAGCTCTCTCTAGAAATGGTTAATGGCGCCTTGCTAGGTCGTAGCCATGGACTTAGCTGAAGGCTATTCTAACTATCTCTCGGCCAATGAGAGAAAAGGCTTCGTCAGTGTAGTCGCTAGCAAAGTCGTCCGTACAACTGGGGCGAGTGCTAGTCAGTCTCTCAAGACCTGCCCTGTGGTGGCACTCGGTCTGCGATTACTGACAGTGGCGACACGCGGGTCCGACATGCACTAATGGACCGCGGCCGATTTAAAGCTACCACCTAGCAAGTGTGGTGTCTGGCGGTGACACCACACCCTCTATAACATATTTACGGCCCATCGAAATCCGTTATTAAAAGATCTCTTGGTCGCCTTGTTAGTTACAAAGCAGGTGGTTCCAGAATGAAATTTTCACTCTGCAGCGGAATGTGCACTGATATGAAACTTCCTGGCAGATTAAAATTGTGTGCCGGACCGAGACTCGAACTCGTGACCTTTCCTTTCGCGGGCAAGTGCTCTACCATCTATTTTAAAATCTCATTTTGTTCTATATTGTTCGTTGAGTTTGTTAGTGGCGGACGTCCGATGACACTCGTTCAGGTTGTTCGTTGATCCGTTCACTCAGTTTCTTTTATTTCAGAGGGTAGCTAAACCCTCTGACCGAACACACTGAGCTACCGTGCCGGCACCATCTGAGTTACCAAGCACGACTCATGCCCTGTCCTCACAGCAGGTTCGCAGGAGATCTTCTGTGAAGTTTCGAGGGTAGGAGACGAGGTACTGGCAGAAGTGAAGCTGTGGGGACGCGGGCTGCTTCGTGCTTAGGTAGTTCAGATGGTAGAGCACTTACCCGTGAAAGGCAAAGGTCCCGAGTTCGAGCCTTGGTCCGGCACACAGTTTTAATATGCCACGAAGTTTCAAGCAGGTGGTTATTTATTACTTAGTTTCTGAGCCGTACAAGCTTGGACTTCTATCGATTTCGCACCTCGCTGACGATCTTTGTCTGGATAACTTGGAGGTACGCCCGTGCCGCCACCGGTGGGAACAGAAGCCGCGAAGCTGGAAGGTTTTGGGCGGCCCAATATGTAGTGTGTGGGGCAGGTCGGCCGGGGACGCGTGAGATTTGGAGTTCTGGATGGTAAACGTGAGAACGAGTCGGCTCCTGTGAAAGCCTGGTTATGATTATCGGATATCGCTTGCTTCGTGAAGTGGTTTTACTGAGTTGACACGATATTCTGGAAACCACATCAGCGACAAGGTTATTTCGTCCGTGCGATGCTAGAGAAGGCGGTCCGGTCTCTTGCAGTCTTAAGGGATGGAAGTACGGCCACCATCTTATCGAAGTTAAATAATTCCGTGTATGTCCTTACCTCTCGCTCTCCCCGCCAGCCTCTACCCTCGCCAGCCTCCACCCCCCCCCCCCCCCTCCCGTTGGGGTTTATGCAACCACCACTCGTGTTCATTATTAATAGGAGTTGTTTCAAAATCGTTTCTTTAACATCTGATGACAGAATTTTTTTCTAACTGTAGCTACTTTTTCAGTGACTGTTAACTGTTTTTAAAATACCGTATTTTAATTAAATGGTAGTGGGTTCATATTTGATGGCTGCTATTTAAAAATCATTTGCTTAAAATCTACTCAGTGAGCTTTGGTTAAATGTCGCTGCCTATTCAGTGACTGTTAACAGTTTTTAAAAAAACTGTACCTTTGCTGTTTACTGAGTGACAGTGGGTCAAAATTAATGACAGCAGTTTAAAGGTCATTTAGTTACCAAAAACAATGCTCAGTGAATTTTGCTAACTGTAGTTAATTGTTTTTAAAATTCTGTACTTTTGTGTATACTTAATGACTGGTGGTTCATAGGTAGTATCAGCCGTTTAAAAGTCATTTTTCTAAAATTTGCTCAGTCAGTTTTACTGTTCATTGTTTTTAAAACTCGTTTAACTTCAATCCTTTCAGACTTGAATTTTTTCTGAAGGAAGGAAAATTTTTCTTTATGTGGTAATGTTCTTAGCTGATTTTTTAATGATTTTAGATGCAAGATTTAAACAAAAATATGTGCCCGTTCACAAAACATAGTTTGTACACTTGACTTAATTTTATGGTATAAAATAACTAATTACGAAATATTTTCTATTGTAATAAATTGTAAAATGATCATTCAGTAAGTACCATACATAATAACAGTAACAATATTCAGTTATACAGTGTAATACTACGAACGAAACGCATCCGTCTATTCTGGTGGTCACGAGCAGCTGGAATGATTTGCTGATAGTTTCATAGCGGAGCCCAACAGTTGGCAGTACATGCGCCCTATGGAAAGGTTGAACATTCACAAATGTGTAGCTCAGGTTTCCATTAGGAAAAAATACTTCTGTTACAGCTACGGTACAGTAAAAGTTAATGAATACAATTGTAGCGAGAGAGTCTGAAAGGATTAATAAAGGCAAGCTATGTTTTAAACTTGATTTACGCTGAAGCAGTTATGTGGCGACCACAGTCCTTCCTTTAGGGTGACTCGACCCCCAAATCTTTCCACCAGAATTCTTATCAACTCGTTGGGTCAAGATGCCACAGCGTAACAACCAGAGATTGCAATAAGATTCTCATTGGTGCCATGGCGCGTATTCACTTATGGTTCCTGTAAGCCATTGCGATTGTATATGGGAAGTTGTCTGACTTCCTGAATCGTACGCTCTCTGAAATTTAACAGTAAACCTAGCCGTTACTCGCAGCGCCTCTTTTGTAGCGTCCGTCAGTGATGAGTATCTCATTACCAACTGTTCCTAAATAAACCTGTCCCAAAAAGTGGCTCTCTTCTTTGGATATTCTCTATCAGTCCTACCTTGTAATAGTTAACTGGCGAGCAACGTTCACGAATAAGTCGAACGATTGTTTTGTAAGCCATTTTCCACTAAAATTAAATACATTTGCTTAGAATTCTTTCAATGTAGGGCAGCCTTCCATTACCTTTTTCTTCCACCGCCTTTTTGTGGTCGTTCAGAAGGATAATACTAAATACTTTTCACCTATGGTGCACTCAAAGAATAATGGTTCTTTTCGCTTTTTCTCTGCTCTACAGAGGCGAACAATTTCATACTCCTGTTGATCTTCACCAGACACGCTTTCATCACGCAAGTGCTGTCGGCTAACATAAAATTTCCGTTTCTTGTTTTCAGTGCGCTGCAGCCAGTGACCCTAGAGACAAACGTCCTTGTTTACCACTAATTCGTTCCCGGACGTCCTGTACAACTGGTGCCTATGCCCTTCATGTTCCCGTTAACAAACCCTGACGACGGCAGCTCGAGGGCACTGCACACGTAACCGTTAAACTCAGCGCGGATGCAATGAGCAGAACGGAGAGAGACGAACGAGAACAATACGGCCTCATACGTAATGCTGCCCTACTGAAGGTACCTACGTCATCGCCGGCCGCTTAGAAGGGGGTACGGAACACCCGGCCTTCCTCCGGCTTACTCAAGGCCGTAGTCTCACGCAGGCAACTGCTCGCCGCTCGGCGATTTTTCTTCCGAAAAAAAGAAACAAAGAAAAGGAATAGAACAAGAAGCAATAAATTGGCTTGCAACATTTCTCGCTATTACTGCCCCGGCGGATCGTGGCGGCGGCGGAGCGCCATAACTCGGTCCGCAGCACAGGTAGGGCTCTCGCGGGTCGTTGCGCACCTGATTCAGGGCTGCCACCACCGCAGCGGCACAGCCACCGACGCCGCCGCCGCCGCCGACGCCGTGCGCCCCCGCGCGTCCAATCACTTGCTCAACAGGTCCGCTGCCCCCGGGGTCGTGACTGCCGCCGCTGCGGCGGATCCGCGGCAATTAACGTCGCCAGCTCGCTCATTTCGAACTGTCACTCTGCACCGGTTGCCTTTCTTTCGGCCGTTTCTCGAGTCACGATTCCGTAGTTTAGTGTTTATAATAATCGGGCACAATAGCTCGCGCCAGGTGAGCGTTCAGAAGGCTACGTTCTCCGTGAACGCGGCGCTGTCGGGCGCGGGGTTTTAGTCTCGCTAGCACAGGCCGCGACCTGCTGGGTAAGCGTCGCTGTTAGTGGCGAGAAATACCAGCAAAAGCGTTTCTGGAGCGCAATACTGATGTAACGGTACTTAGGCAGACTGACAGTGATAACATAGTTCTTTGTCTTGGCTAGTGCAAGACTCCTTCGGACAATTTATTTTATTTATTTGTGTGTGTAATCTGATATGATTAGGGCCATCTGGCACTCTGTTACATCGGGCCAGGCTCTCACACACACAATACCATTTTTACATCATAGATACACTTATCGTTTCCTGTGGTTGAGGGCTTGGGAATCTGCTTTTGCTTAGTGCCCCTTACAGTATGCACCAAGACCTGGTGCTTATCGGACCAGTCCCATACGCAGCCTCTGTGCTGAGGCTGGGGAACCGCCACTTACCATCCGGCGGCAGCTCCTGCCGGTGCGCCAGGCTTATAAGTTTCTTGCAGCTCCGATCTCGCCTGCTCACCATATTGTTGCTCATCCACCTCTGGATCGCCTTTTTTCCCACCGCCCCGGGCTACGTTGCCGTTTGGGATCCGTGTGTAACGTGTGCTAGAGTCCCTCGGTGTGGAGTCTGTACAACCCCAAATCCTGGGTTTTAACCGCCTGCCACCCTGGTCACTCAAGAGGCCCGGAGTGATTTTAGATTTACTGCAGTACAAGAGAGATTGCACTCCTGCCACAGTTTTTATGCAGCATTTTCTGCCTTTTTATCTGAGCACCACGACTATGTAGCTGTTTTTACGGATGGGTCGCAACAAGGGGATTTCGTTGGTTGCTCTGTTGTTTTTACGGATCGTGTCCTCAAGGTCCGACTGCCTCAGACTTTTACTGTTTTTTATGCAGAATTGTCTGCGATCTTGCGGGCACTGGAGCAGATGAGACATTCTTCCTGTCCTAAATTTCTTGTCTGTTCCGATTCACTAAGTGCCCTTCACTCATTGCAACATTTGTATCCAGCAGATAAAATAGTCCAGACCATCCAGGATGCCCTCCTCCAACTACAGCGACTGGGGAAGGTGGTGGCTTTCTGCTGGGTTCCGGGGCATGTCGGCATTGCTGGGAATGAAAGAGCAGATCTCGCAGCCAAGGAGCCGTGTCTCGATCCACAAGTATCTCAGTGTGCTATTCCCCTGCACGCACTCACCTCGCTGCTGAGCTCAAGAGTCATGCGTCGGTGGGAGGATGAGTGGCTGGAAGTGACTGGCAATAAGCTCCGTATAGTCAAGCCCACAACGCGTGTGTGGTGTACTTCCTTTCAGCCCCGTCGACAGGACGAGATTGTCCTCACTCGGCTTCGGATAGGCCACAGCCCTACGACCCATGGCTTCCTGCTCCGGCGAGAGGACCCTCCAATGTGTGGTGCTTGTGGCGTGCAGGTCACTGTGCGCCACGTTTTATTGGATTGCGTTGTATTTTCTGACCAGCGGGCCGCGGCTGACTTGCCAGCGGACCTGCCATCTCTTTTAGGCAACACTCGGACGAATGTGGTTAAACTTTTTTAAAGTTCTGTGCCCTGTCGAATGTTTTTACAAAGATGTTAGGGAGAGGATCTTAATTTGCTCACTGTGTGCCAAACTCGCACATATGTTATGTAAGTGGCCAGCCAGTGACAATTTAATGTGGCATTCTTGTTGCTACGTTTTCCCTTTCCTTACGTTTTACTTCCTTATGTAATATTTTTCTTTTCCTGCTTTCTTTGCGTGTGTGCTTCAGTTTTATTAGGTCTGTCCACATTCGTTCCTTTTAACGTGTGTCAGAGTGCTGATGACCTCGACGTTGAGCACCGATAAGCCCCAACACACACACACCAATACTGGGATTCACTGGCGAACAGGGTGGGGACTCTTGCCCTCCTCACGAGGGCCATAGATCACGCAACAGCAGTCACCCGCCGGTAATGCTCACGTCTCAATTTGTCTGTGCGATCTGTTGGCCTCTGATGGATGGCAGTCAGTCGGGTAGTACAAGCCTAAAGCCATCCTCTTCATATTGCTAGGACGTTTTAATATTTCAGTGGCCTCTCCAGTATTTTACCATCCCTGGGTGCTTGGTAAGTACATACCGATTACCTCTCCCGAGAGTTGCCAGGCACGTTTTGTTTGGTGTTTCGGCAGGTATACTTCAATTTCGTTTTTACATTACTTAGCTGGAGTCGGCACCAACACTTCCTACTCGTTATGTTTCTCATGCGACGCCCTGCGTCAGCGGGAAGCGTCCAAACAAAATTTTTTATACATCGGCATTTTACGTGCGCATTCGACAGAGAGCTCCTAGTCCGATTTTCGTCTTATTGATATGTATTAACAGGGACAGTAGAACGCAAAGAATAAACAACCCAGCAACGATTTAGCAAGTAGCGTTGCAATCTTGGCGGTAGCAATCGGTGCGGGCCAAGACAGTCCTGTCGGTGCTGGGGTACTGGCTATTCTTCGAGTTTTACTGTCCCTGTTCGATCAAACCAATATCATACTGATCTGGGACCGCTCGTTAAACAAACGCCGGCTGTAGTGGCCGAGCGGCTCTAGGCGCTTCAGTCTGGAACCGCGCGACTGCTACGGTTGCAGGTTCGAATCCTGCCTCGGGCGTGGATGTGTGTGATGTCCTTAGGTTAGTTAGGTTTAAATAGTTCTAGGTTCTAGGGGACTGATGACTTCAGATGTTAAGTCCCATAGTGCTCAGAGCAATTTGAACCATTTTAATTAAATCGACGCTTTCCGTCGATACTGGGTATCACATGGTGGACTTCATGAGCTACACAGTGCAAAAAAGAAATTACCAATATCTGCTGAAACGTCAGAGAAAATGCGCCTGACGACTCTTTGGAAGGTCGCTCTGTATGTCTCGTTGCGCCGGCCGGTGTGGCCGTGCGGTTCTAGGCTCTTCAGTCCGAAACCGCGTGACCGCTACGGTCGCAGGTTTGAATCCTGCCTCGGGTATGGATGTGTGTGATGTCCTTAGGTTAGTTAGGTTTAAGTAGTTCTAAGTTCTAGGGGACTGATGACCACAGATGTTAAGTCCCATAGTCCTCAGAGCCATTTGAACCTTTTTTTTTGTATCGTTGCATTTTTGTTTCTTTCAACTGTCTTTCGGAGTTTCCATCACTGATTATTTGTAAACTTGTTGTGCTGGCCAAGTCGAATGTAGCGATCGTGCTCCCAGACATGTGTTGCTAAAAAAAATAAAATGAAAAAAAATAGAAGTCAATAGCTCACGGGATTCGATGAGCTGTTTCATTCGGTAGATGTATCATTTTTGTGGCTTAATTAGTACAAAAATTATTAAAGTTAGCGTAAAAAGACTTTGTAGATTCCTTCTTCACTCAGTATCTAAGTAAACAGATAACATTCCTAGTCAGTCTATATATCGAAAGAAATGTCTCATTACTCTCTCTGACTCGGTGTACAGCACTCTGCTATAAGTATAGCGCAAATCTGCACAACGATGGTTAGTCTTTGGGTGTACTGTAACAACTCTTGTGACGTCACGCCCGACGCTAGCTAGTTTGACAGCAGTACGTTCGCCAGCCGTTGCCGCGCCTGCCAAGTGGCCCCTTCAAACGTCGGAAGGCGAGCTCGCGAGCGCTAGGCTCTAAGCACTGTGGGACTTAACTTCTGAGGTCAGTAGTCCCCTAGAACTTAGATCTACTTAAACGTAACTAACCTAAGGACATCACACACATCCATACCTGAGGTAGGATTCGAACCTGCGACCGTAGCGGTCGCGCGGTTCCAGACTGTAGCGCCTAGAACCGCACGGCGACTCCGGCTGGCTGGTAGGCCTTGATTAATAAGTGTTTCAGCTAAGAGAAATTATGAAATAGCTCTTAATTAAATTAAAAGATGTTGTGGGTTGGCAGGAGAGCCAACACCGTGATTAGTAGAGGAAGCCGAAAGGCACGCGTTTTAGCACACGCAGGCTGGCGTGAGGTCTGGAACAGGACAAGGAAATTAGAATTTAGAAAAACGGACGTAGCTGGTGGAATACTTAACTTTAATCCATTAATGATGAGCGTCGCTCTTACGGTACATTATTCATAATATCAATAGTAACTGGTAATGGCGCCTTGCTAGGTCGTAGCAAATGACGTAGCTGAAGGCTATGCCAACTATCGTCTCGGCAAATGAGAGCGTATTTTGTCAGTGAACCATCGCTAGCAAAGTCGGTTGTACAACTGGGCGAGTGCTAAGAAGTCTCTCTAGACCTGCCGTGTGGCGGCGCTCGGTCTGCAATCACTGATAGTGGCGACACGTGGGTCCGACGTATACTAACGGACCGCGGCCGATTTAAAGGCTACCACCTAGCAAGTGTGGTGTCTGGCGGTGACACCACATTCCTCCCCCGCAAATCGGCGTACGGTTGTGGCATAAGGCTTCCGCCCGCCGTGGGGAGGACCCCATGTTGACGTATGCGACGAGGTGGGGAGCCTAACAACAGGCGAGGCTGTGCCACCTGCACCCTGCCATTCGGACTGCGGGGAGCTACGAAATGCCTGGAAACCTGCTCCAGGGTGCACGCCAACATGCGGTGTATGCGCCCGCAGAGAGGCGGGAGGGGCTGAAGGGTCGACCTCCATCGGGCCGGGGCACCCGACGGTCGAAGACGACATATGGTCCGGAGCGGGCAAGAGTTTCATGTCGGAGGACAACTGGTCACGGGAAGCGATCGGCGGCGCGTGACCCAGGGAGGCGCCAGGCGGTTGCAGCCATGGGGCAAAATGGATGGCAGCGTCGGTAACACCTGGGCCTAAGGCGAGCCAGTAGATGGATCCCCAGGGCGCTGACCGGACGGCACCGTCGCTGAAAGCAGACGGGGAGCGGCAGATCGCGTGCGACGACAGAGGCGCAGCTGATTGAGATGCCGACGCACCTCACCAGAGGCCCCCAAAACCAGATACATACCGCGGCCGAGGCAGCGAAGAATGCGCCTTTCGAGCCAACGCCGTGAACCTCGATAGTGGCGGTAGAAGACAACCTCGCCTGGTGCAAAAGCAGGTGTCTGCCGCTGCACAGGAACCTGATGCGGCGGATGTAGCAAAGACATCAAGGTTCGATGAGGGCGACCGTTCAGCAACTTAGCCGGCGAGCGACCATCCCGGGGCTGAGAGCGATACGAGGACAAAAAGAGCAATAACGCGTCCTCCCGAGAATGCGACTCTTTCAACTTCAACATCTGTGACTTGAAAGTCCTGACCAATTGTTCAGCGGCACCATTTGACTGTGGCGAAAACGGCGCGGACGTCAGATGTTGAATACCATTAGCTTTGCAGAATGACTGAAATTCTGCAGACATGAATTGTGGGCCATTGTCGGAAACAATCGTCTGTGGAAGACCTTCAATGCTAAAGATAGCAGATACGCTTGGATGGTGGCAGATGACGTCGTGGAAGACATCCGGACAACAAAAGGAAAATTACTGAATGAATCTACCACAACCAACCATCGAGCATTCCAGAATGGACCAACAAAATCGATGTGTAAGCGTTGCCAAGGGGAAGTGGCTTTTGGCCATGCAAAGAATTTCCGCGGTGGTGCTGATTGTTGTTCGGCACACACCATGCAAGAAGAGCACATATTCGTAATCGCGGCATCGATTCCGAACCAAGTACAGTGCTGACGAGCAAGTTGTTTCGTTCTCACTATACCCCAATGTCCTTGGTGGAGAAGCTGTAAGACAGAGGACTGTAACGAACGTGGGACCACGACCCTGGACTGATCATTATCAGAACGCAACAGCAAAACACCACGTCGTACAAAAAGTCTCTCCTGATGAGCAAAAAATCGGCGAACCAACGGATCCCCGATCCGTGACTTTGACAAGGGCCATTGCGTAGCAACAAAACGCAGAACGGTAGCAAGGACAGGGTCGGCAGCTGTGGCTGTAGCTACACGACGAAAATCAATCGGAAACGATTCGACCACGTTATCGGTTTCCGAATCAATGAACATGCAAGCAAGTTCGGAGGAATCGAATGCTCTACCCTCAGCAACAGGCAAACGGGACAACGCATCGGCGTTTCCGTGCTTAGCAGTGGACCAATACAAGATATCGTAGCGGTACTGCGAGAGGAAAAGAGACCAGCGAATGAATTTCTGCGCTGTACGTGGAGGTATAGGCTTGGTCGGATGAAAAAGCGATGTCAAAGGTTTGTGGTCTGTGAAGATAGTAAAGTGACGATCATACAAGAAGTCATGAAACTTTGTAACACCAAATACGAGAGCCAATGCTTCTTTCTCGATCTGTGAATAATTTCTTTGCGCAGACGAGAGCAATTTGGACGCAAAGGCAATAGGGCGATCGTGTGAACCATCTTTGTGCGCAAGCACAGCACCGATCCCGAAATCCGATGCATCCACCATCAACAAAAGGGGCTTCCGGGGATCCAATGGCGTAAGGCAAGTATTGGAAAGCAACGCCGATTTCAACTGGCGAAAGGCACGTTCGCATTCCGTCGTCCAGACGAACGGAACACCTTTACGGCGTAAGCGATGAAGCGTAGCTGAAATGGAAGAGGCCTGTGGAACATAGCGATGATAGTTAATTTTTCCCAGCACACTCTGTAGCTGCTTCAAATTCTGCAGCGAAGGCAAGTCTTGTATGGCACGGAGGTGCTCGGGACGGATGTATGCCTTGGGCATTGAGTACATGTTCCAGGTAGAGTAAGTCACAAGCAAAAAACACACATTTGTCCTTCCGCAAGCGAAGACCATTTTGTCGCAAGACCTGAAATAATGTTCTGAGATTGGCTAAATGTTCTTCTTCCGTCTTTCTGGAGATCACAATATCGTCCAGATAGTTTGCTGCAGTAGGGACCGACGCACAAACAATTTGTAGATATTGCTGAAACAATGCAGGGGCGGATGCACACCCGAATGGCAGTCGTTTGAATCGATACAAACCAAGATGCGTGTTAACCACTAAAACGCGCTGGGATTCTTCGTCCACCGGTATTTGCAAGTATGCATCTGCTAGGTCCAACTTCGAAAAATATTTACCCGGGCACAGTTTGTCAAAAAGATCTTCCGGGCGGGGTAAAGGAAAAGTTGCAGTCACTAGTTGTGGATTCACTGTTGCCTTGAAGTCCACACAAAGTCTCAATTTCCCGGAAGGCTTTGGCAAAATTACTAAGGGTGATGCCCAGAGAGAAGCCTGCACACGTTAAATTACACCTTGTGATTCCAAATCGTGTAATGTTTTTGCGACCTCATCACACAATGTGTGGGGAACATTGCGCGCTCTGAAAAATTTCGGTTGCGCGTTTACTTTCAGTTCCAAATGTGCTTTATAGTTCTTAGCGCAGCCGAGGCCCGGTGCAAAAATGTCTGCAAATTCTTCACATAGACGAGAAACACTGTCGGAACGCACAGTCTGGTTCACTAATAGGACCTGATTTACAATAGACAAGTTAAACAACTGAAATAAATCGAAACCAAACAAGTTCACTGCAGAAGAAGAATGAAGTACGTAAAATGACACAAGTTTTGTTTGTCCCTTGTATGTTGCAAGAAGGCTGCACTGTCCTAACACAGGGATCTTGTGAGCCGAATAGCTAGTTAACTTAACAGTTGCGGCACACAACGGAGGTGTGCCCAGCAGTTTGTAAGTGTCTTGATTGATCAGTGAAACTGCAGCCCTGGTACGAGCTGGAATGGTATCACTTTGCCGTTAATGTCCAAGTCCACAAAAAGTTTATTGTCCTGCTGACGACAAGAGCGACTACTTCGTGCAACGTGAACTGACATTGGTACAAAATCACTTGCGACTTGACGGGAGTTCTGGCGATGTCAACGCACACTACTTGTGGGACGAACACAGTCACTGTTACAGAGAGTGGCACTGGGCGGAGTGGCATGAACTATATGAATTTCCATGGGCGAAGTGTTGTGAGCCTGAGTATCCTTGGTTCGATTCCGATTCCAGCGCAAAGCAAAGGGCCTGGAATGATTTTGAACTTCCGATCCGAGCTTTTTCTGGCAAACACTTTGAACATGTCCTTCTTTATTATAGTAAAAGCAAATAGCTTGGCATGATGGGCAATTCTCACGCGAATGTCTAGTAGCACACCGCAGGCATGATTTTAGCACTGCATTTGCTTGCCAGCACGGTACACGTGGCTGAGAGCCTGGCGGCAATGGCGCAGCCGGGTGCGAGGACTGTTTACTGTTCCGTGCAGCCCGCCCGGCGGGCCGGTTAACCTGACACACAGGTGGCGAAGTTTCAAATGAGTCCTGAGAAAAGTCAAGTGTGTCCTGCCTATCCAATATGTCCACCACTTGTTGAAGGGAGGGATTGACTAGTTTCAAAATCTGTTCCCATATACGAACATCAGAAACGTTCTGTGTAATTGCATCACATACCATAGTATCTGAATAAGGGAGTCCACATTGACACTCAAAAGCACAATCCCTAGTAAGGCCTTGCAAGGTTGCAAACCACTCCCAATTAGTCTGACCTGCCATACGTTTTGTATGAAAGAAGGTATACCGTTTGGAAACTACATTGACTGATTCTTTGAAATATGCATCCAATGCAGACAAAATTTCGTCGTAGGACAGAGTTGCTACATCGCGTCGGGGAAATAAGTTGACTATCACATGGTACGTGGTCACCCCGACGGAAGATAACAAAAGAGGCTGCTGCTAGTTACCTTGAATTCTGTAGGCGGCGACATGAAATCCAAATTGGCGTGACCACTCCGTCCAGCTTTCCAATGCAGCATCAAAAGGACGAAAAGTTGGTGCAACTGCGTGTTGTGGCTGCGTTAGCGGTGGAGCGGCGGCTGCGGCGTCGTTGTGCATTGCACGTTGACCCTGGACGAGCTGTCCAAGGGCATCCAGTAAGGCCTGCGTCTGCTGATTCTGTAAGCGATAAAATTCGGACAGTACATCTGGAGATGGCGGCGAAGCCATTACACAAGTAAATCAGGGCAGTACAGTTACGAACGCGGTATGGCCTCGTCGCCAATGTTGTGGGTTGGCAGGAGAGCCAACACCGTGATTAGTAGAGGAAGCCGAAAGGCACGCATTTTAGCTCATGCAGGCTGGCGTGAGGTGTGGAACAGCACAAGGAAATTAGAATTTAGAAAAACGGACGTAGCTGGTGGAATACTTAACTTTAATCCATTAATGATGAGCGTTGCTCTTGACAGTACATTATTCATAATATCAATAGTAACTGGTAATGGCGCCTTGCTAAGTCGTAGCAAATGACGTAGCTGAAGGCTATGCTAACTATCGTCTCGGCAAATGAGAGCGTATTTTGTCAGTGAACCATCGCTAGCAAAGTCGGTTGTACAACTGGGCGAGTGCTAGGAAGTCTCTCTAGACCTGCCGTGTGGCGGTGCTCGGTCTGCAATCACTGATAGTGGCGACACGTGGGTCCGCGGCCGATTTAAAGGCTACCACCTAGCAAGTGTGGTGTCTGGCGGTGACACCACAAAAGAGAAGAGGCAGAACTTCAATAATAACAACTTCAATGACATCTTCAGTTAAGTAAAATTACCAAATAGAAACCAAATAGGCCTTTAATGATAACAGCAGCAGTGCAGTAAAATTACCAAACGCAAAACAGGGAGGTCTTCAAAAATAACAGCTTCAGTTAAGTAGAATTACCAAATAGAAAACAGGCAAACAGTTTCAGTTAACACTTTTCACTTTCCCTCTTTTTTGTCCAATCGGAGTAACAGGGATAGCAGCATTAAAGAAGGAATAAATACAGCGTGTTTTGGTGAAGTGAAAAGTGTTTTACTGCGTTATTTGTGGAAAATACTTGTTATAGTTTCGTGTGCATCACAGCACCTCACAATGATGCGGAGAATGAAAGTGCTTGCCACGCCAAAAAGATGACAAGCTACCTGCAGTAATTAACACCCAAGTGATCCGGAAAATTCATGCTCACCAAAAGTAAAGAATAAATAAAAACGAAAACGCACTGATGATGGCACGGTGGTGCCGAAACATGTTTGGGTACTGAGAGAAAATACGGTGTTTTGCCTAACTGGCGGATCTCACATCCAACAATGTCGGACACACTAACATTACCTCGTTTTTGTCGAATTGGAGTAACGGCATGTAACAGGGATGGCAGCGTTACAGAAGGAATAAAATTTGGAGAAGCTGACTGGTCTGGAACAGAGCAAGAAAGTAATATAGTAAGGTTAACAGAGGAGTTGGAAGGAAGAAGTAGAATTGGATGAGGAAAGCATGGATAGTTTTAACAACGTGGCAGACATACTGGTTTGCTGTTGGACAAAAGGTAGACTGTCGGGTAATGCCGAGAAGGAGATTACACCAGCGCCGGCCAGAGTGGCCGAGCGGTTCTAAGCGCTACAGTTTGGAACCGCGCGACCGCTACGGTCGCAGATTCGAATCCTGCCTTGGGCATGGATGTGTGTGATGTCCTTAGGTTAGTTAGGTTTAAGTAGTTCTAAGTTCTAGGGGACTGATGACCTCAGCAGTTAAGTCCCATTGTTCTCACAACCATTTGAACCATTAGATTACGCCAGCGACAAGAGGTAAAGTTTTAATCTCTTCTGACACCCTGCTCCCTTTCGTTGTAATCACATTGCTCCTGAGGGAACAAGGTGCGCGAACCTACGACTGAAGGCATCGGCCTCGGGCTCGAACAGACGGCCGCGGATCCCTTCCTACCGTGCAATACTGCGGGCTCTGCGTAGCAACAAAGAACGCCTGGTATGGGGCAGGGCGGGGTGTGACCTGGCGCAGCATTAATTACGGAGCACCGCGCAGATGCTGCGATTACCTGGAAGGCCCAAAAACAGGCTGCCACCATTAGCGGATTCGGTGGCCAGTGCGCCCAGGCACAAAGACCCCCTCGTCTGATGAGCGTCCTCTTTCTCGCCTTTGTGACTCGCGTGGGACAGCATGTGGCTTCCTCGTTTTTTACCGGGAAAACTGGGACTCCTTCTCACCGGGACACGCAAACTTGCTGGAGAGATGCCACCGATCACACTGGCTCTCCACTTTGCAATTAACGGCACAGTTTCCCCCGTTTCTTCTCTCCAAACGCCCGTATAACAGTATGAACGGGTTGCTCCAACGAACGGCAAGGCTTTAACTCGGAGAAAAAGTTGCGTTGAGATGCGACATCCTTCCAATACAAGGATGGCCTTCCGTACTGCTGTTCCTGGAGTTTCTTCGATACTGATTGCATACTTAAAAGGCTTTACGAGCAAAACGACATTTACAGTTACGAACGCTGAATATATTATCAACTGCCAATATCGCTAAAATCATTTAGTCATATAATTACCGGTTGCGGTAGTTCTCTGTCGCCATCTTCTGATGCATGTTTCCGTCATTACACAATCTTCTCTTTCAGCACAGTAAGTGGTGGTATACAATGTACGTCCGTGTTGGACACTTTCTGTGCTGAAGGAGAAAATTATGTAATGATGTAAATATAGATCCGAAGATGGCAACAGAGAATTGCCGAAACCGGTAATCTATATGAATAAATGATATTAGTGATCTTGGCAGTTGAAAATTTATTCATTTTTCTTAATACTGCAGATCACTTCCATGCAGACGATGTCAGAAGTGTAGATTTACGATTGCACTAGATCTCTGAACTGTTATTCCGTTACCTCATCGCGTATATTACTTCTTTTTATCTTAACAACTGGGTTGGTGGTACTGCGAACAGTGCATTAAACCCATATTCTAGAATAGCAGAGCATGTAACCCTGTACAATCATCTTGGATTAAATTTCATTCCTGACCCGTATTACTTCGAGCGAATGTCGAAATCGTTCCTTTGACGAGGCTACAACCGATTTCTCCCTTTCTTTTCCGAAACTGAGATTTTATAAGGAGCCATCATATATTTTAAAGGGCCTGCGAAGTTTCCGCAGTTCCAGCCCCGTTGGAAATCTTTGGAACTTTCTGGAACAATCTTATGGAACCTCGTGCAGTTCAGGCCACAGATCGCTTAGGCTGCAACCAACCCTTATGGAGAGCTGTTGCTAATTTATAGTGACTTGGACTTATTTTTTAAAGTCATGTAATTCAGACGACACATAATTAACTACAGTGGCAAGTATGTTGAAGGAGAGGGTCATTAGGTCGTCTACATCTTACTAAGGGCCACCAATTTAAGTTAAAATGATTCCTTTAGTGATCAATAGTTTACAGATTTTCATTTGAAGTCATACCTAAATTTCGTAACGCCCAATAGGTTAGTATTATCCTGAACTTACTATTATCCTGAACTGTAGCAACGGTTGATCTCTTTACTGCGGATGCACCATGTCCTTTCTTCGTCATCAGTTTTCTGACTGGCTTGATGCGGCTCGCCATGAATTCCTCTCCTGTGCCAGCGTCTTCACCTCAAAATACGATCACTTACAACCTACGTCCTCGATATATTCCAGTTCTGTCATTAGTCTCTACAGCTCCCTCTAGCACCATGGAAGTTATTCCCTGATGTCTTAACACATGTCCTCTCATCCTGACCTTTCTTCTTGTCAGTGTTTTCCCATATATTCTTTCTTCGCTAATTCTGAAGAGAACCACCTAATTCCTTATCTTATCAGTCAACCTAATTTCCAACGTCCTTCTGTAACACCACATTTCAAACACATTGGTTCTCTTCTGATCCGGTTTTCCACAGTCCATGTTTAACTTCCACATAATGCTGCGCTCCAAACGTGCATTCCCAGAATCTTCTTCGTCAGATTAACGTCTGTTTTGATACTAGTAGACTTCTCTTGCCAGGATTGCTCTCTCTGTGCTAGTCTGCTTTTTATATCCTCCTTGTTTCGTCCGCAAACGCTTATGTTGCTGTCGAGGTAGCAGAATTCCTTAACTTCGTCTACTTCGTGGTGTCCGATTGTGATATTAAGTTTTCGTTGTTCTCATTTCTGTTATTCTCATAACTTTCGTCTTTCTTCAGTTCACTCTCAATCCATACTGTGTAATCCTTAGACTGTTCGTTCCATTCAAATCTTTTCCACCTTCACTGAGGATAGCAATGTTATCAGCAATATTATCATTAGTATCCTTTCACCCTGAATTTTAATCCCACTCTTGACACCTTCTTTTATATCCGTTATTGCTTCTTTTTTATAGGTTGAACAGTAGGGGGCAAATATTGTATCCCCATCTTCCACCCTTTTTAATTTGAGCACTTTGTACTTGGTCATCCACACTTATTGTTCCTTCTTCCTAGATTCCTCCTTTTTTTGTCAGTATTTCTAACATCTTGCACCACATTGTCGAACGCAACGTCAGACGTAACGTTACCTTTCCTACAGCCAAATTGATCGTCGTCTAGTGCATCCTCAGTTTTCTCTTCCAATCTTCTGTGTATTATTGATGTCAGCAAGTTGGATGCATGAGCTGTTAAGCTGATTGTGCGATGGTTCTCGCACTTACCTGCTCTTACTATCTTTGGAATTGAACGTATGATATTTTTTCGGGATTCTGTTGGTACGTCGCCCGCCTAATAGATTCTACACACAAAGTTGAAAAGTCGTTTGGTTGTCACCTCCCCAGCGATCTTAGAAACTCAGATGGAATGTCATCTATCTCTTAAGCCCAACTTAATCTCAAGTGTTTCAAAGCTCTTTTCAATTCTTACTCTAATGCTGGATCCCCTACCTTTTACATAGCCACTTCAGTTGCATTTTCTATCACATCAGTCAATTCCTCCCCCTCGCAGAGGCTTTCAATATAGTCTTTTCACCATCCTACTCTCTCTGCATTTAATGGTGAAATTCCCATTGTACCCTTAATGTTGCCGTCCTTGCTTTTTATCTCCAAGAAGATTGTTTTGACTTTCCTACATGCTGAGTCACACCTTCCGAGGATCATTTCTTTTTCGATTTCTTCACGTCTTTCCTGCAGCCATTCCACCTTGGCTGCACTGCACTTCCTATTTATTTCATTTCTGATTATTGTCTTCACATTAACATTTTTGTAATTCCTTCTTTCGTCAAATAAATTAAGTAGTTCTGTTCCCAAAGGTTTCTTCCAAGTTACTTCCAGGTACCTATGTTTGTCCTCTCTACGGCTGTGATTGCTCTTTTTAGAGACGACTACTCCTCTTCAGCCGAAATGTCTACTGTAGTATTCCTCATCGCAATATTCACATCTTTGGCGAACTTCAAATGCTTCTCATCATTCCTCAGTCTACTCTTCATCATTACTTAATTGCAATGCGAGTCTGTATCTGCTCTTGTGTATGTTTAACTGTCCAGTATCATATTTCAGGATCTCTGTCTGACCAAGCTTTATTCAGTTGGAATCTCCCCGTATCTCCAGGTCTTTTCTAAGAATATCGCTTCCTACTACAATGTTCGAACCGCGTATTTGTTTTATTGTTAGAAATTAATTGCACAAATCATCAACACATATCAACAAAGAATATTAGAGAAGTTAACGGCCATATCTCTGGTCAGTGTACCTTTCATTACCATGTTATTACTCATGAGAGAATATAAGTTTTTTTCTGGTATATACAGTGACAGAGAAACAACCGGAGACGTCACATATTCGCAGCAGGAACATGAAGGAATCCTCTCCAGATTATTTCACGTGGTGTGACCCCCTCATCTCCGAAGCAGTATAGAGTTGCCCACACGCTGATAACTCACTCTAGTACTCATTCCTACATGCTAACCAGGTACACGTTGGCTACTATTCTGTTGATACACAACGCTGCGAACTCAGACTATCTTTGATGTTTAGCTGAGTTTCTCGTAGCATTAAGACTCACATGGGCCTTCCTCTGTAGGAAGCAACATGGGTTCGTAAACAGTGGTCGAATGAACCCAGCTCGGTTTGATCGTGCACGAATTCCTGACAGCAGTAGATACTGGCGGCCAGGGAGATGCCGTGTTCCTTGACTTCCGACAGAGATTTGGTACTGTTCCGTATTGTCGTCTAATGAACAAAGTACGACAGTATGGAATATCAGACCAATTGTGTGATTGGACTAGAGAGTTTTTAGCAAACAGAAGACAGCATGGTTATTCTCAACGGAGAGAAATCTTCATGCGTAAAAGTAACTTCATACGCAGCACAAAGGAGTGTTGTATTCGCAGGACAAAATCTTTACAATATATATATATATATATATATATATATATATATATATATATATATCCCCTTACAAAAGATGGAAAAGAAAAAGGCCACATGGAAGCGAGGACCCACGATAATCGCATCAATTCTCCTTTGACAGTTCACATTTATTTACAAATTCCACTAACAAACCGAATACAACATTGACCATGCTACAGAATGAGTGAGAGAACTATTATTTTATTTTACTTTATTTTTTTTTTTTTTTTTTTTTTACAAATAATCGATTTAAGCTACTGATCAAAGGCCCCAAGCCACAAGCAAGCAATCAGTAACAAATTCAAAATTGCAAGATAATAAGGTAAGACATTTCTTAATTGAAGCAATTTGTTCTTGAAATAAGAAAAACAAATCGCCACTTACAGCTCTTTAAAGGGTTTTAAATTAATTTCAGTATTAATAAGACTAGCTTTTGAAAGAAACATCCATAGCTGCGATTACAAATTACCAAATCACAAGTTCAAACATTCAATGTTCAGAACAGACCAACCATGAAAGTTAAGTTAGACACCAAGAGTTACGATCCAGCAATATTTTCTTTTACATGCATGGAAGAATACAATATGGAAGTTATGGCAAAATAATTAGAAAAACGTCTCAAGCTCAAAGTTTCCAAATATTACCTAATAAGTAAAGACTGAAACAATCTGATTTACAAAATCTCTAGGTTAATGATAAATCGGATAATAAGACCCAGTTCAGGAGAGACGTAAAATATTTGGCGGAAAATATTAACATAAGAAAGTGTAAATAAGAATGCAGAACAAACTTAAGACACACGCTGCTAACCCGAACAGCTTCATTAAGGTAATGTCGGGCAGCCAGAAACACAACCGAAAAACTCCATCCCGGTGCGTAACAGCAACAGGACCCCGCGGCCAAGCACCGCCCTAAACAGCGGATCTGCAACCCGTAAAACTAATAGCTGTTAACAGACACCAATCGGGTGAAACATAAAATGAAAAAAAAAGTTAAGAAAACGTAATTCGCCCACACCTTAATAACTTAATGGCAAATAACTTAAAATCTACCATAACAATAATAAAACAGTGGCGTTGCTCGAAACTGCACAAATCAGGCACCGCTTAATAACGAAAGATGATAAAATTATGGCATAATATACATCTTCCCCAAAACAACTTTGCTGAGTGGGGTGAAAACCATTAACCTCAGAAAGTTAGGTCAAATAGAAAAACAGTCAATAAGTCACCTAGGCTACACAGCCAGTGACTTGTTTGCACAAAACAGAAATTTTTGTGAGAAACAGAAACTCAACTCTAAGAGGTCATACTTAACTGCTAGCATTTACCAGTGAGGCTGGAACGATCTAAAACGAAGTTTGAACAGTATACATTAGCTAGACATATTTCCTTAAAATATTTAAAAGGTTAAATAATTAATCCATGAAATTATCTCAAGGGGTTTAAAATTACAATTTAATAAATCAGATTTACCACAAAGCTTACGAGTAATTCAATAGTAGTAAATCCCCAATTTCATTAAACACTAGGGTAACAAAAGACGGTCTGAAGGCCCACGGGAAAATAACACTGATTTCAAAGAAACTAGATTTAAAGTGCGAGATAACTTGTGACGTAAACAAGTAACAGTAACGCAAGACTTCAAGTAGCACCTATAATAGTAAGCAGCCACCGTTACACGTGCGAAACAAGCACTAACCATTAAATGGATCAAACTCAATCAGAGCAGTTGTGGTTGACAATGAGTGAAACATTTTTTGAGATTCATAAAGCGAGAGTCACAGATGCGGGCCTATCACAGTGCGAGCGACACCAACCATCGCAACATCAAGAAGTCATTATTCCATAATTTCGGCTCAATGCAAATCGTAGTCATCCAAAAGCGCACAGCCTTGACATAAGGGAAGACAAATCAGCTGAAGCACACTGAAGGGCGTGGTGAAAACTTCGATGCAGCCACTAACGGCACTTTCCCAACTAATCACTCACCGCACAAATATAATCAACGGCCCAAACAACCGACTGGCCGACCACTGTCCATGTAGCCCTCTCGCCACGTACCCAGACACCTGCAACTCCACACTCTCCTACGTGTTTTCAAGACTCCGCGCCAGCGTTAACACACAGGAAGCTAAGGTTAAGTCATGCCCCCAAACGGGGTACCAGCCAATGAACGGAGAAGGAAACATGATATGAAGGCGACGCGGCTCATAAATGACCTAAGCATAACGTCGGAAGTCACGTGAGGTTTTCACGGATGGTGCTGCTGTATTAAAAAAAAAGTCGACGCGCTTGAATACTGTAGCAAAATGCAACAAGACTTGCAGAGGACTGGCAGCTGGTACAGGGCCTGACAGTTAATTCTCCATAAACAAATGTAATTAATTGCGCATAAAAAGGCAGAAAGATCCAGTGTTGTATGATTACAGGAGGACTGCAGCGGAGTCACCGGGATCAGTCGCAATCATAAAATACCTTGGCACATGTGTGCGGGGACTCTTAAACTGAAAAGACCACATCAAACTAATCGAATGTAAGGCAAATGCTTGACTGAGGTACACTGGAAGAATTCTCATAAAGTGGAGATCATTCTTAAAGGAGGTAGCTGACAAAACCCTCGTTCGACCAATACTTGAGTAATCCTGGTCAGTCTGGGATCCGTACCTAATATGATTAATGGAGCGAATGTCGAAGATCCAAAGGAGAGTAGCGCGACTTGTTATAAGTTCATTTCGTTAGTGCGAAAGAGTCACGGAGATACTCAGGCAACTGCAACGCGTACTCTGCAACACAAAGTTTTACAGTGAAAGTTGAGAGACTGTTCGTTCCTAGAAGAAGCAGCCAATATATTGCTTCCTCCCACGTATATGTCGCGAAAAGACCGCGATGACAAAATCAGAGAGAATCGAGTTCGCACCTAGACTTGCCGACAATTGTTCATCCAGCGAACTTTTCGCTGCTGGAACAAGAAAGAGGTAAAACGACAGTAATACATAAAGTACCCTCCGCTAAACACTACAAGATGGCTTATGCAGTATATATGTAGATGTATGCAAGTACATGTCGCAGTATTCATCCTGTCGGAAGCGGTGGCCGAGCGGTTCTAGACGCTACAGTCTGGAACCGCGGGACCGCTACGGTCGCAGGTTCGAATCCTGCCTCGGGCATGGATGTGTGTGATGTCCTTAGGTTAGTTAAGTTTAAGTAGTTCTAAGTTCTAGGGGACTGATGACCTCAGAAGTTAAGCCCCATAGTGCTCAGAGCCATTTGAACCATTTTAGCATTCATCCTTTGAGTAACTACATGCAGCCAGAAGCTTTTGTGAAATTACAGTGAAAACAGATCATTAGCTGCTTACAGGCGGTGATAAGTATCAACGGGGACAGTTGAAAATGTGTGCTCCTACCGGGGTTGGAAGCCCGGATCTCCTGCTTACATGGTAGACGCTCTATCCGACTGAGCCATCGAGGACACAGACGATAGTGTGACTGTAACGACTTATCTCTGGCATGCTCCCAGTGAAACACACATTTCCAACTAGCTGTCCACACACTACATCTGTAGTGCCCCTGCCCACTGTACACATCACTCGCAGTCAACCTACCGATTTCCGTTAGAGTTTGAGCTATGTGAGTGGATCCGCACTGAAGAAGATCATTGGCCGGTAAGCATTATCTATATGAAGATGGTATCTGTTCTTTCGGACATGTCCGAAAGAACAGATACCATCTTCACGGAGAAGTTTCGTTATGAGTCGAACTCTTAACCTATACATGAACCGTTACTAGTTTTTCTATTCAAATAAAGGGTATAGAAACACCGTTCCAACAGTTTCAAATACGTACGTTAGTAAAATAGGGGAAAAGGTTTCTGGCCTACAACCCTTTTGCGTTCTTAGCCAACGCACGACGCAGAAGTGTATTGACGCTTTCGGACGTGACTTGAGAAAGAGACGGTTTCAGAATAACAAAATGGAATTGTAGATCCCTGATAAAATAAATTTCTATACGCGGCTTCGTCCAAACAGCTTAATACTCCCTATCGATAAGTAATTATGAACTCAGATCACCACACAACAATACCACACGACTTTCATTTTCTGGGTATTATTTCCCTCTAAAAACACTAACATCAATGGAAAGCTCCTACGGTTGAAAATCGTTATTATTTGAAGGAAAGTATGGAAAAAACCATGTCTATTGTTTGGAAACACATTTCCAGATTCAGCATTTCTGATCACTGAAGCCATATTAGACTCCACGGGTGATATAGCTCAGGCCAGATGCAGTAATGCAATAAAATCAGTGAGGTGGTGTACTGACTGAAATACTGGAAGCGCGTTGGACAGGAGTGGGAGTTCGGACACCTGTTCTGCAATTCTCACTTACGTTTCTTGTGGTTCCAAAAATAACTTTAGGCAAAAATTAAGTTACTTACAACAAGATTGGTGTAAAAACACACGAGGGCTCGAAATATACAAGATGGACAGTTGTACGTGGCCTGTAAGGGAATGGCAGGATTTGCAGGCACCTAAGATTTGTTTCCCGTACTGTGTGCTTTATTTCATGATGAAGGGGATTTCCCGCCTTGCTTTATGGATGTAACAAGTTCGCCTGTTCCCTCGTGAATGTGTCCAGTGATCACTGGAGAATTGGAGCCCATTCTAGGAAATGTGTCGTGCGTGATCGATAGGAAGGGAAAACGTTCAAAATTACCTGGTTAACAAATATTTGATTCATATACACTCTCATGAGCCGCCCCAGAAAGCACCTGACAAACTAGTTGCCTTTTCTAATAAATACCCTCCGGGAATCTAGATGGGAGAGCGTCTTCAGTTCTGGAACTTTGAGGGAAAACGTAACTCTGAGGTCCACCAAGACGGGTCGCTGCTGCAATCTGGCACTCCGACACTTCGCATTTTCTCCTTCGTACCATGGTCTACAGTGGCACAAAATTCTACAGAATGTGGCAAATGGACAGTGATAAAGCATCTGCGAGTGGTTCAACAAAACCTCTGAACTTCGTTTCCTCACTTTAATGTGCAACCTTGTAAGATACCGTTGCGTGTCTCCGTTCAGCTCTGCCATATCCGTGTAGAACAGTCTATTGTAACTGCTCCACAGTTTAAATATTGGCCTTTTTTATTTTAATTCTTTTAGGTTTCTCCGTTTGGTCCTCATAAAAATAGTTTATTATGTTACAACGCAGTCGATTCGTTGATCAAAACATATAATTTCAGTTTATTTAAATAGAAGAAGAAGCAACCTTTTTCCACCATTCACAGTCAGTTTTTGGACCAAGGATGTCGATATGGAAGGAAACTTCGGTTTTCATTATTTCGCTTAACCACTATGAGTTTGGTCACGCTTATGATACAGGCAAGTCGAAATGCAAATACAAAACGGAAGTAAAAGGTATACACACGACCTGGAGATAAAAATTTAGTTTGAATTTTACTACTACGTGTCCCAACACATATCTCAATGAATTGTCGGTAGTTACTTCATTAATAGTGTGATTACATCATACAGGGAATTCGGAAATTCCCGTTACAAATTTATATGACTTGTAGAGGGAAGTGAGTACATAATATTTTGAATAGGTACTCATGACCGGAAACGTACTGTTTCCGTTCTACGGTGGTTTAAATTAAAAGTCATTAGGTAACAGTTCGGAAGGAAACATAACGAAACATCCACTTATTACTTAAGCGCAGTTCTTTGTATTTACACTTAAACATTACGTGTTACATTATTCCGAAACAAAAAAGAACCCAGCATACTGTAGATACAGAACAGGACTCATGCCCTAAAACAGCGGCTCGATGTGGCGACCACCAACGTTGTTACGGAAACTGTACCTGCGAAGCATGTACTGGTACACACTTTCCATCGCTCCTGTTGTCTCTTCTGTTTCTAGTGCAGCGGCCAGAATTCGTGTCAGCTGATCATCCCCTGTCTCTGCAGTTTAATTTGCTAGTAAATTGAACTTCACATAGTACTCCACAAGAAGTAGTCCATAGGAGTTAAATCCGGTAATTCCGGTGGGCACAAGTTTGGACCACCTCAACTTACCCATCTTTCATCATATCGCCTTTGAGATGTCTCCAAGCTCTACATGAATAGTGAGGTGCTGCATCATCATGCTGAAACCACATTTCTTGACGGACATTCAGTGGCACAGCTTCCAAGAACGGGTCCAATGTGTTTTGTGGGAAGATCGATTCTGCAGGACCCGTAGACTGAGTGGAAGCAGATATGCACGCATTACACATCTGAACTGAAGACGTCGTAGAAACGAAACGGTACGTTACCGGACATGGGTTCTTATTCAGAATATTATCTACTCGCTCCCTTCAACGAGTTCTAGAAATGTGTAACGAAAATTTCCAAATACCCAGCATGTGAATAAAAACTGCTCAGTTGGTGACACGTACGGTTTGGCAGTATACAGTAGCTCCGAAGCACCAGCTCCTCATGTGGTCTGGGTAAATAAACACATGAAAAAAAGTTTTACATCACCTCGGTTCCGAGAGTTCCGGAACCTGTAGAGAAAATTAGAATAGAGATCAAATAAACATCATTTTCGCCCTTTTTATTGCTCATCAAAACCACACATTGTACGTTGTACCAGACTGATGTACACACCGCGTCCTCTTGCATTGATGCATGCCTGTGTTTGGCGTGGCATACTATCCACAAGTTTATCAAGGCGCTGTCGGTCCAGATTGTCCCACTCCTCAACGGCGATTCGGCGTAGATCTCTCACAGTGGTTGGTGGGTCACGTCGTCCATAAACAGTCCTTTTCAGTCCATCCCAGGCATGTTCGATAGGGTTCACCTCTGGAGAACATGCTGGCCACTCTACTCGAGCGATGTCGTTATCCTGAAGGAAGACATTCACAAAATGTGCATTATGTGGCCAAGAATTGTCGTCCATGAAGACGAATGCCTCGCCAATATTCTGCCGATATGGTTGCACTATCGGTTGGAGGATAGCATCACGAATCGTACAGCCGTTACGGCGCTTCCATGACCACCAGCGGCGTTCGTCGCCCCCACATAATGCCCCCCCCTCCCAAAAAACAGCAGAGAACATCTACTTTACTACATTCGCTGGACAGTGTGTCTAAGGCGTTCAGTCTGACCGGGTTGCCTCCAAACACGTCTCCGACTATTGTGTGGTTGAAGGCATATCCGTCACTCATAGGTGAAAACGTGATGCCAATCCAGAGCGGCCCACTCGGCATGTTGTTGGGTCTATCTGTACCGCGCTGCATGGTGTCGTGGTTGCAAAGATGGACCTCGCCATGGACGTCGGGAGTAAAGTTGCGCTTCATGCAACCTATTGTGCACACTATTGCGTAACACGGCTTCCTGTGGCTGCACGAAAAGCAACATGGCGGCGTTGTTGTCAGGGTTCCTCTGAGCCATAATCCGTAGGTAGCGGTCATTCACTGCGGTAGTAGCCCTTGGGCGGCCTGATCGAAGCATGTCATCGACAGTTCCTGTCTCTCTGTATCTCCATGTCCGAACAACATCGCTTTCGTTCACTCCGAGACGCCTAGACACTTCCCTTGTTGAGAGCCCATCCTGGCACAACGTAACAATGCGGACGCGATAAAACCGCGGTATTGACCGTCCAGGCATGGTTGAACTACAGGCAACACGAGCCGTGTACCTACTTCCTGGTGGAATGACTGGAATTGATCGGCTGTCGGACCCCTCCGTCTAATAAGCGCTGCTCATACATGGTTGTTTACATCTTTGGGCGGGTTTAGTGACATCTCTGAACATTCAAAGGGACCGTGTCTGTGATACAACATCCACAGTCAACATCTCTCTTCAGGAATTTTGGGAATCGGGGTGATGCAAAACTTTTTTTGATGTGTGTATTAATAATAAATAACCGAAAACGGTCTTCACCAATTCAAAGAAAAGAAATTGAGATTTAGACTCATTTTTTATTCTTATATAAAGGAAAAAATCACTGATGTTCAGACACAATGCCAAAATTTGGTAGCATAATTACTCTTCCACAGTTCCACGTCGGTATCGAAGGCAAGGCGCCACTGTGAGTAGTTGCCGACATTCAGAACGCTAATGAAAATTTCGCCTTTTGTGGGAAATTTTGCGAAAATTTCTTATGCATGCAGCAAGGCTCATTGAGCGGCTGGGAAGCGGAACTGCTGTTAGAGGCTTTTTAAGGCGTCCTTGAGGTTTTACAGGTAATAGAGATGGCCTACAATTTGCCACGTGCGCGTTGCGCCAGAGGCGCAGTAAAACCTTTCGGTGCCGCTCACTCGACCTGCGAGCACACACCGCTGGCCCGCTACCCTTGCTTGAGACGTCTTGAAGGCTCCAGGCCGCAGGGGGCCTGCAGTCACGTACCGACGCTCAGCCGCGGCGACCACAAAACCGCAGACTGTAAAGAACCATAATGCCCATGTTCTCACTCATCCATCAGGGGCGGCCGGTGTGCCTCCAACCGAAGCAGCCAGCGCCGGCGCCTCCGTTCCCTTACTCATCGCTTGTCACACCGCTGTCCCCACCAGAACAGCTGATCTGCCTAAGACATAATGCTAGATGTACGCATCGGGCACTCGCGCTCGTGCGAAGCGAAGGTTGTCCTCTTCTCATTTTATTTACAGGGTGATTATAATTAAAATTAAACTTTCAAAACGCTGTAGAAATAACACCACTGCTCATAATGACGTCAAATTGCAACGGAATATTATCGGAAAAAGGGGAAAACGTATGGCAGAAGAAAAAAAAAATAGAGCGAAAATTGATTAATAGATGGCGCTGTATGTGTCAGAATACGTAAATGAGAACACCTGCATGCGCACGACCGATTGAAGTTCGTATAAACACGTCGGGTACACGGCTTTTAGCCTTCCGGCTATCCGCGAGGTCCGGTGTGCCGGCCAGCATGTGGATGGTTTTTAAGGCGGTTTTCCATCTGTGTTGGCGAATGCGGGCTGGTTCCCCTTGTTCCGAAGGCTTTTAGCCTTCCGGCTATCCGCGAGGTCCGGTGTGCCGACCAGCATGTGGATGGTTTTTAAGGCGGTTTTCCATCTGTGTTGGCGAATGCGGGCTGGTTCCCCTTGTTCCCCTTGTTCAAGCGGTAATAAAATAATCCTTATGGGATCACTTTGTTGTGTGTCCAATTGTTAAAAACCCATTTTCTCAGGAACTGATAGATGCATAAAGTTGAAATTTATATCACATACTAGGATCTACGGCGGCTTAGCGGTACACAAAATTGAAGCTTCTAAATCAACACCTCTAAAAGGTACGGCCATTTATGTCACATACTTTGGTACTTGCAAACTCACTCATCAAAATTTATGGGGTACTTCCCGTTAGCCTAGAATCATGGCATTTGGTAAGAACCAAAGATTCACGGTACAAATAAAGGGAAAAAATGAAAAAACCCGAAAATTGTTAATTTGTAATTACATTATTCGAAAAAAGTTTTTTTTCATTTATTATTCGACAGTCTGTTGGACCATCCATCTGTTAAGACCCGTTTCCTTAGGAAATAGTAAACGTAGCAAGTGGAGATTTATGTAATTTGCAAAGGTCTACGGTCCCGTACTGCTGTAATAAATGTAAGCTTCTAAGTTAATGCAATCAAAAGATAAGGCCGTTTATATCGCATATTTTGATAGTCGTCAACTCACTCATCTGAACCTATAGGCTTCTTCCCGCTAACCTAGAACGCTGACATTAGGCAAGAAAAGAAATTTCACTCTAAAAATGAAGGAAAAAATTCTAAAATTGTGAATCTGTAGTTATATCACAGATTTTTTTTTTTTTTTTTTTTGTCATTTGTTATCTGACAGTCTGCTGTCCGTCGGTTAAGACACTTTTCCTCAGGCATGGGTAGTCATATCAAGTTAAAATTTATGTCGCATACTAAGGCCTATAATCCCTCGGCTGTGCAATAAACTTAATCTTCTAAGGCAGTGAAATCAAAAGATACGGCTATTTTTGTCACATATTTTGCGCGAATTCATTCATCAAAAGGTACAGGTACTTCCCGTTGGCCTAAAGTCGTGAAATTTGGCAAGAAGCAAGGTTTAAAGGTACAACTAAAGGAAAAATACGAAAAGTTTTAATTTAATATTTTATCAAACGAAAAAAAATTCTTTGTCATGAGTTTTCTGACTCTCTGTGCGTTTGTTAAGACCGCTTGTTCTCAAGAACGGTTTACTGTATCAAGTTGAAATTTACGTCACATACTTAGGTGTATGGTTTCTTGTTGGTGTAAGAAAGTCATGCTTGTAAATCAATGTAATCAAAAGATGGTTATTATGGCGCATAATATGATACAGACTCACTCGAACCCCTACACGATAGTTTCCGTTGACCTAGAATCATGAAATTTGAGAAGAAGCTGGATTTCACAGTACAAATAACGGAAAAAGTCAATAAATTGTTCATTTGTAGTTATATCGCACGAAAAAAATTTCTTTTGGCATTTGTTATTCGACTTCAAAATAAAAATTAAAACATTCTCGAAAGTCTTGCAATTTCCAGGACCAGCATCTTGCCAATTTCAATGATAATGACAGACAAAAATCGTCGAGAATCCCGATTCCCGGGATGGTTAACTGTCTAGATATATAATTATATTCGTACTTGACCAATTGTTTTACGTGGCTTCTACTGAATATTTCCACGATGAGTATGCAGATGACTCTTACTAGACAGTGGAGCTGTTAGATGACCGAAGCTGTGTTTAACTAAAGAGACGGACTTGGTGTAATCTAACTGAAACCAAAGAACTGCATGTGCTCCTGTGTAAATTTCTTTACTTGAATCTTGCGTTACATAGCTGTGGAGTGCCACCTTTTTGCCACTCTTGCGAGAATTTCTGAGGAAGCTACAAGGAACCGATTGGAATTGAGAGTACTTGTTATTTAATTGTTAAATGGGCAGCTATAAATGAACTGGTTACGGTACTGAAACGTTTTTATACAGACGCTTTTCGGGCGCAGCCCATATTCAGAATGTCTGTCCAACAATATACAGATACAGATTTACCAAAGTCATCAAGAGTAAAGATGTGGGAGGTATTATAAAGGCATTTTAAAATGAAGTAATCATTCCAAGCAGGACTGCCTCAGCATTAGTGCTCAACTGACGAAAAGGCGTCTTTAAAAAACCTAGGTTTTGACATAATTTTGTGCAATGCTCGCAGGCCTCCTACGCGACTTTATGCCATATTTTAAGTGACCTGATAGGAGCCGATGTACTGTTTGACAGTGAAGAACGTTGTCCATTTCGATGGTCGGATCTTCGAATCTTTCCAAATGCAATTAGATTTCTACAGACGTTTATCATTGGTTTTTCGAGCATTCAACATTTAATTCTTGCATGTACAACTTCTTGAGTTCTGATTCTTTCCAGAATCTTAGAATCCGACGTTCCCGACAGCTGGCTTCACAGAAAAGTGCACTACCAAACTTTAGGGAATCTGAGGAAGGTACTGTCCGCGTTAATCACCGTAAAAGTTGATGAGTGCCTAATTCATTGAAGCTGCCCAGTTTCGAGGGAGTGTTCACTGGTGTACAACTTGTTGCAGAGCGGGCTGTGAGCCTACCTACGTTTGTTTTTACGTTTTAATACGCTGCTGACGTCCCCTTACCACTGAAGACCGACAGCCAAGCTATCGTCACGGTTAAAAATGTTCTGGGGTTTTGCAGTCTCGACTGTCCTCTGACTTTTCATTAGCATTGATGCAGTGCCTTCGCTAAAGCGTGAACATTAGCAGAGTCTATATTTTGAGTGAATATTTGAAAATGACACGCTACCCCTCACTTGCTGGATTGCTTGAGGGGCACATGCCGTTCGTGCTGATTTAGACGTTCTTTAACAGTATGACCTACGTATACCGTACTACATTTGCACTTAATTTCGGTTACTCCAGCAGGCGGTACTGTCTCATGCTGGACTTTCGTCTATCTGAACATATATTTCATTCTATGACTTCTTGAAAAAACTAGCTTTAGATCTTTATATCACAGGAGCTTTCATCGATTAAGTTATCTGGCTACGATGTGAAGCCAAAACGGAACTCTGAAACCTAAAAGTGTAACAGATAAGAAAGAAAGAGAAGATGCACAATCACAAAAACTGGTGATCCCGCCAAGCACACAGACCATCACCAATCTGATGTGAATTTTAAAATTTTCCCGGCGAATTGACTGTTCAAACAAATTTCGACCGGCTGCAAGCCCGAAATTTGTTTGAACAATCACCAATCTGCATTGTAAGTACCCTCCAGCTGGTATGCTGGTAGTGCGGCAGGGGTTTCCTAATTGGGAATTAATGGAAGTGTGCTACCAGTTCGGCATTTGCCTTACAACATAGGTAACCTCCCGAAGAATTTGATTAGAACTGGGAACTGAAAGTATTCACATATTTAATGTAAGCTATTTCTGCGGTAATGTTGTCCATTGTCCCAGACAGAAATCAACACGGTCTCTCTCTCTCTCTCTCACACTCTCTCTCTCTCTCTCTCTCTCTCTCTCTCTCTCTCTCTCTGTGTGTGTGTGTGTGTGTGTGTGTGTGTGTGTGTGTGTGTGTGTGTGTGTGTGTGTCTGTGCGCACCCTGACTGTCATTATGAACATAACATCAGAGAGATTTAGCCACTGGTGAAAAAGTATGGTCTGACTAGTGATCCTCTTATCATTCACTGATACTTTTGTGGTTACATTGCTTTTTACTTGTAGAATGAGTTGTCACAAAGATAAATAAGTTCATTTTATTAAATTTATGTAACTGTTTAATTTAATTTTCTGTAAATATTTTTGCATGCAGCCGTATATAGATACAAATCTTACATAAATCGCCTTTATACTGATTCATTCCACATCGTTTCGTTAGAAATCATACAGATGATCTGATGAACGCATAATTAACTTATTAATTAACTAACAGACACCCTTTTCGAAGAAGATGAAGTGTAATATGTCGTCCACAGTGAGATAATCACGGACAGAGCAGTATCGCAGTGGAGTAAGAATCGAGTCGTCGTTACATTGTTCAGTAAACTGTGCTGCCCATCGACTCGTGATTTGCGAAATTCACGTAGTAATTAAATTTGAATGGCCAAACAGGAACCTGGATTCCTTTACTTTAGAACAGAAGTCTAAAGTCCTTAACTGCGCAACTTGGCTCAGCCATCAATGCGAATAAGAAAGCTACAAAGAATGCAACAACACCTGTCGCTGTTACAGCAAGTGAAGGCGTGTTTAAAGATACGTGAAGGGCCACCAGCGCTCCAGAGTTTAGCAGCTCACCATGAAAAAGAATGTTTATACCCTTAGAGCGGATGTGGTATCTCAGCGAGATAACGCAAACGTAACCCTGGCGAAAATACCTGAAAGTTATTGCATGTACAGGACTAAGGCTTCCAACTTCTGTCCGTTGCGCAGTTGAGTGTTTGTAGTAACAACTCGTGCGGCATTCGACGCTACATTAACCCCAATATTCCTTCTCCACCATCAGTGAAACTTCTCTTCCACGCCAATGTGCAATGAGAATTGTTCTTCAGAATGAATCGGGATTAACCCACACGGAACAGATTCATCCACGGTCATCTCATCTCCACTGTGCCATGGAAGATTGAAGCTCCGCAGAACTTTTAAGATACAGACAAGCTGCGCCGAAGTTACGTCACTTAGTCTGAACGAAAATTGCAACTACTGAACCAGCTGTAAACTTGGGAGACATGTTTGTACTTCGTCACGCATTTGTCACATATTAGCCGTGTTGTGATTAATACGGTCCTTAATAGCTCAGTCTATTGTTCGCTGATCTGTTTTCATCAAATTTACTAAAATACTATAAGTACCGAGCGAGGTGGCGCAGTGGTTAGATACTGGACTCGCATTCGGGAGGACGACGGTTCAATCCCGCGTCCGGCCATCCTGATTTAGGTTTTCCGTGATTTCCCTAAATCGTTCCAGACAAATGCCGGGATGGTTCCTTTGAAAGGACACGGCCGACTTCTTTCTTCATCCTTCCCCAATCCGATGAGACCGATGACCTCGCTGTCTGGTCACCTTCCGCAAACAACCCCCCCCCCCCCCCCCAAATGGCTCTGAGCACTATGCGACTTAACTTCTGAGGTCATCAGTCCCCTAGAACTTAGAACTACTTAAACCTAACTAACCTAAGGACATCACACACATCCATGCCCGAGGCAGGATTCAAACCTGCGACCGTAGCGGTCGCGCGGTTCCAGACTGAAGCGCCTAGAACCGCACGGTCACTCCAGCCGGTTTTGAACTGATCGCGGCAGCGATAGAGTCAGACTGACATATCCAAAACATTTCTCGTATTCCATAAACGTTTTGAGGTGTCGAAATGAGGTTTTGCAAATGATACCACATAGAGAGGTAGAGAGAAGAGTATTTTGTCGCATGGTTGTTATGCATTATCTACCTTGTTATTGTACTAACTGAAGACTTTGCCGATGAAAGAATATAATTTTTAAGAGCTGTCGATGGTTGGTGAAATGAGAAATGCTGTGGGTTTTGGAACAACATACGTGAGATCATTAAACGTTTATTTTGTACCGACGATTTGCTTTTTCATAAGATGCTGATCTTACTTTTCCTCAGCTCCTCATTTAATAAATCACCATTTCAGAATTCTCTTCGCAGTTGCGTCTGTACAACACGTTAGTGAGGTGAGACTGTGTAAACTCCGCTCAGTTTTGGCAAGAGGAAACAAGAGAAATGTTTAGGTTTTATTCAAAATTCTGCACTTCTCTGAAAGTTTCGAATAGTTAACAAGCCAGGAGAAAATAAATCGCTGCCTTTTTGGCAGAATTCTTTTTAGATACTAACCAAAGCAGAGGTGACAGATCCTTTTGAATGATCACCATGCAAGTGTGGGCGTGGAGAGGCCCAACTTAATGTTTACAAAAGAATGTGAGTGTAGGCCTCAATTAGAATACCGCACTCCACGCATGCCCTCCCAACTGTGCGTCTACCGACCATGGCATTCTGCACGCACTATACGCCCAGTACTGACACCGTGAATTAACTCCTACACTTTTTAAAATAAAAAAAACAGTTTTGGGCTTTTATTATTTAGTTTCTTGATGTTCAACAGTCCTCGACTGTGCCGTAAATCATTAAATTGCCCTGAGATACAGGAGTTTGCATCTTAGGGCACGGATGTACACACGTTTTTGGGTGATTTGTTTTGCATGTAGGCCTATACACAAAGATGTAATTCTGAGACTCTGTCCAGCCTGAGTCCAGTGACAGCTGCTGGCAGCGAAAGCTGGTGGCGTTTCAACTTTAGTTAATTATGTAAAAAAAAAAAAATTTCTCGAACACTCAACTCCAAAACTCTACTAACTTTATATACTTCTCATAGAAAACTACATGATAGCACTTAGATGTGATCTGTAGGTGAAGTACACACTGTGTGTACTAATAATGCACTTGCCCAACAGATTTGTTTGACTGAACGATGTACACTTCCTCACCTAATAAAACTGAACTGATCAAAATTGTTCTAATAAAGACCGATATTAACGTTCACAAAATCTGATCAACGAAGTTCGTATGTTCGTTACCATTCACCTGCTTTAGACAGGGCAAGGAAGCCTTTTACCAAGTTTAACGAGAAGTACACGTAACTCCGTTCTTCTTACAACACAGTCCGTTCACATTTGTTAGATAGATTCAAGTCCAATCAGTTGATCAGATCTTCAAAACCGCTCCGCATCTGCCATCCACCATTAAGCAGTTCTTCATTCTTGCTCTCTTCTTTTCTTGACATATCATCAGCCAAAACTTAATTCCGCTTCTTCTTCCGTCATCAGATCAGCCGCTTCTCTTCTTAAGTCGTCTTCACTGCTACTGAATATTTTGTATGCTTGATGTTTAATTTTGTGGTTCATGGTATGGGTTCCTGTAGTCATGTCCTAGTTCATGAACCACGGGCAACGTATGAGTGGCCAAGTAAGTGGTCCCGACAGTCGGGATACCAGTTACTTTGGAATAAGGCTGGGCATCTCGGACATATTCTGAGCCGTGGTCACCTTTGTGCTCATACGGCAAAGACTACCAAATCCACCGGGTAGTCCCTCAGCCGTTAGGGGTAAAAACCAATGGGACTCGGGGCAAGTAAGGCTAGCAACCTGCTTCCCTGGTACTTTAAATATGATGCTGGCAATAATCAGAGCAAAATGCCTCGGACCTTTGGAGGTGACGGAGTCCCACCTCTAACTGACAAACCAGGGACTCCTAAGATACGACATGGCAAACAAATGGTAATGAGATGGGGAGCTATTAATATCAATGGGGGCTACTTTGGGAAGAAGGTAGAGCTGTCAGAGACTGCAAGTAAGATGGGGCTGGACGTTTTAGCTGTTAGTGACATTCGGGTAAGGGGTGAGAAAGAAGAGGAAGTGGGAGAATACAAGGTCTACCTGTCAGGAGTCAAAGCAGGAATAGCACAATGGGTCGTAGGGCTTTACATCAGGAAAGAAATGGAACCCAGCATAGTTGCAATAAGGTATGTAAACGAACGACTGATGTGGATAGATTTGACAGTGTCTAGCAAGAAAATTAGGATTGTGTCAGTATATTCGCATTGTGAAGGGACAGATCAAGATAAGATGGATAGTTTTTATGAGGCACTCAGTGATGTAGTTGTTAGAGTAAAGGACAAGGACAGTGTTCTGCTCATGGGTGATTTTAACGCCAGGATTGCAAATCGAACAGAAGGGTATGAAAAGGTTATGGGTAAATTTGGAGAGGATATGGAAGCCAACAGGAACGGGAAACAACTCTTGGATTTCTGTGCCAGTATGGGCTTAGTAATCACAAACTCCTTTTTTAAACATAAGAACATTCACCGGTATACTTGGGAAGGCAGGGGAACCAGATCTGTCATTGACTATATAATAACAGATCAGGAATTCAGGAAGGCTGTGAGGGACACACGTGTATTCAGGGGATTCTTTGATGACACTGATCATTATTTAATCTGCAGTGAAATTGGGATTGTGAGGCCGAAAGTGCAGGAGGTCAGGTCCATATGTAGGAGGATAAGAGTGGAGAAACTTCAGGATAAGGAAATCAGGCACAAGTACATAAAAGCGATCTCAGAAAGGTACCAGTTAGTTGAATGTAGTCAATTACAGTCATTGGAAAAGGAATGGACAAGGTACAGGGACACAGTACTAGAAGTGGCTAAAGAATGTCTTGGAACAGTAGTGTGTAAAAGTAGGATGAAGCAAACAGCTTGGTGGAATGATACAGTCAAGGCAGCCTGCAAAAGGAAAAAGAAGGCGCATCAAAAATGGCTACATACCAGAACCCAGGTAGATAGAGAAAGAATGTTGAAGAAAGAAACAAAGCCAAACAGATAATTGCAGCATCGAAGAAGAAATCGTGGGAAGACTTTGGAAACAGGTTGGAGACTATGGGCCAAGCTGCTGGAAAACCATTCTGGAGTGTAATTATCAGTCTTCGAAAGGGAGGTAAGAAGGAAATGACAAGTATTTTGGACAGGTCAGGAAAACTGCTGGTGAATCCTGTGGATGCCTTGGGCAGATGGAGGGAATATTTTGAAGAGTTGCTCAATGTAGGTGAAAATGCGATCAGTAATGTTTCAGATTTCGAGGTAGAATGGAATAGGAATGATGATGGAAATAGGATCACATTTGAGGAAGTGGAAAAAATGGTCAATAGATTGCAGTGCAATAAAGCGGCTGGGGTGGATGAAATTAAGTCGGAACTCATCAAATACAGTGGAATGTGAGGTCTTAAATGGCTACACAGGATAATTGAAATGGCCTGGGAGTCGGGACAGGTTCCATCAGACTGGACAAAAGCAGTAATCACACCAATCTTTAAACATGGAAACAGAAAAGATTGTAACAACTACAGAGGTATCTCTTTAATCAGCATTGTGGGTAAAATCTTCGCAGGTATTGTTGAAAGGAAAGTGCGAGTATTAGTTGAGGACCAATTGGATGAGAATCAGTGTGGGTTTAGGCCTCTTAGAGGTTGCCAGGACCAGATCTTTAGCTTACGGCAAATAATGGAGAAGTGTTATGAGTGGAACAGGGAATTGTATCTATACTTTATAGATCTAGAAAAGGCATATGACCGGCTTCCTAGGAGGAAGTTATTGTCTGTTCTACAAGATTATGGAATAGGAGGCAAACTTTTGCAAGCAATTAAAGGTCTTTACATGGATAGTCAGGCAGCAGTTAGAGTTGACGGTAAATTGAGTTTATGGTTCAGAGTAGTTTCAGGGGTAAGACAAGGCTGCAACATGTCTCCACTGTTGTTCATATTATTTATGGATCATATGTTGAAAACAATAGACTGGCTGGGTGAGATTAAGATATGTGAACACAAAATAAGCAGTCTTGCATATGCGGATGACTTAGTTGTGATGGCAGATTCGATTGAAAGTTTGCAAAGTAATATTTCAGAGCTAGATCAGAAATGTAAGGACTATGGTATGAAGATTAGCATCTCCAAAACGAAAGTAATGTCAGTGGGAAAGAAAGTGCCAAATAGGAGGAACAAAGTTAGAACTGGTGGACGGTTTCAAGTACTTAGGATGCATATTCTCACAGGATGGCAACATAGTGAAAGAACTGGAAGCGAGGTGTAGCAAAGCTAATGCAGTGAGCGCCCAGCTACGATCTACTCTCTTCTGCAAGAAAGAAGTCAGTACCAAGACTAAGTTATCTGTGCACCGTTCAATCTTTCGACCAACTTTGTTGTATGGGAGCGAAAGCTGGGTGGATTCAGGTTACCTTATCAACAAGGTTGAGGTTACGGATATGAAAGTAGCTAGGATGATTGCAGGTACTAGTAGATGGGAACAATGGCAGGAGGGTGTCCACAATGAGGAAATCAAAGAAAAGGAATGAACCCTATAGATGTAGCAGTCAGGGCGAACAGGCTTAGATGGTGGGGTCATGTTACACGCATGGGAGAAGCAAGGTTACCCAAGAGACTCATGGGTTCAGCAGTAGAGGGTAGAAGGTGTCGGGGCAGACCAAGGAGAAGGTACCTGGATTCGGTTAAGAATGATTTTGAAGTAATAGGTTTAACATCAGAAGAGGCACCAATGTTAGCACTGAATAGGGGATCATGGAGGAGCTGTATAAGAGGGGCTATGCTCCAGACTGAATGCTGAAAGGCATAATCAGTCTTAAATGATGATGATGATGATGATGATGTTTAATTACGATCCACCAGTACCTTACACCAAGAAGCCACTGCTCTATCCCTGACAGAATTGCGCCTGGTAATTTTACAGAACCATTTTAACTTCTCGTAACCGTTCCTCTTTCTCCTGCTCTACGCACCGCAACTTGTTTCAGCACAGAACAGGTAGCTGGAATTGTGGAAAGGGGCCAAAAGGAGGCTGTCAGTTACACTGAAACACATAACTTTATTTAGTTAGCCAAAAAATACAACAAAAATTTTTGGACTTAGTTATCGACTGTATAGGCCACACTATCTTATGCCTTAAGGGTACAGCCACTTAAATTTTAAGAAAACGGCTGAAGGTCATTAACTTAAAATTCAGACTCAAAACAGAATATTTCGAAGGCAGAAAGTCTCCGTAAGTAAGTTCTATAACTTGGCTGAAGGCCCAGGATTTAAGACTGCAGGTAAAATTAATTAAAAAAAAATACAAGGCAGAAGGCCTTACCTTCAATTAGGGTGAAGGCCCCACACAGTCTGACACTTGAAAGACAAGAACTTTAATTTAAAAACGATTGAAGGCCCATAACCTAAAACAACTAAAATCATTTTTAGTAGTCAGGAGGCCCGAAGCTTCATCTTTAAACGATATTTTACACAGGCTGACGGTCCAAGCAATCTAAGGTTTAACAAGTAAGGAATTTAAATTTCAAAGCGACTGAAGGCCCATTATTAAAAAAGACAACTACAACAAATTTTCAAAAGGCAGAATGCCCAAAGCTTTATCCAAAAAATATTTTTAATGAGGCTGAAGGCCCCAAACAATGCAAGACTTGACAAGTAAGGGACTTCCAATTTTAAAGTGGCTGAAGGCCCATTATTTAAAACCCAACTAAGAGGATACAAATTCAAACCATCGGCTACAAGCCATTAAAATACACAATCAAACACCAATAAGAAAAGGCAGTACAGCCAGCAGCGCTCAGAAGTTTCCGGGGGTCGGTCTGCACTTGAAATATTAACGTTCACTTGGGGGAGACAGGTAGTCGGCCCAACCATATCCTTTCCGCCGGCAAACCAACCAAGAGACAGTCAACGGATCCAGCGACAAGACGACTTGCTTTCCACCCGACCAGTACACAAGGAACTCAAAACTCAAAACGTAAAAGGAGTAGCCGCCCACAACCAAGTATGCATAAACTGTCAAAACTACAACCACGTGATGGACTGCGACAACACGGTGAGGAACGGACGCTGCCTGGATTTTACGTCAGCGGCCAGGGCAGGTAACCGGAACGCTAACGGCCACAAGGTAGAAAATTCCGCTGGTTCACTTGGACTTCAAATAACCAAAATACAGTTAAACTCCACCAGATGGTGGACAAACTTCCGTCAACTCGAACACTCGCTGTTGCTCACGGGAATACTCCCAACGGCCGACCATGAAAAGCAACGGCACAATGTGAACAGTTTGGCTTCGGTAATAAAATCACCACTCAACCTTGATGTCCTGTGTCGGCGATCCACGAACCTCGTAGCAATAGGAACAGCTCCCACACACTCCGACACTGCGTAGAGACTGCCCGCCGGCCTGGCCCACTGCACCGCGCGGAGATTTCCTGGCTGATCCACACCAACCGACCGACCGATACACGTCAGCACAGAAACAGCACTAAAATAACTGGGCAGTCGACATCACAAGCTACACACAATAACACAAACACTTGGACGAAGAACGCGACCAACGGTAAAACAGTAACTATGCAGTGACGAGGACGATTGAGACACACACATCGACGATCGGCACCCAATCACGTCGTCCAGTAAGACGAACAATCGGCGATCATCAACCAAAACCGTCCCTAATGAAACCATGTGTGCCGGCAGCGGTCGGGCGAGTCATGGCTATCCGAAACTCACTGCCGCTCCAAACTGACCAACTCCTGCCGCGACCCAACCGTCCGACTGCCAGGTCCGAACTCCACTGCTGGCGCGTTGCAACTCACAGCCAGATACGAGCCAACTCCGAACACACGACAACGTGAAAGTTATAGCAGTCAGCAAAGATAATACGCCAGGGCTTATATCGATAAGCGCCGCTGCTGCCGCTCACGGGCAGGCAAGGCGGCAACTCAGTGACAACTGTAATTGAAATTAACATAACAAGGTGGTAGTACAGTAAAAACAGGATGTCAAATGAGATATGGCACGAACACGAGCCACGCACGGCTCAGATATATGTTGGAGTCACGTCATAACAATATCTGACATCATGTTAATTTTTCATTATCAAAAAAAGGGCGCCATTATAGTGGTTGAATTGTATCTGTTTGAGTAACCAGGTGTGTGTGTGTGTGTGTGTGTGTGTGTGTGTGTGCAAATCTATTAAATATTTCAGTATATGATTATAGAGCATTTGTTGGAATTAATTAAGTTTTTAAATATCCTTCCATGTCAAATTAATTCAGATTTTTGAACATTCAGCATTTCTAGCTGTCAGAGCATCAACGCTGACGAGCTGCAGGCGCCGCCATTACGCGGTAAAAATGAATTTAAACTAACAGTACAAAAGGCGCACGATCTGCAACGATTTAAATTGTGTCATGTTTAGAACAAAAGAGAAGCTGAGCAGTACAATTTTCTTACTAGATTTTGACTTAAAGCGCAACTTGAGTCTTGGCCTGGACTAAGGTAGGCATTTTTGTGAACAGTAAAGGGTTTTCCTGGAGAAAGTCATTGAAATCACTAAGAAATATAACAAAAGCGTTTCTCTCGCAGTCAGTGTTACTACAGTTACTATATAAATTCTGCCTAGGCCATTGATTTGTGAGTTTTATCGTTTCAATTTCTGTGAAGGATAATATTTGGAAGAATTGATGCAGAATTGGTGTTATAATACTGTATAGGTCGTAGTTCTACGTGTTAAATTGAGCGAGTGTTGGACAGATGTGGTGAACGCCTGGTGTGCGAAATACTGTCCGATTATATGGGTTTGGGTAGTCGGTAGTACCCCTGAAGCCAATGAAAGCAAGGAATACAGCCGATATCTTGTCCACAGTTCTCTGGTCAAGTATCGCTGTTGCATCTCCATTCACCGCAATTAGATCAGACTTCAGTCAATAAAAACCTCGCTCGATCGATCGATTCTTGAGTTTAGGTCGTGACATTGAGCCAGGTATGGATTAATAAGAAGACATACTTACGAAGATGGATTAGTAGTAGACAATGGACTCGCATTTAGGAGGAAAGAAGTTGGATGTCGGACGCTCGACGGCATGGCCATGATACACAAACCTATGACACCGAAAAGATACTAATAAAAATGCTGAGCTATATGGGCGAGCTATTCATTCAGTGGAAGCTGATCTACCCTCACCAGCACTTTATGGATGATACCCGAAAGTTGACAGAATTTCAGAATCCACTGCCGTAAACCGATGAGGATCGCGACATACGTACTTCAGCAGCTCACGCTCAGATCAGAGGTGAAGCGGGTTTTTGTGGACATCCATTTCTCGGTTCGTGAGGACTGCATACAGGATTGAAGCAGTGGCGGTATCAAGCTGAGATTTTACATGTCATGTGACTTGAGATAGGACGGACAGACGCAGATGCTAAGCTATGGAGGTAGATGCGATGATGATAGAGGAAATGGGACTCTGGGTTGGCTTCCTCGCCTGCTTATTATTGCTTATTCATGTGCTAGCATAAAACATACAGAAGAGCACAGACGCTAGTTTATAACTTCAGTAAGCGTAAAACATATTTGAGATTTACAACCAGTTACCACAAAATATGGCCACCCCGGCCTATAGCTTCATTAACGTTCGGATATACACAGTAACGGGTGGAACTGTAGGTCACGAACCATGGAAGAGTCGGATTCTATTGCTCTCATAGAAACCTTAGTTTCAAGTACTCGTCTCGATGTAAGTGACATACAGACGTAGGTACAACCAATTACCAGAACAAATGGCCACCTCAGCCTATAACTTTGAGTAACATTCGGCATGCACAGTAATGTACGGAACTACTAATCTCCGAACCATGAAAGTCCCGAATTCTACTGCTCTGACCCAAACCCTAGGTACAAGAAATTGTTACGATGTAAGTGATATGCAGACGTCGGTGCAACCAATTAATAGATAATGGTCACCCCGGCCTACAACTTGATTAACATTCCGCTATACACAGTAATGTATGGAACTACAAATCAGGAACCATTAAAGTTCCAGATTCTACTGCTCTAATCGAAACGTTAGGGCCAAGTAATCGTCACGATGTAAGTGATATACAGACGTAGGTACATATAGACAGATGTATGACGGAAACTAATAACCCTTAGCCAAGAGGTACGTACGGGCAAGCTTTGCTAGTCGTTGTTGCACAAAGTTAGCTGATTATACTGCTCACGTGGTATCTGCTGAGGGCTGTCGGTAATCCGAGGCTAGAACCTTGTCGAGCTTAGTGTTTGGTGGCCTATACATATGGCGTTTCAGGCTGTTTGCTAGGAGATGATACGTGACTGCGTCGCTATTTACCTCCAATTCGCAATCGGTGTGCGTGAAATCAGCAGTTTCTCAATCCGTGCGACCTCTTAATGGATTCACGAAATCGGCTTGCACTGTGCGCCTAAACCTAAATTACAAGACTTAACACTAATATTCATACTTGGATGGTTTTTTTCGGAAACCCTTCATGATTAGGTCGTTATACCGTTTTATACTGGTGTCGGCGCCAGCGAGAATTGTGGAGAGAGCTCAAGCGAAACCAAGAGCTGCCCTGATGTCAATATAAAACGAAGAAACGAGTTCAAATCCGCACCTGGCCAGCCTTCCTCAGTCCGAAATTGTGCCCCTTTGTAATTACTTCCTCGTCGGTGAAACATTGAGACTTACGTCGGATTAAACGAGATGAATATTTTCTTCTAAAGACAAGCCGGAGAAGATCCAAAGAACAGCGCCACGTTTCGTCACGAATTAGTTTAGTAGACGCGAGAACATCACGGAGATGCTCTTCCGTATCCATTGACAGACGCTGCGAGTAGTTTACGTTGCAAGAAGAGACGTTCCGCACTATTTCTGGAAATGAGTACAACTGCACTGAACCACGCCTGTACTTCGTTAGAACTATAATCCTAGCAGAAACTGTTGAATGAACTAGTCTAAGATCTCTTCGGATGCAGAAAGCTATCTAATTTAATCTACTTAATTAAAACAGCTGTAATGCAAATTCTCTCCTCTTTTAGTGTGCACAGTCGATAGCTGACTTTCAGTATTATTTTGAAACACACTCTCTTCGCATCTTGATTGCTGGAGCGCCGAAGACAAGGCTTTGAGTTGACAGACACACACACACACACACACACACACTGCATGGGGGCTTAATTAAATGAAAAATGAAAATGCTTTTTTTTAGCTGTATGTCCGATTACGCAAGTCTCGTAAACGGCTGGCCCTGACAACTAATTGTTACGCTATCTGACTGCATAGAATGACAACAAAGAATGTAAGAAAATTTTCTATTAACACAATTAATTAAGTCCCCAGCAACTATAAAACCTAGGAAACCAAAGCACAAGTATAACTGTTCTGTGTGTGGGAGTGTGACTCAACGCACATCTGGCACGGTTCTTCTTCAACAAGACAAGAATTTTTAAATATCATTTATACTGACGTGATAAAGGAAAATTAGAAATACTATAATTGTACAAGAAAACCAAAATTACACTCTAATACGAGAACACAAGCCAGATGCTTTGTTGACTGAACCTGTAATGAAGCATTATTCAGGACACACAAATAATAAGAAAATAAAGAACAGTAGTTAGTTACCTTAATTTATATTGACGAAAAGCACTCAGATCATTACAATATCTCCATTGGAACAACATCTGCTATCTCTCCCGTCAAATAACTGCATAAACATGGAACAACACTCTCCACTACCGCATCTCACACTGACTTCTGCTGCAAGCAGTGTCCACCACAACTTCTCGGCAAGAACTCTCGGCAAGAACTGCTTGCCACTACCTCTCAACACGCACTGCCTGTGGAGGCGGCGGAACAATACTCTCTCTGGCGCGATTTTTGGCGCTGTGGCTCAGTGTAGCCACCTTTCATATGCCCTTCCTCCACGGGCTAGAATTTGATGGTATTTTTGCCAGCATTGGTGGTGAAAATACCACCAAATTCGTCAAAAAAAATACAGACAAAAATAAAAGATCATATTAATACGTAAATATCATATAACTAGATAAAATTTTGGCTTTGCACTGACCTTTCAATAGCCTAATAAAATACACTAAGCAATACAAATTCTTTCATACATGTGACTTTACATAATAGTTTACAGAAATATCATGTGGTTAAACAATTCAATCGATAACGTCAGCAATGACGAAAATGAGCACGTAAGAGTCTTATAACTTTTCACAAACAGTAATACACAAAAAATCAGTTTATACAAATATTCACAACAAGTAGTTCACAGTTCCAGCAGTAGCACCCAGCAATGTTGAGTAGGTGCAGACTCCAACAGGTGATATCATTTCAGTAGAAGCAGTTCATCAATGGCACCCAGCAATGTTGAGTAGGTGCAAACAGCAACAGGTGACATCATCTCAGTAGAATCAGTCCATCAGTGGCACCCAGCAATGTTGAGCAGGTGCAGACACCAAGAAGTGACTTCATTTCAGTAGAAGCAGTCCATCAGTGGCACCCAGCAATGTTGAACAGGTGCTACAGCAACAAGTGACACCATTTCAGTAGAAGCAGTTCCATCAGTGGCACCCAGCATTGTGGAACAGGTGCAGACTCCAACAGGTGACATCATTTCAGTAGAAGCAGTTCATCAGTGGCACCCAGCATTGTGGAGTAGGTTCAGACTCCAACAGGTGACATCATTTCAGTAGAAGCAGTTCATCAGTGGCACCCAGCATTGTGGAGTAGGTTCAGACTCCAACAGGTGACATCATTTCAGTAGAAGCAGTTCATCAGTGGCACCCAGCATTGTGGAGTAGGTTCAGACTCCAACAGGTGACATCATTTCAGTAGAAGCAGTTCATCAGTGGCACCCAGCATTGTGGAGTAGGTTCAGACTCCAACAGGTGACACCATTTCAGTAGAAGCAGTCCATCAGTGGCACCCAGCATTGTGGAGTAGGTTCAGACTCCAACAGGTGACACCATTTCAGTAGAAGCAGTCCATCAGTGGCACCCAGCAATGTTGAACAGGTGCACACAGCAACAAGTCACATTTCTCAGTAGAAGCAGTTCATCAATGGCACCCAGCATTGTTGAGTAGGTGCAGACACCGACAAATGACATTAAACAACTATCACTTATCACACAGTTCATTAGCAGAAATTAAACATGTCCTAGTGGCACCAATCATGTAGAAAAAGTACAAGTAACAGTCCATAATTTCATCCCTACTCAGACAGTTCAAGCATGAACAATAGTTTGAATACACTTACAAATGCTTTTACCATGCTCTTACACTAAACATACAAATCATAACAAACACACAAATGATATCAGATAATTGTCATATTACTATTACAAGTACACAAACATCAGTAAACCTATAACATTTATTGGTGTCAGTGCAAGCCACTACAAACAAATAAAATAATATTTAGGAGATAGGTGGGTAGGATTAGGAAAGGAAAACACACAAAACACACTCACTCATCTTTCATCCACATTAAGTACTACTGTGTAATTGTATAGTGTTAACTGTCTGAATCCACTTCTGTCAAATTTCATGTTCATCATGTGTATCAAGTAGTAGTGACAGCAATGTATAACAGTCAATAATAGTTAAGTCAACGTCATAGTCATCATGTCAAGACCAATGTTTGCCAAGCCAGATCAAAATGTATGGTTGTTGAACAACTGTCAGTGTGCCAAGATATGCAATGCTTCCTCTCTCCAAAAAAAAAAAAAAAATACATACTGCTTAGTGATTTAACAAAGTGTGTGTAGACAATCTTACTTCCATTTTAGTGTTCTAGTCTGCTATCTTCATCCTCCTTGTTCCATATAGACCAACAACAAAAAAATATGCACCTCACTTACTTGCCTCTTATCCACTAAAACTCAAATCAACTTCATATAATCTCAATACCTCTATAATACCTCTTCAATACGTCGCTACATATAAACCTTATTGCCAGTTTCATTTCACTTCCATAATAACTCTTTCCTCTAGTCAGTTTCGTCGATAAAATCCTAATGCAAACCTCCTCATCCCATACAATCCGAAGACACACTGTCAACACACAACCTCTGTGTAATCCATCTGACCAAAATCTTCTACTCATTATGAATTATAAACAAAGAATGCATACATGACCTCTAACAGACTTAGTTCGAATAACTCTCAGTAATTAAGTACGATTACGGAGTGTGAATGATCCTAATATTTCACAGTGTGTACACCACTTCAAGAATTATGGCAAACAGAAGCAAACATGTGGAGTATTTCTTGTGTCAAGTGTCACTTCCTATTTCAATTGCTCACGAAAAATGCAGTGTAATACTGTGTTGGTATGTCATGTCGTTAGCTTCCTGCCTATTGGCATACATTTATACAGCTTTAATAAAACCTCCAGCTCATGTGACTTCTATGAAGTTTCTTGTACTAATGTCGTTCGTCGAATTACTGCAGTTCATTTTCTTATGTTAAAATATAAAGCACTGAGCGTAAGCAAAACAAGCAACAGCGAGTAAATATACCAGTAGAGAACAGAATGTCAACAAGTGGATGCACCACAATTCTTACAACGAGGCTCTGCCAAGCGAACAATCTGTAAATAGTACCATAGTGTAACCTAAACTCTATGTTCATACACAGTATAATAGCATTTCTATATACAAAATTAAAGAGTAGTTGTGACAACAAACAGAAATGTATAAATATGCAATCCATACGCATAGCAGCAAACATACCTTACGTAATAAACAGGTCATCAGCATCGTATAACCGTAAGCAAATAAATGTTCACATGTAATCTAATAAATAAACATGAAGGCGCAAGCAAATTAGTAAACATGAAGGCGCAAGCAGATAAATCACAAAGTATAACTTACATACCTAACCACATCAGCACAATTAATCAGGTGACAATTATAATTTAAATAAATAGGCACAGCAGGCACATAATTAAAAATATGACATCAGTGAAAAAGCAGTGCAGATAAGCGATGCATAGTATACACAAGTTCCAATCCAGTACATTAATAAAAATTGTCAAAATCAGTTAACATACGCAAGCACGTCGCTTCACAAGCAAATTCATAGAACATGTAATTAGCACAAAGTATGAATCACGTAATCGCGAGCAGCAAATTACGTCTAAAGTACGTACCTAAGTGGAAATATGTTATCTGAAAAATAAACTCAATTAATAATTACCTTTTTAGTTTATTACTTTCTTCTTCGAAATGACATTTTTCCTGAAATTTTCTCGATAGCAAGTCGTCTCAACGTCGGACACGCACAGAATTTACCTGAAGTTCTTAAATACCTTATAGAACCGTATCCTGAAAAATACTGAATGTTAATAACAGAATTCAACAAGTAACTATAGTTTTATACTGAATTTAGTCGGAGAAATTAGACTGTGTATTTATTTACGGCTGTCAGTGCATTCGCACTGAGCGCTCGATCAGCTGTAGGCGCGTGACGTAGGAAGCAATTGTTTGCGGTCAACGACTGCCTTGGCGGCGCGCAGACTTGACTGTTGCTTTGAGTATACGCCGCCGCCAAAACACAGCGCGGTGTCCTTGTACTCTCCGCATGTTTACATGTAGCTGTTAGTTTCTCACCCCGCATGTTTACATGTAGCTGTTAGTTTCTCACCAGTATGTCATTCAACAAAAAAAATTTTTTTTTTTAAAGTATATCATTCCACAAAAATTTTAACGTTAGATATATGATGTATTCCCTTAGAGCGTCGTGATTTCAGAGTTTCTACTTCGACAGTGTTATCATGAATAATTTTGCGAATTCTATATGGACCGTTATAAAGCAGAAAAAATTTCCGACACAAGCCTTTTCCTTTGTGAGACAAACGATGAGACTTAATTAACACTTTTTGACCAACTGACAAGATTTTTAAACGACCAGGACGCTTAGCTGATTTCTCTCTTCTAGCAGCCGCAGATGCAATATTTTGCAAAGCCAGGTTGACAACTTCAGAATGCCGCAGTTTCCGTGAAGGCGGAAAAGGAACGATTTCAGAAATGCGATTTGTCGGTGCTTTGTTTTTTAATATCAGTATAGGTGGTAAAGAAGTTGAGTCGTTAGGAAGTTCATTCAGAATGTTTTGAAAAATATGAAGATACTGATCCCAGGTTCTGTGATTCTGATGACAATAAAGACGACACAATTTATTGATTTCCTTCATCCATCTCTCTGAAGCGTTAGATTGAGGGTGAAAAAGTGAAATGAAAATTGGTTTAATTTTACGACGCCGTAGAGTACGAAGCCAAATTTTAGAACGAAACTGTGATCCATTGTCTGATATAACCTTATCAACATGACCCACTTCTTTAAGAAAATGGTTAATGAAAGCATTAGATACTGAACGAGCTGTTGCTTTGCGTAACGGTGTAAAACACACATACTTTGATGTCAACTCCACTGCTACGAAAATGTACGCAAAACCATTAGTAGATCGAACCACTGGACCGAACAAATCAACTGCAGCCATGTCCTTTAATTTTGCTGGAATGATAGGAAACAACGGTGCTCTGTGAGATACTGTCGGCGGTTTAGCCTTTTGACATAATTTGCATTTGGCAAGAACAAATCGAGTACGATTTTCCATATTATTGAAGTAGCAATTTTCTCGTAATTTATGAAAGCATTTTCTGGGACCAAAGTGTGTATAACTGAAATGCGTATACCAAATCAGCTTATTAACCCACTCATCAGGAATACAAACTAACCAAACAGAGTTGTCGACCGATTTTCGTTTAAAAAGAACTTTCCAGATAGATCGCTAAAACGAGGTGTGACCAAATTGTCCAATCTAACAAAGCTTCGAAGAAAATTACAGACACCAAGGAAACTACGAACGTCACGTTTTGTAGTAGGAACAGCATAATTACGAATAGCGTCTAATTTTTCTGGATCAGGAAGAATACCTTCTGTAGAAATAATGTGACCGAGAAATTTCACCGGAGAACGACCAAATTCAGATCTTCCAAGTTCACTGTAATGCCAACTCGTGCAAAAATACGTAATAATGAATCCAAAATTTTGTTGTGCTCACTCCAAGAATGTTTAGCAATAAGAATGTCGTCAACATACGAAGTAATATTGTCACGAAGATAAACAGGTAAAATTTCATTTAAACTACGAATGAATGCTGCTGAAGGTAAAGTCCAAACGGTAATTTACGAAATCACATTTAGGTAAATAGTCATATCCGGTTATTGTTTACTTACTCACTAGATAGACTGATAGTCGAAGAGTTGTTTTGACAGATGCAAAGAATAGTAAAAGAGTAGGCAGCGGTACAGAAAACTAAAAGAGAAATAGCACCACTACAGCTCGAGGCCCTGTGCACGCTACGGCACATATTCACTTAGAGTAGTGAATCCCCTGAGGACTTTAATAGCTGCACATTAATTTCAGTTTGTGACTTAGTGGCCAATTTAGCGGAAGTACGTACGTAAATTGATGTAACCATGAACATGGATGTATCTCATTCTTAGATTTGCGAAAGATCTTAAATTTCCGAACAGTCAAAATGTGTTTATAGTCAAAGTTTTCGCCTCGTGACGACAAAGACCTACCGCGTCTGTCCCAGTACGAATGTCGATTATTGTCAAGTTCGCGCGCCTGGCGCTCTCTTGTTGCATCCCGTAAATGAAATAAATTACTTTCTTCAAAACCCGCTGCTATCAGTGATTCCAAATTTCCTCTACCGTCCTTTCCTACGATTTTGCTTACAATTTGTTTGACTTGCTTTTCTAATGCCTCAGATACCTTTTTAACGCATTCATTAAATTTTCCGTAATTTCCAACACGCTTATTTATGTTCTGGTACTCTTCGGTTTCTGCAAATGGTAATAGAGCTGTATCATCCGAATCTCTGTCCCCATGTGAACTAAGATTTGTCAGTTTATCTGAAATCTCCTCCACTCTTTCCGATAAGTTTCCGTTTTCCGTAAGTGTCGCGACTCGGGTTTCGGTATTGTCACATTTAGTAGTTAACTGTTCACACTGTTGCGTTAAGTTATTTATTCTGTCATTTGGTACGGATTCCTCGATTCTTTCAAGTATTTCTTCCTTATCGATTGCACATTTTGAATTTAACTCTGAAAATTTTTGTACTATCACGCGATCTTCTTCTTCCTGTTCCCTGCCCTGTTCCTCTTGTCTGATTCCTGCTGAAATTAAACTATTATTGTGAGCATTCAAAATCGGTTGTACTTCTTCTCTAATTTCTTTCTTTGATTCGTCTTTCATGTTTTTAAAACATGTCCCTGTTCGTGAACCTAACTGTGTTTCCATTGTTTCCATCTCGGTTTTACTTGTTCCTATTTGTGAGCCAAACCCTCTTATCACTGCACTTAATTCAGATCCAATTTTTTTAAATTCAGATCTTATCTCTGTTTTTAATTCAGATTCCATTGAGTCTATCCGTGTTTTTAATTCAGATCCCCTTAATCTCATCTGTGACCCCAAATCTAATATTGCACTCATCAACCGCTGCATATCTTCTGTCGTTAATCTCGTATTCTGAGAATTTTTCGATTGTGAAAAATTTTGAACTGTTTCCGGACTATTTTCCCGACTGATTAAATTGTTTTCAACACCATTATTCATCACACTGTTCTCCTGTGTTGGCGAGTTCGCCATGTTAACAATTTCGTTATTCTGACTATTCATCATTTTTGCCTGTTTCGTCGATCGTGTAATCATTTACAAAACATACAAAACTCGTCACTGTACGAAAATTACACACAATGACTCTTTATCTCCAACAATACCATTTACATGAATGTTTCCCTCAAACACGATTAATCGAACAATTGAAATAATTGCACTAAATTGTCAAACCCGTAGACAAGACAACACACACAAAAAAAATAAATTTTGAAAAATATCATTAGAAGAATGCCAATTATCAAATCTACACATGCAAAATAGACTACAATTACTAAACTACAAATTACTACAACAATGCTACTGTCTACTATTTTTACAATCCGAAGAATTCCAAGGGACGATCCGAAGCAGCGGTCGCCACGTGCATGGGGGCTTAATTAAATGAATAAATGAATGCAAATATTTTTTGTAGCTGTAGGCCCGATTACGCACGTCTCGTAAACGGCTGGCCCTGACAACTAATTGTTACGCTATCTGACTGCATAGAATGACAACAAAGAATGTAAGAAAATTTTCTATTAACACAATTAATTAAGTCCCCAGCAACTATAAAACCTAGGAAACCAAAGCACAAGTATAACTGTTCTGTGTGTGGGAGTGTGACTCAACGCACATCTGGCACGGTTCTTCTTCAACAAGACAAGAATTTTTAAATATCATTTATACTGACGTGATAAAGGAAAATTAGAAATACTATAATTGTACAAGAAAACCAAAATTACACTCTAATACGAGAACACAAGCCAGATGCTTTGTTGACTGAACCTGTAATGAAGCATTATTCAGGACACACAAATAATAAGAAAATAAAGAACAGTAGTTAGTTACCTTAATTTATATTGACGAAAAGCACTCAGATCATTACAATATCTCCATTGGAACAACATCTGCTATCTCTCCCGTCAAATAACTGCATAAACATGGAACAACACTCTCCACTACCGCATCTCACACTGACTTCTGCTGCAAGCAGTGTCCACCACAACTTCTCGGCAAGAACTCTCGGCAAGAACTGCTTGCCACTACCTCTCAACACGCACTGCCTGTGGAGGCGGCGGAACAATACTCTCTCTGGCGCGATTTTTGGCGCTGTGGCTCAGTGTAGCCACCTTTCAACACACACACACACACACACACATACACACAATACGCAGACTCGTCGCGACGGGACATGCAAAAACTCAAGAATTTGTGTATAAGATAAATTTATTCATGTCCCATGTATCAGTCATGATTCGAGTGACCACGCGATGTGACACACACCAGTATTGATACACTACTGGCCATTAAAATTGCTACACCACGAAGATGACGTGCTACAGACGCGAAACTTAACCGACAGGAAGAACATGCTGTGATATGCAAATGATTAGCTTTTCAGAGCATTCACACAAGGTTGGCGCCGATGGCGACACCTACAATGTGCTGGCGTGAGGAAAGTTTCCAACCGATTCTTCATACACAAACAGCAGTTGACCGGCGTTGCCTGGTGAAACGTTGTTGTGATGCCTCGTGTAAGGAGGAGAAATGCGTACCGTCACGTTTTCGGCTTTGATAAAGGTCGGATTGTAGCCTATCGCGATTGCGGTTTATCGTATCGCGACACCGCCGCTCGCGTTGGTCTAGATCCAATGACTGTTAGCAGAAAATGAAATGGGTGGGTTCGGGAGAGTAATACGGAACGCCGTGCTGGATCCCAACCACATCGTATCACTAGCAGTCGAATCGTGCAGCCAAATCTCGATCCCTGAGTCAACAGATGGGGACGTTTGCAAGACAACAACAGTTCGACGACGTTTGCAGCAGCATGGGCTATCAGCTCGGAGACTATGGCTGCTGTTAACCTTGATGCTGCATCACAGACAGGAGCGCCTGCGATGGTGTACTCAACGACGAACCTGGGTGCACGAATGGCAAAACGTCATTTTTTCGGATGAATCCAGGCTCTGTTTACAGCATCACCATGGTCGCATCCGTGTTTGGCGACATCGCGGTGAACGCACATTGGAAGCGGGTATTCGTCATCGCCACACTGGCGTATCACCTGGCGTGATGGTATGGGGTGCCATTGGTTACACGTCTCGGTCGCCTCCTGTTCGCATTGACGGCACTTTGAACAGTGGACGTTAAATTTCAGACGTGTTACGACCCGTGGCTCTACCCTTCATTCGATCTCTGCGAAACCCAACATTTCAGCAGGATAATACACGACCGCATGTTGCAGGTCCTGCACGGGCCTTTCTGGATACAGAAAATGTTCGACAGCTGTCCTGGACAGCACATTCTCCAGATCTCTCACCAATTGAAAACGTCTGGTCAATGGTGGACGAGCAACTGGCTCGTCACAATACGCCAGTCACTACTCTTGATGAACTGTGATATCGTGTTGAAGCTGCATGGGCAGCTGTACCTGTACAAGCCATCCAAGCTCTGTTTGACTCAATGTCCAGGCGTATCAAGGCCATTATTACGGCCAGAGGTGGTTGTTTTGGGTACTGATTTCTCCAAATCTATGCATCCAAATTGCGTGAAAATGTAATCACATGTCAGTTCTAGTATAATATACCCGTTCATCATCTGCATTTCTTCTTGGTGTAGCAATTTTAATGGCCTGTAGTGTATTAATCTCCCCATCATCCATGTACTGTTTCCCCCGGAGGGCATCCTCTATTGGGGCAAACAGGCAGAGATCGGAGGATTCGAAATTTGAGCTGTAGGGAGGATAAGGGAAAAAAAGTCCAGTGGTGCTTTGTGAGCTTCTCTCGGGTGCGAAGACATGTGTGACGACTTTTGTCGTCGTGGAGAAGAATGAGTTCAACTGCATTTTTATAGCGAGGAACTCGCTGAAGGCGTTTCTTCAATTTCCTGAGGGTAGCACAAAATTCTTCAAATTCGATCGTTGAACCATTACGGAGCACATCAAACAGAATAGCCTCTTCAGAGTCCCAGACTTTACCAGCCGAGAATGCGGCTTTGAAATTATTCTTCGGAGGATAAGCGCACTGGCGCGACTCCATGAATTACCGTTTTGATTCGGTTCGAAGTGGCGAACCCATGTTTCATCGGCTGTGACGATGTTCGGCAAAAAAAATCTTAACGATAGCCTCGTAACACGCAAGCTCTGAGATCGTCTTCCGTTGCTCTGTACGATCTTCTGTTAGGCGGCGAGTATCTTAACTGCTGGACGAGTGTGTCAGCACTACCAACAGAGATTTCCAGTTCAGCAATAGGGTGTTCGATTTGATTGTGAACCGTCGATTATCTCGAATGAGAGTGCTCGCCTTTCAGCATTACAGGAGTCACAACGGTTGAGGCCGGCTGGCAGACATGACTTTGTAGGCTATGTATAGTGCCTGCACCAATCGGAAATTCATGAAACGACAGGGTCCGAAGCAGCAGTAATCCAGATGTGTCCCACACAAATTTCGCACTTTTTCACCAAAAATGGCTGAGAAAAAAATGTGTTTCATTACTTATTGGATACCTCTCGTACATGCGTATTGTAAATATGCGCGAGATAAGTGAAAGGAGTGTTAAACATGGTAAACTCTTTCCAAGATAATGCAGTTCGTCGTTTTTTTTTATTTGTGATTGTGGTGGAGCTTTATTGCCTTTCCTGATTTTGCTGTCTGTGGATTAGGTAAGAGAGATTTCGGACTTCATTTATTGCTCCATATTTATAGGTCTTGGGCACGCAATGGGGTCATTTCCCCTGTTGGGATGGTGGGCGTGCTTTTATTTTTCACTGTGATTCGTACTCGAAATGATATTAACTAGTGTCCTGCAGATGAACCTCCATCGTCTACAAACACAGATCGTGGCTCGATACATTTGTGCCATCGTTGGAGAAGAATTGTGAAATTGTCGCTAAGTGATGGGTAGTGTGACGTAGCGCGTCGATCTCGTCAAACAGCTATTGAGCCCTTTCCCGAACTTCTTGGTGCAGATACTTTTTGTGGGGTGCAGGTGGATCATGAGAAGTCTCAGAATCGTCGATAATGTTGGACGCGACCGTTGTGTTGAACAGGACGAGAGTGGGAGTTGCGTCTTGATGCCCGCAAGGCGATCTCAATGTTGACTGAAACATCACATGTGGCTCCTCATCATAGCCTTAATCACAGTCTCAGAGTGTGCAGTCACTTGTAGGCCTTCGCTAGTACACACTACTTTATATGTAGGGCAACCACAGCCGAAATATTCTATCATTTGAATAAAAGAGACCGCTGTGACTGTTAGAATTCTTTATTAGAGAACACGAACGGTTTCGCAAATTAAATTTGCATCTTCAGGTCTTCACTACATACAAAGGAATGAAAGAACTTACCAGAAATTTAGACATGCCAAGAAACGGACAAATAAAAGCAATAAGGTCCGTGTCTAGTTAGAGTCAGAGCTTAAAGGTTCTCTTTAAATCGGATAAAGCCATTCCCAACAAGGTATTTAAGACTTCTGACTCACGAATGTGCGAGCATCTATAATAAAATGTATTGGGGGCTAAGGCCATCCCCAACTTAAAAAATAACTCAGTAAAAACGTCAATAAGAACGTAATAGATATTAAAATAATTTATAATAAAAAAATGAAGTGCTTAGTAAAAGCGCTGCGTTTGTAACATTAAAAGAGAAGTAGTTGTCAATGGTGACACAGTTTACCTCAATTGTAGACAGCCTGGCGAGGGGGGGGGGGGGGGGGGGAAGTAACCAAATACGCTGAATGAAATGTTGTGGACTGGCTGCACATTTTAAATTACCAAACTGCGATAGTTAGAAATAATGCACAATGTTTATGAGTCGCAAAAGTCAGAATTAAATTCAAAAGGCTTCCTGATATTATCTACAAGCCAGCACTATCCAGAGCAGTGTCCTTACAATTAACAAATTGTTTTCACAAATGTAATTTCTGTTACATTAATAAAAAAACAATGGCAGTGCTGGAAAACGTTATTCACTTGAATAATCAAAATGGTTCAAATGGCTCTGAGCACTATGGGCCTTAACATCTGTGGTCATCAGTCCCCTAGAACTTAGAACTACTTAAACCTAACTAACCTAAGGACATCACACACATCCATGCCCGAGGAGGATTCGAACTGTGACCGTAGCAGTCGCGCGGTTCCGGACTGAGCGCCTAGAACCGCTAGACCACCGCGGCCGGCCACTTCAATAATCAAAATTGCCTAGGACGTTTCTGTGCCGTAAATCTGTCTGGCAGTTGAGGGCATTTTTTCGAGTTCATTTCAACGCTCGAAAAATCTCCAATTCTTTTAAAATATTTAGATTACCCTTCTTCTCCCTGTGAAGTATCTGAAGATTGGTGGCAACATGAGAGACTGCGCATCTAGTCTTCTGAAATTAAGCACTCAAAGATGACTTTGTGGTGGAATTAGCATTATGCTCCCTAAATCTTAGAATAAAAGTTCTCCCCGTTTGGCCTATGTGCTTTGTGTATCCCCCTCCTATGAACCAAGGACCTTGCCGTTGGTGGGGAGGCTTACGTGCCTCAGGGATATAGATAGCCGAACCGTAGATGCGATCACAACGGAGGGGTATCTGTTGAGAGGCCAGACGAACGTGTGGTTGCGGGGGCAACAGTCTGGATGTTTAATGGATGAGGCCTTATAACATCAACCAAAATGGCCTTGCAGTGTTGCTACTGCGAACGGCTGAAATAAAGCGAAAACTCCAACCGTAATTTTTCTTGAAGGCATGTAGCTTGTATGGTTAAATGATGATGGCATCCTCTTGGGTAAAAAATTCCGGAGATAAAATAGTCCCCCCATTTGGATCTCCGTGGTGCGGGGACTACTCAAAAGGACGTCTGTATCAAGAGGAACAAAACTGGCGTTCTACGGATCGGAGCGTGGAATGTCAGATCCCTTAATCGCGAGGGTACGTTAGAGAATTTGAAAAGGGAAATGAATAGATTAAAGTTACATATTGTGGGAGTTAGTGAATCTCGGTGTCAGAAGGAACAGGACTTCTGGTCAGGTGAGAAAAGTGTTATAAATACAAAATCAAATAGGGTTAAGGCAGGAATAGATTTAATAATGAGTAAAAAAATAGGAACGCGGATAAGCCACTGTGAACAGTATAGTGAACGCATTACTGCACCCAAGATAGACACGCAGCCCACACCCATAAGAGTAGTACAAATTTATATGCCAACTAGTTCCGCGGATGAGGAGAAGATTGAGGAAATGTATGATGAGATAAAAGAAATTATTCAGGTAGTTAAGGGAGCCGAAAATTTAAGTCATGGTGGACTGGAATTCGATAGTAGGAAAAGGAAGAGAAGGAAAAAGAGTAGCTGAATATGGATTGGGGGAAAAGAATAAAAGAGGACGCCACCTGCTAGAATTTTGCATAAAGCATAATTTAATCGTAGCTAACTCTTGGTTTAAAAATCGTGAGAGAAGAGTGTACACGTGGAAGAGACCTGGAGACACCTGAAGGTTTCAGATTGATTATGTAATGGTAAGAAAGAGTTTTCGGAACCAGGTTTTAAATTGTAAGACATTTCTAAGGGCAGAGGTCCACAACTTATTGATTATGAACTGCAGATAATAACTGAAGATACTGCCAAAAGGCATGAAATTAAGGAGATGGGACCTGGCTAAACTGAAAGAACCAGAGGTTGCAGAGGGTTTCAAAGGGAGCATTAGGAAAGATTGACGAGAACAGGGGAAAGGAATGCACCAGAAGCAAAATGGGTAGCTTTGAGAACTGAAGTAGTGAGGGCAGCAGAGGATCAAGCAGGTAGAAACACGAGGGCTAATAAAAACCCTTGGGTAACACGAGAGATATTGAATGCCAACGAAGAAAGAAGATAATATAAAATTGTAGTAAATGAAGCAGGTGAAAGGGAATACAAACGTCTAAAAATGAGATCGACAGGAAGTACAAAATGGCTAAGCAGGAATGGCTAGAGGGCAAATGTAAGGATGTATCACTAGGGGTAAGATATACTGCCTACAGGAAAATTAAACAGACTTTTGGAGAAAAGGAATACCAGTCCTAAACAAAGAAGGGAAAGCAGAAAGGTGGAAGGAGTATATAGAAGGTAATGTACTCGACGGTAATATTATGGAAATGGAAGAAGACGTAGAGAAGGATGAGACGGGAGATATGATACTGCGTGAAGAACTTGACAAAGCACTGAAAGACTTGTGTCGAAATAAGGCCCCGGGAGGAGACAACATTCCGTTAGAGCTACTGATAGCCTTGGGAGAGTTAGCCATGACAAAACTCTTTCATCTGATGATCGAGATGTATGAGGCAGGCAAAATACCCTCAGACTTCAAGGAGAATGTGATAATTCCAATTCCAAAGGAAGCAGGTACTGACAGGTGTGAAAATTACCGAACTATCAGTTTAATAATTCACGGCTGCAAAGTACTAAAACGAATCCTTTACAGAAGAATGGAAAAACTGGCAGAAGCCGAGCTCGGGGGAAATCAGAGAAAACACCCGAGGCAATAAGGAAGGGGAAACCTACGTTTATAGAATTGATAGACTTAGAGAAAGCTTTTGACAATGTTGAATTGAATGCTTTTTTTTCAAATTCTAAAGATGTCAGGAATAAAATACAGGGAGCGAAAGGCTATTTACAATTTGTACAGAAACCAGATGGTAGTTATAAGGGTCGAGGGGCAAGAAAGGGAAGCAGTGGTTCAGAAAATGGTGAGACAGGGTTGTAGCCTATTCCCCATGTTATTCAGTTTGTATATTGAGCAAGCAGTAAGGGAGACAAAAGGAAAATTTGGATTGGAATTAAAGTCCAGGGAAAAGAAATAAAAACTTTGCGGTTTGCTGATGGCACTGTAATCCTGTCATAGACAGCAAAGGCCTTGGAAGAGCAATTGAACGGAATGGACAGTGTCTTGAAAGGAGGGTATGAGATGAACATCAACAGAAGCAAAACGAGGAGAATGAAATGTAGCCGAATTAAAACAGGTGATGTTGAGGAAAGTAGATTAGGAAATGAGACATAAAGTAGTAAATGAGCTTTTTTATTTGGGAAGCAAACTAACGGATAATGGTCAAATTATGGAGGATGTAAAATGTCTACTAGGAATGGCAAGGAAATCGTTTCTGAAGAATAGAAATTTGTTAACTTCGAGTATAGATTTAAGTGTCAGGAAGTCCCTTTTGAAAGTATTTGCACGGAGCGTAGCAACGTATAGAAGTGAATCATGGACGATAAACAATTTAGACAGGAAGAGAATAGACGCTTTTGAAATGTGGTGCTACAGATGAATGCTGAAGATTAGATGGGCAGATCAAGTGACTAATGAGGAGATACTGGATAGAATTGGGTAGAAAAGAAATTTGTGGCACAACTTCAATAAAAGAAGGGCTCGATTGGTAGGACTCATTCTCTCATTCTGAGGCATCAAGTGAACACTAATTTAATGGGTTCAGATGGCTCTGAGCGCTATGGGACTTAACATCTGAGGCCATCAGTCCCCTAGAACTTAGAACTACTTAAACCTAACTAATCTAAGGACATCACACAATTCCATGCCCGAGGCAGGATTCGAACCTGCGACCGTAGAAGTCGAACGGTTCCGGACTGAAGCGCCTAGAACCGCTCGGCGACAGCGCCCGGCTAAAGAGCTTCACAAATTGAGAAAGTTAATTACGCATTGGTCCACCTCTGTCGTTTATACTCGCAGTCATTCGGCTTAGTATTGCCACCGCGATCACCAATTTAGTACTGGATGGGAGTGGGGGGGGGGGGGGGGGGAAATCTTGGAGGGAGACCAATAGATGAATACAGGAAATTCAGAGGGATGTAGGTTGTATTAGTTTCTCGGAGATGAAGAAGCTTGCACTGGATAGAACAGCATGGAGAGCTTAAACCAGTCTTTGGACTGCAGACCACAATAACGCCAACATTTTGTGTATTTTGAAGGGCAACTGTCACAAAAAATTTAGCACACCTCCGGAGCTTTAAATAACTCTCTTTTTGATTTTCTCTATGTCTGAAATTTTGACCGTTATTTGTGGGTATAAAATAGATTGGTATCATACCCTTTGCAGCTAGCTGTTTATCCTTTTTCTTTCCATAATAAGGGAACATACAGTAATTCATATCTTTTACAACACTATGACGTAGAGGGATCCGAGTGGTATACTCGCCGTGTAATCCCTGTGCTACGTTTGAGGGACGTTACACACACGAAAGATTGGTGTTTTATCTACACACTCTATTTTCCATGTAATCTCCATCCCGTTCTATGGCCTTCCTCCAGCGCGTAACAAGGGCGTGTATGCCCTGTCGGTACCAAACCTTGTCCTGGTGGCGGAGCCAGTGCTTCACTGTGATAATCACCTCCTCATCTTCCTCAGCCGCGCGGTTAGAGGCGCCATGTCACTGGTTGCTCGGCCCCTCCCGCCGGAGGTTCGAGTCCTCCCTCGGGCATGGACGTGTGTGTGTTATTCTTAGCATAAGTTAGATTAAGTAGTGTGTAAGTCTAGGCACTAATGACCTCAGCAGTCTGGTCCCATAGGAATTCACACACATTTGAACATTTTTTCATCGTCGTCAAAATGTCTTCCGCGAATGGCTCAGGGCTGTAGGATGGATGGAGTAACGCTGTCTAGCCCTATTTTGCCATGTGTTCTGCAGTCCTCAGACTTAGTAGAGGCCGAGCGTTATCGTGTTGCAGCAAAACATCTCTTGGGTTGCTGTGCCGGAAAAGCACCTTGAGTTTTATTAATCTGTTGACATTTGCTTCTGGATTAATGGTACCGTCTTTTGGCCTCACACCAATGACAATTACACTTTCACAGTCCCAGGACACGGTGATCATGACCTTAGTGGCGGAAGCAGTTGTTTCGAATTTTTTCTTCTGTGAGGAGTGGGTATGGCGCCATATCATCGACTGTCGTTTTGTTTTGGGCTGAAAATGGTGAACCCAGGTTTAATCACCTGTCACAATCCGGGACAAGAAGGCATCCGCGTCAGCCTCAAAACGTTGCAACAAATCAGGACAAATGTTTTTTTCTGTGCGATTTGTGATCCACCGCTAGACACTGCTGGAACCATCTTGCACACACTCTTGAATAACCAAGAGTGCGGATAATTGTACGCACACTTCCTTTGCTGATTGACAGATGCAAAGCCAACTGCCGAGTCGTAATGCGTCTGTGCTCGCGAATGACAATATCAGCTCGCTACATCATGTCAGGTGTGACAGCCGTGGATGGTCTCCCTGACCGCTGCAAATCGTGGAGCTCCGCCGAACCGCCTTCTTATGACCTCACTCTCCGTACCCAGCGACTAACTGTACGAGGGGCGTTTGAAAGTCCATGCAAAAATAAAAACTACTTACGTGTTTGGGGTAAACCTTTTTTATTTTCCGGCGTAGTCTGCTCTTAGAATTTTACATTTTGTCCAACGCTCTTCTAATTTGTTGATCCCTTCCGAATAACAGGAATTAGCCAAGTCGGCAAAATAGCTTTTAGTTGCTGCAATCACCTCCTCGTTTGAATAAAATCTTTGTCCCGCCAGCCATTTCTTCAAATTGGGGAACAAATAGTATTCCGAGGGAGCCAAGTCTGGAGAACAGGGGGATGTGAAACGAGTTGGAATCCTATTTCCATTACTTTTGCGTCCACAACTGCTGAGGTGTGTGCTGGTGCATTGTCGTGATGGAAAAGGACTTTTTTACGGTCCAATCGCAGGCGGTTTTCTGGCAGCTCGGTTTTCAAACTGTCCAGTAACGATGAATAATATGCACCTGTAATAGTTTTTCCCTTTTCCAGATAGTCGATGAGGATTATCCCTTGCGGTTCCCAAAAGACAGTCGCCATAACCTTTCCGGCAGAAGGAATGGTCTTCGCCTATTTTGGTGCAGATTCTCCCTTGGTAACCCGTTGTTTAGATTCTTCTTTGGTCTCAGGAGTATAGTAATGCATCCATGTTTCATCTACAGTGATTAAACGACGCTTTAAGTCCTGCGGATTCTTTCTGAACAGCTGCAAACCATCCTTGCAGCACTTCACACGATTCCGTTTTTGGTCAAGCGTGAGCAGTCGCGGAACCCATCTTGCGGATAGCTTTCTCATGTCCAAATGTTTATGCAAAAATATCATGTACCCGTTAATTTTGGATGCCCACAGCACTAGCAATTTCACGTACCTTAACTCTTCTGTCATTCATCACCATATCATGGATTTTATCAATGATTTCTGGAGTCGTAACCTCCACAGGGCGACCAGAACGTTCAGCATCACTTGTGTCCATTTGGCCACACCGAAAATTTTGAAACCGCTTATAAACTGTTCTAATCGAAGGTGCAGAGTCACCGTAATGTTTATCAAGCTTCTCTTTAGTCTCCTGAGGCGTTTTACCTTTCATAAAGTAATGTTTAATCACCACACGACATTTATTTTCCTCCATTCTTTGACAATCACTCGACTTCATTGATTCACACGAATGCCAAACACAAAGAAATAGACCAATATGGATGAAACTTGGTGTGCGTTCTTTCCAAAGATGCTACTAACTAAGCATGACCTCGATACGCGCCGGAGGTGCCACCTCTCGGACTTTACACGGACTTCTCATACGCCCTCCGTACTTCTGTCGACAGCAGATGGTCCACAGACTTTGCACAAACGTTTGTGAATATTCCCCACAGTTTCTTTCTCTGTAGTGAGAAATTCAATGACGAAACGTTGCTTGTAACGATCATCACCTATAGACGCCATTTTGAAACTGTCCTGCAGCTACACTGTCTGTCGGAAGTGACGGAAATTTGTCGCGCTCACTCAGTGGACTTCAAATAACACATACGTAACATTTCACATTTGGAGGACTGTGACATGGGAGTTGCACCCCTCTACCATCCTCCACATCTACAAATCCTTAATCCGTCCCATCCTCTGTTATGCCAGTCCCACCTGGATATCTGCCCCCCCCCCCCCCCCAAAAGTCCCTCCAGATCCTTGAGCATCATGCACTCCGCCTCGCCTTCCGTATATGCCTCCCGTCCCCCACGCACATCCTCTATGACCTCATTCCTTTCGCCCATCTGCTCCTATTCCTCGAACATATCTGCGTACTCTACACCTCGCGTCGCCTTGATCCCCCTCATCCCCTGGTTGCTCCTCTCCTCTCCCATCCCCGCCCCCTGCCACGCCTTTACTGTTGTGTCCCCCCTACCCTCCGTCTCTACACACTTCATCTCCTTTCCCAAGGAGGCTTCCATCAACTCCCCGTCCTGGATGATGCCCTCTCTCCCTCCATTTATCCCTCCTATCAACTCTGATCCTCACCCCCCCCCTCCTTTCCTCCATCCTTTTCCTGGGCTACCTCTCCCCCCTTCCATCCTCTTTTTTCGCCACCTACACTCTCTCTGTCCCCCTTCTCTCCCCAGAGTCCTTTTCGCATTTCCCTCCTCTCCCTTTTCCCATTGCCTCTCACGTCTGCCCTGCCCGTCCCCCCTTATGAGTCCTCTCCCTGCCTTGGTTCCCTCTCCCCTTTCGTTTTTCCTCTCCTCCCTCCTTGTTTTCCCCCTCATTTGTCCAGTCCAACCCCCCCCCCCCCCCCACCCATCTGTCCTTGGCTATGGTGTGTCCTCTTTGTGCCAACATTTTAGTGCAGTGTTTACAGTGAGTGTTCAGTGTTGTGTGTCTTTTGTGAAGTGTTGCCAACGGACATCATACTGTCGCTGGGTGTGATTTTTATATCTCTTGCGAAAAGAAACCAGACTGTCGCCATGTTTTTTAATTGTCTGTCTACTATGTCACCTGTCTGCTTCCTGTGTATTTTATTCGCTTTGCCAACCCTTTGCTTTATGTTTTAACTTTCCACAATTTTCCGCCGTTTTACAATTTAAGTCACCGTTTTATCGCCTGCTTTTATTGTTTCTTATCTTCTTCTTACATTTTAAAAAGTCTGTAGGCTGCAGAGCAGCGTAATAAGCTGTTGCCAGCCCGAATCGAAATTCAATAAAGGAAAAAAAAAGTAGGATTGTTTTCAGCTGAGAAAAAAAAATGCGGTGCATTACTTTCTAGGCAATCCCCGTAGTACTATTTGTGAAATACGTTCTTGTGGAAGTTACTGTGGTGACAGCAAAGTGGGTACAGCTGTGGCCTACAGGGTACTGCGAGGCCCCGGTACGGTACGGCGGGCTGGGTTCCCGGCAGCACCTGCCGAGGCGCGGGCAGCCGGTACGCGCGCCGCGGGCGTAGGCCACTACCGTGGGCCGGGCCGCGGCTGTTAGGCTACCGGTCTGCGCATTAGCATACAAATATCCGGCGGCCTCGCAGCCACGCACAGTGTTTCGCGGAGGCAGGCGGGCGGCGGGCGGCCGGCGGGCGCCCGCTTTCGCCCCTAATTGCGCCTCCGACTGTCGCAGCGCCTCCTTGCCGGGGCAGATAAGAGCCAGGGGACAGCTCAGCGCCGCCCACGCACTCCGTGAAATGTCGCCCTCAGAGACAGGAACGAGACCGCTCGAGCGATGGGACACACTTCAGGTTTGCATTGCATTGTGGCCGAAACGAGGGTGGCGCCGCAGCACTGCGAACAGCGGAGCAAGACAGGAAAGAAGTGGGTCGCTGTGTGTTCCGTGTTCACTACGGGCGGATGCAGTCCGAGGGAAATAAAAGCAATACAGGCTATAACGGGGCGAGGTGGCGCGAGCAGCGGATGCGCATTTAACGTTTCAAAACTACATAGCCAGTCCTACGATCACACAATTGCCATTCAATATTATCTTCATTCCTCATTCCCCAGTATTCCTTGATTCTCTCACTTATTCTTTTGGCTGTTCTTCCCAGACACAGAGGAATTAAAGTCTTTAGCTGCCAATGGGCACTGATTTATATCAATGGGGCAAGTTGAAAATTTGTGCTGGACTGGGATTCGAAACCAAGTCTCTTACTTACTTGGCTGATGCGCTGACCACTACGCCATCCAGTGGTCACCACACCCACCTGCACAGCCTACCCTAGCACGCTTCCTGTCAGATCCGCTGTAGGTTCGAGTCCTCCCTCGGGCAAGGGTGTGTGTGTTGTTCTTAGCATAGGTTAGTTTAACTTGTGTGTAAGTCTGGGGACAGATTACCTAAGCAGTTTGGTCCCTTAGGAATTCACACACATTTGAAAATTTTTCCTGTGAGATCGAAATTCTCAACTTTTACGACGCTCTACAGATGTAGTGCCCCTGCTCATTAGCCTCATTACTCGCGACATTTAGCTGATTCCCGTAAGATTTAGAGCTTTGTGTGCAACTGCACACTGAATTGATCATTCACAAATGGTTCAAATGGCTCTAAGCACAATGGGACTTAACATCTGAGGTCATCAGTCCCCTAGACTTAGAACTACTTAAACCTAACAAACCTAAGGACATCACACATATCCATGCCCGAGGCAGGATTCGAACCTGCGACCGTAGCAACAGCGCGATTCCGGACTGAAGTGCCTAGAACCGCTCGGCCACAGCGGCCGGCGATCCTTCACAAAACCGACGAACTGCAGGGATGGTTTCCTGAATCGAAATGGAGGAAGAAAGGTCCTATGAACCTGAGTCTGGAAATGCATCGACGCCACGGTAGATGGTGGTGACGAGTGATCAGTTCCTCTAACCAAGTGCCGTGTTTCCTTCTGTGTTGCTGGCTGTGTAAGCGTACTGTATGCAGCAGAGTGGCCAGGTATTCATGTCGGGAATAAGCCGGGATTGTGTTTGTGTACGACTAACCACATCGAACGGTCGAGAAGCAGCATGACAATAGCAAAACAAGTATCCTCACAGACGTCATCCACATCACACAACATTTCAAGCCCTTTTAGGGCGCGTATGTGGCCTTGGGTCTTTTCCGACAGATGAACCTGCAGGGAGGCAGCGGACTGTGCGTACACCAGATTTGGAGGACCGAGTTCTGCAGGATACCGAGACGAACCCTAGTACAGGCTCCTGGCAAGTGGTCCGCCAACATGATGTAAGCCAAAATAAGATTATGTGTATCGTACATGACAACCGCTACTATTACTGTCACCTGCAATCCCAGGACGCCACTTTGAACATCTGTCCGCAGCTCGTGGTCGTGCGGTAGCGTTCTCGCTTCCCGCCCCCGGGTTCCCGGGTTCGATTCCCGGCGGGGTCAGGGATTTTCTCTGCCTCGTGATGGCTGGGTGTTGTGTGATGTCCTTAGGTTAGTTAGGTTTAGGTAGTTCTAAGTTCTAGGGGACTGAAGACCATAGATGTTAAGTCCCATAGTGCTCAGAGCCATTTGAACCATTTTTTTTTTTTGAACATCTGTTGTGACGTGGGTGTGATGCAGCTCTGCACTGATTTCCGAGACAATTTGTTATCGTTGCAAGCACATCGTCTATTTCATGGGACCATTTTCCCTCCAGTTCCAGTCAGGAATTCGCCCCTGCAGTTTGCCGGTTTTATTAATGTTCACCCTGCATATTACCTTCCGAGAATATTCTTCCTGTCCTTATGACTTTTGTCATCGGTTAGATCCTCCACTCTCGTTATATGCTGCGAACCTCTCTCCCTTTTTTATTTGTCCCTCACTTCTCAAAATCCATAAGTACTTTTTTTAGCCTCCAGGCTTGTGTGTTTGTTTTCTCCTGGTAAGTCAATAATATTTAGCAACCTTTCCTCGTTTTATTCTGTTGGTATATTGATATAAATCCACCGTACTTTCCTCTTTGGTACCGTTTTTTCCTAACTTTTCATATGATTCCTTGTTTCACCTTAAGCGGAATATAAACTCATGTGCTGTTCCTTTTTCCGACACCAGAATTCATCTTACCAATTTGTTTCCGTTTTCTCTATTTCTGAGATCGTTTCTAAAATTTGGTGCTTCCATTCCCTAAAATATTACTTCAGTTTTTGTAAATCAGTTTTAATCTGTGAGTGACGTTTAATAAGTAACGAAAACTTTGTTTTCCGGAAGCAGGTTGGTTTCATTCAGGATTCCAGGAGACCATATTATGCCCTTCTCTTTTGGCTATAAAACCCTGTTTTCCAACATAATTTCCGTTCTGTCCGATTGCCTACGTCATCTTATGGGAGAGCCTGTATGCCCGCATGGCACCATTCTACTGGTCACGTCGGAGCCATCGTCTTGTTGCGTAAATAATCTTCCAGTCACCCACGTACTGCTTCTCTTGGAGTGCATTCTTCACTGGGCCATGCAGATAGAAGTCCGAGATCCAGGCTCTAGGGAGAATGAGTAAGAACACTCCAATCAAGTTTTGTGAGCTGTTCTTTGGTGCAGACTTGCGTGAAGCCTTGCTTTGTCATGGATAAGGAGAAGTTCGTTTGCATTTTTATGGCGATGAACACGTTGAAGTAGTTTCTTCAATTTCGTGAGGGTAGCACAATCCACTTTAGACGTCGAATGAGAGTGTCCGCACGTTCCAACATTGCAAGAGTCATTGCTGTGTGCGGCTGGCCGGCACCTGGGACATCTGACGTGTTTGCACGACCTTATTGCGATGATGACAGGTGACTCGCCCAACGACTCACTATGCTTTTGTTCACTGTCAGTTCTCCACAGACATTCTACTAAGGCCTATGGAGATCTGCGATGCTCTGGATTTCCTCCAAAAGAAACTCAGTGAGAGCTCTGCTTGGAACGTACATCCGTTTCAGACGGCATTTCGAAGACTGTGTATAGCGCCGACACCTACTGGAACTTTATAAAACTATACAGCTAAAGCGGGAATATTCCACAACGTCCCACAAAAAGTTATCCGAGAAAAAATGTGTTGCATTACTTATTGAATGCTTCTTTTAACTATGTTTGAATTGTAAAACTGAGCCGGCCGGAGTGGCCGAGCGGTTCTAGGCGCTTCAGTCCGAAACCGCGCGACCGCTACGGTCGCAGGTTCGAATCCTGCCTCGGGCATGGATGTGTGTGATGTCCGTAGGTTAGTTAGGTTTAAGTAGTTCTAAGTTCTAGGGGACTGATGACCTTAGAAGTTAAGTCCCATAGTGCTCAGAGCCATTTTTTGTAAAACTGAAGTGGCAGAGCCTGTGTCTTCCCTCGTTCACGATCAAACTAAAAATGAACCGACTAGTCATGCGGCTGCACACAGCTCTCGTGCAGTACAGTCGTATGTGTCCAATCTGAGCACAAAAGCTCTTGGACGAAAGGCGCAGTTAGCCACAGGGAGCTAATAGATGACTGACACAACACTGCTAATTAAACCGCATCAGGACTTTCAGTGCCCGTGCGTTGTCTAGGAAAATAAGTATTACGCGACAGCAACATTGCCATTCATAATGTTAGCCGTGGAACCGTTACAAAAGGCTGTTAAATGTACTGGTTACCTGAGTGAACCTTTCACTACCTAGCAGACTGTGTGCTAATATAAAACTTCCCGGCATATTACAGCTATGTGCCAGACCGGGACTCGAACCAAGGGACCTTGCCCTTATCTGATCGACTACGCTGCCCATGCATGACTCAAGACCTTCGCTCACATTTCGAATTCTGCTTCCCAAACTTAAGAGAAGCTTCTGCTGCATACCTCATGGGAGAAGCGCTCCTGGGTGAAAGGATATCGCAGAGAAATGGCTTTGACTCAGCTTTGAGTGCTGTTTCCATAGAGATTCGTTCACTTTGCGGTGGAATGTGCAATGTTTTGAAACTTTCAGGAAGATGAAAACTGTCTGTCGTACTGGGACTCAAATCCGAAAAGTCATGGTTTTAGGTTCGTGTCACGACGTGGCACACAACTTGAATTGGTCATTTCATTGCTGGATTTGATATATCGGTCGCTAGTTTGTTGTATAGTATCGTTCACTGTTTTGTGGTTGGCGTGGTCCTCCGGCGTTTCTGAACATGCAACAAAACTGAAAAAGCCACACACAAATATAGCTGTTATGGAGACGAATTCATCCGAGTTCATAATGTGCAATGCTAAATATCTTGCTGAAAAGTAAAAAGATGCACTTTTTGACTAGGGAGGATTTGTTACAATTTGATATTATCCAAGTCCTGAAGGAAAAACCTAACTCAGTTTTATAAGCAAAAAATTGTAATTGTGATGGATAACTGTGTACGACAAGGATTCAGGTCCTTTCCTTTTTGACAATAATAGTATCATTTGTAAGAAAAGAAGCAGTTAGATCTGGCATTGTCCAAAATTGTAAGCCTTATACATTTGGTGAAATGGGTTATGAAAGAGGCCAAGACATCATCGAAAAGTATTAAGTTTCACACCATGTTAGAGATATTCACAAAAACCTTTAAAGACAATAAATTGAGAGAAAAGCAATTTTAACGAACTATGAGAACAAAATTCAAGTAGCAGGAGAGAGTTTTCTAATGGCTTCTAAATGTGTAGGCCTAATGTTATTTATCACATTCCAGACAACGATATAACAAAGGGTTTAAATGCGAAACCAGTGACGTTCAGATCTCAGAAAGTGTTAACTGCTATGTGTACAGATGCTGAAAAAAAGGAAGGATGCCTAAAGTAATGACGTCATATCGACCCAAATACGGGACGGAAGACGAAAATCTGCTGTTTCTCAATCTTATATGACCGATTAGCGGTATTACTGAATTGAATCTCCTTCTGCATCTAGATACATATCCAGCAGGTCACCACACTGTGCATGATGGAGGGTATCTTCTACTACTGCTGGTCATTCCATTTCCTGTTCCAAACGGAGCCAGGGGAAACGCCTGTCTATACGCTTTTTTACAAGCCCTGAACTCTCTTAACCTGTCTTTGCAGTCCGTGTGTTGCTTGCTATAGGATCGTTCTCCAGTTCTCAAAACTTCCTCAACAGTGTTTCGCGAAAAGAAAAGTTCTTCCCTCGAAGAATTATTATTTAAGGTAACATTTCCGTAATACTTAAGTGCTGTTCAAGCTTACTGGTATAAATCTAGCAACACGGCTCTCAATAATTGCTTTGGTGTCATCCCATGACTTGACATCGTCGGGATCCCAAAGACTCCAGCAGTAGTCAAAAATCGGTCTCACAAGTCTTTTGCGTTATAGATGAGCTACACTTTCCTAGAATCCTTCAATTAATTCGCAGTCGACCTTATGTGTCCGTTCCATTTCACATCGCTTTGCAAAACTCCTAGATGTATAATCAGCGTGGCTTTATCAAAGAGAACACCACTAACACTGTATTCGAAAATTATACTCCTACTCATTTTCAATAACTTACGTTTTTACCATATTTAAGAATAATCTGTTACTCATCACACCAAACAGAAATTCTGTCCAAATTAATCTATATCCTTCTACACTCACTTAAAAAATGACAATGCCACGTACACTACAACTTCATCAGCAAACAGTACCTGATTGTTGTTCACGCTATGTCTAAGATCGTGTGTGTATTTATAGGAGAACAGCGGTTTTATAAAGGGCTCTGGGGCACTCCTGACAATACCTATGCCTCAAATGAACACATGCTATCCAGGACAACGTACTAGGTTCTATTACCTAAAATGTAAACAATGAGTTTGGAATCTTACCTCTCCGAATGGATGTTGACATGTCTATTCTTGATCCGTGTGGTCTTACACTGGAGACGATGCATAATGCAGACCCACTGCCTTATGGAGTCGCGCTGCTTGAGCTTCTAGTGTTTCCTATTAAGATACGAAAAAACTTCAGCAAAAAAATGCTGTGTAAAGCGTACACTGTTACATAAATATCTCTTCCTGATTACTTTACACCGCAGTCTTCAGCTTTAACCATTAAACACTGGTGTGAAAAACGTAGGGACGGAAGAAACCTTTGCATTATGTACCGCTACCCATTAACATAGCACGATGAAACTTGGACCATACACTCGTAGAAAGAAGTATGGTACGTTGAATAACTGTACGAAATACAAATGGTTCAAATGGCTCTGAGCACTATGCGACTTAACTTCTGAGGTCATCAGTCGCCTAGAACTTAGAACTAATTAAACCTAACTAACCTAAGGACATCACACACATCCATGCCCGAGGCAGGATTCGAACCTGCGACCGTAGTGGTCGCTCGGTTCCAGACTGTAGCGCCTAGAACCGCACGGCCACTCGGCGTACGAAATACACTATGAAATAAACAGGAATGACGTTCTTATTCAAAGACAATAATTACCCTGGAATCACCGCGATTTATGATGGTCCCCTTGACAATACAAAAGCTGGGACACGCTTCTTAAGCCGGCCGGTGTGACCGAGCGGTTCTAGGCACTTCAGTCTGGAACCGCGCGACTGCTACGGTCGCAGAACCGAATCCTTCCTCTGGCATGGATGTATGTGATGTCCTTAGGTTAGTTAGGTGTAAGTAGTTATAAGTATAGGGGACTGATGACCTCAGATGTTACGTCACTTCAGTGCTCAGAGTCATTTGAACCATCTCACTTTGGTTTAGAAATAACAATTTTTTATAGTGAAGCGATAGAACTCTTACTAAACATACTGTTTATCACTACGAAAGATTACATCTTCTCTTTCCTGTAAGTTGTATTATTGGCCGACTTGTTACAGATACTTACCAGGTATCGGTTTCGTACGTAAACATTCTCTGAATTATTCTCCGTTCCACGATCACCAACGTCTCCCTCAATTTTTAAAATTTTTTTATCTTGCTATTTACGCTGAAACTTGCTGTTTTGATATACTTGATATCTACAGTACACTCTCACAATAACTCTATCATGGACATTGTGATAGATGGGACGTGACTCCTACTTACCATAAGCGACTTCTGGTTTTATTTATGCATGGGTTACTGTTCAGCGTCACGCTCCATGTTATTCTTGCAAACCTTTCATAATAGCTTTCCCAGATCAGTAAGTCGTCACTTCTTTGATCATTTTCTAACAACTATCGCCAAGATTACGCTTCCTACAACTTCTGTAATGTGGTTATTGTTGTTGTTCTTGTTGTAGTCTTCAGCTAACTTTTTTCTTTTTTTGTCATCAGACTGCCGACTTATTTTATGCGGCCCGCCACGAATTCCTCTCCCGTACCAGCCTTTTCTTCTTAGAGTACCACTTGCAGCCTAAGTCCTCAATTATTTGCTGAATGTACTCCAGTCCCTGTCCTCCTCTACTGCTTTTACTCTCTGCAGCTCCCTGTAGTACCATGGAAGATATTCCCTGATGTCATAACATATATCCTATCATTCTGTCCCTTCTGCTTCTCAGTGTTTCTCACATATCCCTTTCCTCTCACATTCTGCGCGGAAGCTCCTCATTCCTTATCAGTCCACTTCGTTTTCAACATTCGTCTGTAGCACGACATCTCAAATGCTTCGATTTTCTTCTATTTCGGTTTCCCCAAACTCCATGTTTCACTATCATACAACGATGTGCTCCATTTGTACATTCTTAGAAATTTCTTCCTCAGATTAATGCCTATCGATGCTAGTAGATTTTTCTTGACCAGGGATGCCGTTTTTGCCATTTTTAGTTTGCTTTTGATGTTCTAGCTCCGCGTCCGTCATTGGTTACTTTGCTGCCTAGGTAGTAGAATTCATTAACTTCATCTACTTCGTTACTATCAATCCTGATGTTAAGTTACTCGATTTGCTCATTTCTGCTACTTTTCATTACATTCCTCTTCCTGCCATTTACTCTGAATCCATATTCTATACTCATTACCCTGTTAACTCAGCATGTAATTCTTCTTCACTTTCACTCAGGATATCAATATCATCAGCGAATCATATCATTGGTATCCTTTCACCATTTAATTCCACTCCTGAACCTTTCTTTTATTTCCATCATTGCTTCTTCGACGTATAGACTGAACAGCATGGGCGAAAGTCTACATCCCTGTCTTTTCATCCGAGCACCTCGTTCTTGGTCTTCCACTCCCATTGTTCCCTCTTGGGTCTTGTACTTGTTGTATATTACCCGGATCTCCCTATAACTTACATCTTGCACCATTTCATATTGTCAAACGCTTTTTCCAGGTCGACAAATCCTATGAAGGCATTTTGAATTTTCTTTAGTTTTGCTTCCATTACCAAGCGCAACGATGCGTCTCTTGTGACTTTACCTTTCCTAAAGCCAAACTGGCCACCATCTAACGGATCCTCAGTTCTATTTTCCATTCTTCTGTATGTTATTCTTGTTAGCAACTTGGATGCATGAGCTATTAAGCTTGTTGTGCGATAATTCTCGCACTCGTCAGCTCTTGCAATCTTGGGAATTGCGTAGATGTTGTTGTTTCAAAAATCCGATGTATATCGCCAGTCTCAAACATTCCACACACCAACCTGAATAATCGTTTTGTCATTTACCCAAATGATTTCTAGAAATTCTAATGGAATGTTAACTTTTCCATGAGCCTTATTAGATTTTAAGTCACCAGAGCTCTCTTAAATTCTAATTCTAGGTCCCCTAGCTCTTCCCCGTGGATTCCTGTTTCTTCCTTTATCACGTCTTCAGACAGTTCCTCTCCTCCAATTAGGGCCTCAATGTACTCTTTCCATCTATCTGCACTCTCCACTGCATATAGCAGTGGACTTCCCACTGCACTCTTAATGTTATGGCTCTTGCTTTTAATTTTATCAAAGGTCGTTTTGACTTTTCTGTAGGCTGTGCTGACTCAGCCCCTTCGTCAATCATTTCTTTGTCGATCTCTTCACACTTTTTTATGTACCCATTTTGTCTCAGCTTCTCAGAATTTCCTCTTTATTTCATTCCTAAGTGACCTGACTTTCTGTATTCCTGAATTTCACGGAACATTTTTGTACTTCCTTTGTTCGTCGATCAACTGAAGTATTTATCGATGGTTTCTTCGTATTTACCATCTCTGTACCTATGTTTCTCTTCTCAACTTCTGTGATTGATCTTTTCATTCCTCTTCAACTGGACCGCCTGCTAACGTATTTATTAGCACGACCTCTACAGCCTTATAGAACTTGAACTGTGACTCTTCATTCCTTAGTTTTTCCGTATCCCACTATTTTGCACGTTGATTCATCCTGACTAGTCTCTTAAACTTCAGTCTCTTCATCATTATTAAACTGTGATGCGAGTCAATAGCTGCTCTTCGGTACCCCTTACAATCCAACATCTGGTCTCGGAATCTCTGCCGGACATGACATAATCTAACTGAAATTTTCGGTCCCTCTTCTTGTGATTCTTGAACATAACATTCGCTATAATCATCTGAAATTTATTGAAGCATTCAATTAGTCTTTCTCCACTCTCATTCCTAGTACCACGCCCATATTCTCCCGTAACCCTTTCTTCTACTTTTCCCCCTACAGTCGCATTCCAACCACCCATAACTATTAGATTTTCATCTCTCCTTACGTACTGAATTATGTGTTGAATATCCTCATACACCTCTTCATCTTACGTTTGCGACGGTGTTGGTTTGCTGGCGATTCTGACGAGAACAACCCTATGACTGAACTGTTTATAGTAACCCACTCTCTACCCTATCTTCCTGTTCATAATAATAAATACTGCTCTTGAAATACCATTTTCTGTTGCTGTTGATATTACCCTACTCATGTGGCCAGAAAACCTTACCTTCCTTCAGTTTCCCTTCAGTTACCCCCACTTCACCTAGAGTGAGCCTCAGTGTTTCGCTTTTCAGATTTTCTAGCTTCCCTAACACGTTCAGACTTCTGAGAGTCCACGCCCCGACTCGTAGAACGTTCTCCTTTCATTGGTCATTCAATCTTTTTCTTATGGCCACCTCCTTCTTGGCAGTCGCCTCCCGAGATCTGAACGGGGGACTAGTCCGGAATCTTTTATCAGTTGAGAGATCATCGTGGCACTTTTCAAATACAGGACACATGGCTGGCGTATACACATTATATGTCTTTAATGCAGTGTTTTCCACTGGCTTTTGTATTCTCATGCCGTTAAGCATTGCTGATTCTTAAGATTATTAGGAGCAGTTCCCCAGCCAAGGGGAAGAGAATGCCCTGAACCTTTGTCCGCACCTCTGCCCTCTTTGAGAAGGCCGTTGGCATAACGAGAGTGACTTATTATGCCGGAAGTCTTCGGCTACCATTGCTGGTGACATTTTTATTCATAATTTAAGCAGTGCCGACGTCGAATGCGGGACCGAGGACGATTTGATTACTAACGACAGACACTACCTCTACACCGGGTGCAACCTACGTGGACGTGAACCTGCCTACTGTATTGGAGCCGTCGGTCTCCTTCTACACGCTTCCCGCCAGTATCAAATAGAGGTTTCCTTCATGTCTCAGAATATGTCATATCAACGGACCCATTCATTTAGTCAAGTTTTACCACAAATTATTTAATTGCCTCTAACCGATTGAGTACATCTTCATTAGCTTCTCGGTCAACTCATCCGATCTCCGGCAGTCATCCGTATCACCAGATTACAAAAGCTTGTCCTCAGTCTTGTATGAACAGTTTTTTGTTTACGTTTCACTTCCTAACAAGACTGAACACCAAACAAATGCTACAGAAAAGATTTCTTGGCATTTAAATTTATAATCGATGTTAACAGGTTCTTCTTTTTCAGAAATTCTTTTCTTGCTACTACCCGTCTACATTTTATCCCCTCGGTATTTCGGTCATCGTTAGTTATTTTGCTGCCCAAATAGCAAAACTTATCTACTACTTTCAGCGACTCATTTTTTAATCCAATTACCTCAGCAACGACTGATTTAATTAGACTATACTCTATTACCCTTGTTTTACTTTTGTCGATGTTCATCTTAAAATCTCTTTTGAAGACATCTATTCAACTACTCTTTCAAATTCCTAGCCCCTCTGACACAAGTACGTCATCAGCAAACTTTTTTATTTCTTTTCCCTGAACTTTAATTCCCTTTTCAAATTTCCTACTCTTTCACTTTATTCGACTCTTACAACCACAGCCTGATTTCTGTACAACTCGAGAATAATCTTTCGCTCCCTGTGAGCAACAGAATTTTGCTCGTGGTACTGTTTCTGACCCTCGAGTTTATAATCTCCTCATTCTGTAAAGTCTGAAACGTGTTTGTCATTGTTTTCGATACAGTTTCTCAGTGATAGAGAAATTCTAAAAATTAACGAAACAGGATCTGTGATTAAATAATTTAATTCTTTTAGTTTAATGCTCAGTCTTTTGACGTTAAACATTTTACTAGTCTGTCATCACTCCAGATTAAAAGTGATTTACGAATGACAGAATCTAACTAATTCCTTCATTTTTTATCATAATCAGTCACTATTATTTTTAACTTCGTTTCTTTCCTTCCTAATCCTTCTACTAGTTTCGTTTTCTTGACTTTTATATTTAGGTGCACACTTAGTTTTTCTCAGTTAGTAAGTACCGGGAGTTTATAACGTTGCTAGTAATTACCAAATGCGGTGTTTGCTAAGGCAAACAAGGTTTTGACACTTCATCCTAAATTTTACATTTAGTATGCCTGTTATTGTCTAACTTCTTTTTACAATTTTTATTACTCACAATAAGTTTTTTGGTTGAATGTATGAATGTTGTGTGATAAACTGGTATTATTTCCATGGAGTATCTTCTCTTCACTTTTATCATTATCATCAATAATATGTCAGATTACTTGAAAACACGTAAATGTTTTATTAATTAATGTAAAATGTAGTGCTGCTGCGTTCTGAAAGGTGGTTGAGGCTACATTTTAACACTGATTTTAACAACCACCCTAACGTGTCCGTCATGGATAAAATCAAAGATTTTTTGTTGTTAATATCAGCGTATATCATCTTACTGGATACCTTACATGTTCATTACCTGTTCTGCAATATAATTTACCTGACTACAAATATGTCTGCTCTCTCTCGCTCTCTCTCCCTCTTTTCTCTCATTTCCTTCTGTGTCTCTAGTGTGTCTCTCTCTCACTTTTCCTTAATCTTGTGGTATTTATTGTCTCTGTACGGAGTGTACTAGCTGTAGCTGTCTATTGCCAGCGTTAGTTTTCTTTTGCTAAACATCCAGCAGAAAGAGGCAATCAAGGACTTAGCTGATCCATCACGCCTTTGTTTAGTGATAAATGTTATTGATGAATAAAGTCGAACACTAATAAGCATGTAAGCCACCCACAGTTGAGTTACTCGTCGGAAACACATAATGCAATGGTATTATGATTACAACGAAAGGGTGTGAAGTGATCAATTATTTGCTAATTTTTGAAGTTGAACGCCTTTTATACAAATCACCATTTCTCTGTCTCTGTCGCTATCTCTCTCTCTCTCTCTCTCTCTCTCTCTCTCTCTCGACCGCTGTTTCAGAAGCTTTCTCACCGATTTTCTGTCCTGTGGCAACTGACAACCTCTGCATGTCACAGTAGCACTTGCATTCAACGTCCTGAATTACCTCTTGTATATATCCCAACCTCTGCCTTTCCCCACACAATTCGCCCTCCATGGCTTAATTTAGTACCATGAGAGTTATTCCCTGATGTCTTAAGGCACGTTCTTTCGTCCTGCACTTCTTATAGACAGTTTTCTTTTGACGCACTCATTTCTTTCCTTACTCTACGAAGAATTTCATGACTTATGCTTCAGCATGCTTCTGTAAGGCAACACCGCGAGCACTTCGATGTTTTTTTTTTCTCGGGTTTTCCCTCAGCTTATGTTTCACTTCAATACAGTGCTCCGCCAGATGTAGGCCTACGTTCTCAGAAGTTTCCTTATCAAACTGAGACTTATGTCTGATATTAGTACAAGTCTTTTGACAAGTAATGTTCTCTTTGCTTATGCAAGTCTCGTTCTTATAGTCTCCTTGCTTCTTTCCTTAATGCGTTATTTCGCTTCTAAAGCAGCACAATTCTTTGAATTCGTTTTATTCTTGTACTGTACACACTGAAGTTAATATCTGTATTAGACATAATTATTTCTTTTTTTATCAAATTTCTTTTAATTTTCTGCATTTCTGTACCCATGTTATCATTTACAAACGAGCAGATACATTACACGCTTGAATATTAAAATACTTGTTTTTTATCAATGATTTCCACAAATTCGGTGCTTCTTTACATACACTTTTCTAAAAAATCCGCGGGAATACTTATGTAGAAAAAAAACGGCAGTACAGTTATAACTATTAAAGATTATCGTAACTATCTGTATCCTCATGTGTGATATTCAGTAACACTAGACTCTAAAAGTACACCTTGGAAAATTATGTAGGTCTTACAATTAAACTGCAAAGGTCCACAGATCGTCTTATTCAAATTCTCCGATTACTAATCGAAGACGTGTGAACTTCCGAGAATTGAAAAGCTCGGGCGATTGATGTAAGGAGAAATGCACGCCGCAGTAAAATCCGGCATCACCTTGCGCGTGTTAACGGCAACCCAACTCCGAGCGAGCTCCACATACCAGCTCACTGATGGCAGTTACAAAACCTGCAACACACTTTTTTGTGCCTACATGAAACCATCGGTGAGACCTGCGCGCTGTTGTGGAACAACTACCTGCCACCTGTGTACCGGTTCCCCGAGATGAACTGCTCCGTCTCCAGCCCCCCCCCCCCCCCCCTCTTGTACCTTCCTTCCGCAGATCGTACTGTTACCGGCACGTTTAATCTGACTGTCCGTTTCTCTCACCTCCGTTCCCCCTCGAAGCACCTTTCAAATCGCGCGCGACTTGATTCTAGCTTTACCAAAGTGTGTATAAACGGCAAAAAGGGGCTACATCGACCTGGCGAGATACCCAGACTTGATGAATGCCGGCGTTTGCGGACGCGAGAAAACGCTACCGGAGAGAGAGAGCATTAATAAATGGAGCCTCCCGCATCTACCAACCGGTAATTACTCCGGCAATGAATCTCCTCCCGGGCAGCTTAATTACATATTCATCTCCGGTCGCGAGTTAACAGGTAGCAGCCGAGGTGGGCCCCAAAGCGCACGCTCCGGCGTCAAAATGCCACGCCGGACGCTTCAGAAACGTTAAGCGCGTAATTTTAATGCCTTCGGCAGGAGGCGCGGGGTGGAATAAAGAAATTATTTATTCAGTGCGTGAAAGGAAAATCGCTCTTCGTGGGTCAAGAGTTCACAGCAAAACGAGGAGAGTTGCGAGGTACCGTATAATTCGAAGTGCTGCGCCGGACATGGGAAGACGAAATAATTTTGCCAGCGGCAGCGCGGCTAAAGCGGAAAGATAAGCCATCCTAGGTGATTTATTTGAGCCCGCAGCTTCCTTATTTACTGGACACAGGCTGAAGGCAGGTCACAGGTCATGCGTTCTACACTCGATAAGGCGCAGGAGAGACACATGCGGAGAAATTAAAAGATTCCTCTTAGATACTCTCCTACTACATTTTGTAATTTTTTTTTCGCTAGGCAAGCGCTTCAAGACGCAAAAGGAAGTTAAGTGTACGTTCAGCAATGGTTAATAGTCATGCTGCATATTTCTGAAACTACTAGATAGAAAAGTTTCTAAACAGCAAGCGTCTCATCTGCAGCTCCATAAACGCTAAACGAAAGGAAGTCGTTCTCACCTGAGTTACTCAAGGCAACGGGAGTCGACGTGTTTGCAACATGAGTACAAAGCGGCCGTAAAAAAGGCACCGGTAATTCCCGCTTTCAAGAAGGAATGTCACACAGAAGCATATAATTACAGTTCAGCATCGTCTGTTGTGGAAGAGGTCTTATCCTGACGTATTACGACTTCTTCAGAGACGAACATCCCGTCTGTTGGAATCAACATTTACCCTGGAAACATCGGTCCTTCTAAAATCAGGGTACCTTATTCGTCCACAAGTTATAGAGTGAGGTAGAGAACGGTATTTAGGTTGAAGCTGTTTCCCTTGAATTCCGGCAGGCATAAATCCGGCTCCTCGCTATCGCTTACAGAAACAAAATACGAGTTTACCAAGTACCAGACCATTATAACACCCCAACGACCCCCTTAAAGTCAATTAAGACAGAATATCATAATATGAAGTAGCGAAGAGTTATCTTGGCAAATACGACATCTTTGCCGATAAGCTAACACCAAGAAGTTTTGATAATAACAACATTATACATCACTGAGCGTTTTCGTTATGAAAATAGGAGGAAGAAACCTCAGATTTAATTAATGGACAAATATCCAAGTGATAATTGCAATTAATATCTTGAAAGATAAGTCCAAGGTGTGGAAGAGAGTTGTAAGCGCAACGAAGAAATTCAATGCGCCTACAATACTCTTTCACAGAAGTCGCTTGCTGGCTCTCGTCCTGTAAAGACGTGCGAGAACAATTCTTGTCTTAGTTATTGAGAGTACGGAACGCGACGAGATTGTTTTGCGTTCAGAAGTGTTTCTTGCGTGACGTGATTCACGAACTGATTTTCTAAGCAGAGACAGGAACTGACAGACGCGTTTAACCGTGCATAACGGGTTACTTGAACTTTATTGACGAAACTAGTGAATATTGGACTTGACTTTCAAATAGTTGGAACTAAAAGAAGAGTGGATAGTATATCAAAGGACTACACTCAATTAGTCTCGAGCAGGGCACAATTACACGACTTCACGAAGATAATACAATTACGCTGAAGAGTCAAGTTGTCGTAATTGTCAAGAAACTTAATATTAATAGAACTGACTTTACCAACCAACTGCGTGTGCGTGTGGTGCGAAAGTTATAAAGTATTTAGTGGCCAAGGAACAATAAACTATTCGTTCCAAGTGAAATATCAAGCGTGGGCTACATTATTAAGTGATTTAATCAATGATAGTTACCCAACGACTGTTCAGCAGGGACAGTTTAATCTGAATATCAAAATACCTACTTCATTAATCGAAAAGAGAACTTTTGAACATTTTTTTAACATTACGGCGTAGGTTCATTCAGACGTGATCAGAGAGTATCTGTGGATCTCGCTTCATACAGGTTTAACAACTCCATAGCAACGAGCCAACAACGTACGAGAAGACTGATAATTACAATGTTTCCTCGCAATTGGTGGTGTGTACGATGCGGATGAGATAAGATTAAAGGGGGGTAGGACGTCAAACGGGCCGACTTGGAGCAGGAGAGGCACCACAGGGCATTTTATTTTCTACTGTCTATACTTTTACAAATAAATTCGTAAAACTTTGTCAGCATTACCAGGAAGGATTCAGGATTCACACTCATAGCAGTGGAAGTGCAAAAACATAACAAAATAATTTTTTTTAGCTATGAAATTTCATCATTTTTTCACTTACTGTTGGCTGCATCTGTACGTCCTGATGCACTGCACGATGTGACAGTGTTCCGAACTTCACGTTTTCACACATTTGTTTTCAAAATGCAAGCGATCTGATTTTGCTTGTTAACATTGGTCTCGAATGTGGACGGAGTATTGCATGCCGACCTCCAAGTGTGGCATTTCTTCTTTACCCAGTATTTGTGTAGATAGGTACATTCAGAAGCACATGTGGATATTGTCTGCCAAATACGTTGAGAAAAGAGATAACAGTAAAAATGTAACAAATGTAAGTGTTATGCATTATGTGGCCGTTTTTCACGCTTCTCAGTGTTTATTACATCATATCTCCTGAACTATGTGTGGTACCGTGATATAACTTGTAAGTACATTCAGTGCCATATGTTGATCCTGTCTGTGAAATTGGTATTAAAGATGTAATAAATTTAAACGTCATGCGTGATGCGCCAATTTTTCACGCATCGTACAGTTTATACAACCTCATGTCTCATAATCTAAGATAGGTAGATAGTTCTTACCCCCACAGCGATTGTTGCATAACGATAAGGGATACGTGTACCAAGTTTGGTTCAAATCTGACCAGAGGTTTAGGGGTACATGTAGAACATACGAGCATGTATTATACACTGCTGGCCATTAAAATTGCTACATCAAGAAGAAATGCAGATGAAAAACGGTTATTCGTTGGACAAATATATTATACTAGAACTGACATGTGATTACATTTTCACGCAATTTGGGTGCATAGATCCTGAGAAATCAGTAACCAGAACAAACACCTCTGGCCGTAATAACGGCCTTGATGCACCTGGACATTTAGTCAAACAGAGCTTGGATGGCGTGTACAGGTACAGCTGCCCATGCAGCTTCAACACGATACCACAGTTCATCAAGAGTAGTGACTGGCGTATTGTGACGAGCCAGTTGGTAGGCCACCATTGACCAGACGTTTTCATTTGGTGAAAGATCTGGAGAATGTGCTAGCCAGGGCAGCAGTCGAACTTTTCTGTATCCAGAAAGGCACGTACAGGACCTGCAACATGCGGTCGTGCATTATTTTGCTGAAATGTAGGGTTTCGCAGGGATCGAATGAAGGGTAGAGCCACGGGTCGTAACCCATCTGAAATTTAACGTCCACTGTTCAAAGTGCCGTCAATGCGAACAAGAGGCGACCCAAACGTGTAACCAATGGCACCCCAAACCATCACGCCGGGTGATACGCCAGCATGGCGATGGCGAATACACGCTTCCATTGTGCGTTCACCTCGATGTCGCCAAAAAAGGATGCGACCATCATGATGCTGTAAATAAATTCATCCGAAAAAATGACGTTTTGCCATTCGTGCACCCAGGTTCGTCGTTGAGTACACCATCGCAGGCACTACTGTCTGTGATGCAGCGCCAAGGGTAACCGTAGCCAAGGTCTCCGAGCTGATAGTCCATGCTGCTGCAAACGTCGTCGAACTGTTCGTGCAGATGGTTGTTGTCTTGCAAAAGTCCCCATCTGTTGACTCAGGGATCGAGACGTGGATGCACGATCCGTTACAGCCATGCGCATAAGATGCCTGTCATCTGGACTGCTAGTGATTCGAGGCCGTTGGGATCCAGCACGGCGTTCCTTATTACCATCCTGAACCCACCGATTCCGTATTCAGCCAACCGTCATTGGATCTCGACCAACGCGAGCAGCAATGTCGCGATACGATAAACCGCAATCGCGATAGGCTACAATCCGACCGTTATCAAAGTCGAAAACGTGACGGTACGCATTTCTCCTCCTTACACGAGGCATCACAACAACTTTTCACCAGGCAACGCCGGTCAACTGCAGTTTGTGTATGAGAAATCGGTTGGAAACGTTCCTCGTGTCAGCACGTTGTAGGTGTCGCCACTGGCGCCAACCTTGTGTGAATGCTCTGAAAAGCTAATCATTTGCATATCACAGCATCTTCTTCCTGTCGGTTAAATTTCGGGTCTGTAGCACGCCATCTTCGTAGTGTAGCAATTTTAATGGCCAGTAGTGTACATACATCCCTCTTTATAACATGAACAGATGCCAGCTCTAAAAATGAGCGTCGACTGAAAAAGAAAGACAATTTCAAACATACGTACGTCGCAGATAGTTATTTCAGTAACCTTAAACTAAAAACAATTATTGCCAGTACTCCAAAATCAGCACTTTCTCCATCGCTTTATGTACTTCTTACCTCTGGAATAATTGGACTAAACGAAGGGCTCGGCTGATAGGACGCATTCTAAAATCCCAAGGAATTATTAATTTAGTACTGGCGAGCAGCAGAGGTCGGGGGCGGGAGGGGGGGGGGGGGGGTGACTCTAGTGGGAGCCCAGGACACGAATACATTAAGCAGGTTCAAATTGATGTAGTTGGCATTAGTTATTCGGAAATGAAGAGGCTTGCACAGGATAGAGTAGCGAACAGAAATGCATCAAGCCAGTCTTCGGACTGAAGACTACGACAACAGCAGCTCCCATAATATTCAAACGTTGTCATTATAATGAAGGGGCGTCATATTTTTAAATAAACAAAAAATGTACAAATTACTTAGAAAAGTGTGAAGGAAACCACATTCACTGACATATAACTTTATAATAATCCTTATACATCACAAGATGAGAAAACAAATCATTTCTTCAAGTCAGAAGACACTAATATAATATTTGTAACAGCCAGCCAGAGTGGCCAAGCGGTTCTAGGCGCTACAGTCTGGAACCGCGCGACCACTACGCTTGCAGGTTCGAATCCTGCCTCGGGCATGGATGTGTGTGATGTCCTTAGGTTAGTTACGTTTAAGTAGTACTAAGTTCCAGGGGACTGATGACCTCAAGTCCCATAGTGATCAGAGCCATTTGAACCAATATTTGCAACATTTCTCGTGAAGTTTTGTAAACAGCATATGTGTTACGTTCAAATGTAGTGATCACCAGGGAAGTATAGCTTACATTTCTTGCCGTAGTTGCACGAAGACATTCTTAGAGTCACGAGTGGAGGAATTTTCAAAAAAAAACCTAATGTAACAGTGGCAATATCAACTAATAGTAAGTTAGTAAACTTACTCGCCCATAATATAAAATCAAATACGCAAACATACAACAACAGCGGAGTGTACAAAGTATTATGCCCAAGTTGTCCTGCCCACTATGTAGGGAAAAGAGGCAGAAACTTCAGAGCCCGTTTTCAAGAACATGTAAATGCTTTTAGGCTCAACCGCTTAGAAAGATCAGTCATTGCACGACATATGCTGGAAACGAAACATGTCATCAACAGTCTAGAAAACAATTTGGTAGTACTGTATAATGAAGCCAATGGTAAGACCCTAAATCTGTTAGATCAACTGGAGATATACCTCCACAAAATCAAAAAACCAAAATATATGTTAAATGAACCAACAGATTTCGCAAGAGGCAGTTATTTCAGTAATTTTAAAGACCTATTCTAAAGTTATTTCCTGCAGATGTCAATTGTTTAATAATTGTATCTTTAGCTCTGCGAATAAATTCATCTTTAGCCACACCATGTACAAAAACATCTGTGAACTGTTTACAAACATGTGTATGAAACTGTGCCTCTTGAGTGAAGTGATATGTCCGAAAATGATGGAGAAAAGAATGTCTGCTGGTGCTAAAACGTTAAAAACGCTTTTCTTAAATTATGTGGTAAGTTTACACTGTTCATCTTTTCCACTATTTCTCACATATTTTCCGCGTTTGACTTACGAAATTCATAATCAAATATCAAACCTTTTCGTGGCAGAAATACGCATTTAACCTCATTCAAGAGAAAAAAATTAAGCATCTATTAAGACAAATTACACCTGAGGATGGACCCACAGGGTCCGAAATGCATCGTATACTTCATAAAACAGGAAAAGTTGTGACTGGAGACGTTTTATAATTCAGACCTTCAGTGTATTAAATACAGTCTCGTTTGAAGATGCGAAATATGAATAAAATTAAAAGGAATATTGCTTTCCTATTTTCAGCTATTTTTATGCTATCATCTTAAAAATGAGCAAAAGACTAATTGGCATACATGAAGATCAGCAGAGTCGTCAATAATCTAAGGCAAGTCGACCAAACTAAGTTTTGTTTAAGTATAATTTGCTCAACAGAAGGAAGAAAGAGAATGTATGTCTCTTAGCTTTTGCTGTACGCATTAAAAAAAGTACGAAAGCTGCGTGATTGGAAAACAGCTGGCAATAAATCTATAGACAAAGGGGGAAAGGCCATTTCAAACAGCAATTCCTTTGTTGTTCAAATGAAAATATGACAGCACCTCAATTTTTTGCCTGTAAACGGGTCTTCACTGCTGGAACCTTGGATACAGCGAATACAGAAGTGGTTTTGTGAAAGAGAGTCCTCTGTGAACGTCAGTTTTGGAAGTACTGGGATTAATGCCACAAGAACTACAATTTCAAGTTTCGGAGACATCAGGTGGACAAATACTGCATATGGGGAACGCTCGAAGTGAAGTTAAAATCTCATCTGCACCACGTAGCAAAGCGTACAGTGGCAACTGAGTTAATTGTTCACGTAGGGAAAAGTAAAAGTTTTACAATGCTATTAAGTATGAAGGCTGTGAGCAAGGTAAAAAGGAGAGTAACATGTTATTTCCGTGTTTTGACTTCAGTAGAATGTTTCCCTTTATAGAATACTTGTGCAAGAGGTCTTTTACTGTATACAGCTAACAGTGAATACGTTCTGCATTCAGCAAGCAAAAACTAAACAAAGCACTTCCTACGTGTACCACGCAGTGAATGGACGCAAAAGTTCCAACGAAGCATGTAGTTTTTAAGCTAGTACTTAAGTGAAAGTCCCGATTACGTAACTGGCCTGACACTCTTTTCTGATAATTGTACAAAACAAAACAAGAACCACACGCAAGTCCCTTACTTGGTGTCATTTAATGATTCCACAAAATTCAGCACTATTTTCCTATTAGGGGATATAGTTTTTTGCCTTGCGATCAGGTTCTCGGAGTCATTAAGCGAATGGCATCCAAGCATGACAGTTCATGCACTGTCCATGAAGTAACCAAGCTGTTCAAAGTTCTCCACCTGGAAAATTCTTTGTGAAAGAAGGGTAGTGTTCCGAAATCTACAACTGCAAAGAATGATGGGGCAGTACAATAATAAGATCTCTGTATGTATAGAAATCCAACAAAAGCCGCTAAATGAAGTGTCTGTTTCTCCAGTTCTGCTCTCCATCATTTAGTATTTAAATGTAGAATAGGAAGGTGCATCACAGGGTAAGAAATTCTTAATAGACTCATTGTGAACACGTCCCTAATGGCACAGCAAAGAGTTTACAAAGTACTTCTCATAAAGAAAACTGTAAATGAAATAAAGCAAAAATGTGGGCAGAAGGAGATTGTGGAAAGGACTAATAGCGGATAATTTTTTATTCCCGATTAATTTTTCTTTCGTTATCATGTCTGGCTTTAGACTCACATGCTTAGTTTACTATTGATCCAGAGATAAGTAAATTACGTTTGCTAAATAGTCTCTTTCACCGCTGAGAAACTGTTCTGTTTTAAAAGGAAATCATTTTAGAATATTAAACATGAGTATAATACTTTTAGCCATGACATATGTAACTTCACTCTTACGTAGAAACGTAGGCCTATCTTCTGCACTTGAAAACAACATGATATAAGGAAGTTAGATTTATTAATTAACTTTGAGAACTAAACAGATTTTTATCATAACTGCAACAGTATTGTATTAGTACTGCGTTGTTATCTATTCTTTCTTTTATGAGTTGCTTACTTTGTCCTAAGATTTTTGCATGAGATACTTTTCTTGTATTTGAATGAGATATTTGTACAAATATTCTTCTGATAATTTTCATACCTTGCTTCATGGAAATATTGTTTTTAACTGTTCCGGAACTGTGGAATTATTAGTGTCATAATTCTAACATTCATAATTTTCTTTATATCTTGTGCTAAAAGTGCTACTTGTCACTCCAACATACACTGCATTGCAGCTCACTCAATTTCGAGTTAGTATCTCTTGGATATTGTGGTATTGGTTTGTTTCGTGTGCTAATGGCTCTGAGCACTATGAGACTTAACATCTATGGTCATCAGTCCCCTAGAACTTGGAAATACTCAAACCTAACTAACCTAAGGACATCACACAACACCCAGTCATTACGAGGCAGAGAAAATCCCTGACCCCGCCGGGAATCGAACCCGGAAACCCGGGCGTGGAAAGCGAGAACGCTACCGCACGACCACGAGCTGCGGACGTGTGCTAATCAGAGACCTTGTTCCTTTAGAATGTTTGCACCTATGTTAGTTTACGCATGCATGACGTTGTGTAACATGTTGTTTACTTTTGTGTAGTGTGGTCTGCATGTGTATGTAGTCTGTTTGCTTTTGTATTTTCCTCCAGTGTGAATGTGTGTTTGTGTGTGTGTGTGTGTGTGTGTGTGTGTGTGAGTGTGTGTGTGTGTGTGTGTGTGTGTGTGTGCGAGAGAGAGAGAGAGAGAGAGAGAGAGAGAGCGAGAGAGAGAGTGCTTTCTGTTATTATTTTAGTTTTAGTTTTTATTTTATAATACAAGCTTGCGTACTAGTTGTGTCTCACACCCACTGATCATTACTATTCCTTCATCTTCAGTTTTCATGTTAAGTGGAATCTTGTTTACTCTGTGTAACTTGTGCATTAGTGCAGCTAGCTCGTGGTTGTGAGCATGATTAGATGTGTAGTGTACGATTGTGTCTATGGATGTAGATTTTCTGTATATGTCAGGTGTTTATCATTTTTGTTTGTCTTGTTATATCAAGAGAAAATATCAGATTTTTATAAAACTCCTTGATATAGTGTTAACATCAGCCGAAGATTGACAGATCAACAACAGTTTTTTTTTACCGTTTACCGTAAGTTTAATTTGATTGCCTGGTACTCTTAAAACAATAGCTTGAGGGGCTGAGAACCATATGTGCCTGAAGCACACCACCATGCAGCATACATTGAAGTGAATATCAGAGAAATCAGTGAGACAACATATATATTTATATATACAGCATAGATAAATATGACTACAGATGTCAGAAGCATGCATAAGTGCTACCGACTCCCAATCGTCGATGGTCTGCTTTAGATTCACACTGTTCTGAGCGCCTCAGTCCATTCCCTGACATTATGGCCATTACAGAGAGAGAGAGAGAGAGAGAGAGAGAGAGAGATACTTCTTTCAGACGCAGGGACGGATCAGCAGGCCACGGTTCCTGTGGCGGGGCGACCTTCTTTCGGAAGCAGGTAGGGACCCCGCCGGAACCTGTGGCGTAACGGCAGGTCTGTGTGTCTGTGTGGCGCATAACCTGCGGAAGGAGCAGCGCCGGCTTGGCGGTTGGTCCGGTGGGAACGCACGGATGGATGTACAGGTGGTGGCGGCTACCTGCAGCCCCCCGCTTTCATGCCCTGGGAGCCACCCCTAGGGCCCGCTCTCAAGACACCCTCCACCTCCTCAGCCGCATTATTTTGCACGCATTACTGTAACATATCTGTCCTCCGCCATCGCCGCCATGACCAGGAATTGGGTTCACCGATAAGCGCTATACCAGATGCAGTCCTTGTGTTTGCTTCTCGTTCGTTCTTCCCAGCGCGTTGTGTGGGCACAAACAAGGACCGTAAGCGAGTCACTTCATTATACACTACCAGTGCGTGCATTAACTACAATTTAACGTAGTCATCTTACGGAATTTTGTAGATTCGATGTTATTCCTGCTGCCGTGGTTACGAAATAGATGTGGCTTTTCAGTTCCGCGTTACGTAAAACACCGAATGCTTTCCTTTTCCGCTTTCATTATATGGGGAAAAATTTTAAAGAGTTGACTGATGTCGTCCAGTCGTTTCAGGACAACAAAGAAATATGTCTTTTTACTGTTGATACAGCTGTTCAGTTCCACGTGAAACATCTACGATTTCCCTCAACGTGATATCTTCTCGCGTATTTTACGATCTGACACAACGCTTCTGCAAAATATGCTAAAAATGTCTTTGTTTTTGTCAAAAAGTAATATTGTTGAGAAGATTATTTCCGGTAGTATCAGTTATTTATAAGCTACAAACTTAAATTTACGTGTCATGTTGTGTTTACTTGGTACGTTGTTTGATGTGAACTAAAGGCAATCATCAGACTTCTGACTGCTCTGATGCGATTCGTCATGAAATTCTCTCTTAGAATCTTCACCTCATCCGGCCGCTGTGGCCGAGTGGTTCTAGGCTCTTCAGTCTGGAACCGCGCCACTGCTACGGTCGCAGGTTCGAATCCTGCCTCGGGCATGGGTGTGTTTGCTGTCCTTAGGTTAGTTAAGTTTAAGTAGTTCTAAGTTCTAGGGGACTGATGACCTCAGATGTTAGGTCCCATAGTGCTCAGAGCCATTTGAACCATTTTTTCTTCATCTCAGAGTAGCGCTTGCTACCCGCATCCTCAGTTGTTTGCTGGATGTATTCCAATCTCTGCATTCTTCGGCTGTTTTTACATGGTACTAGTGGGAGCTGCAGAAAGTTGCATTATTCGTACTAAATCTTTTGTTACTCAGTCTTATCTCGTGTCGTCTATTTGCAACGACAAAAAGTATGGAGAAAAACAGTAAGTGAACAACTCAAAAGGAGACGTTCTGTTACTGCTGTTTCTCGCTTGTTCATCGTTTTGAATCTTGCCTGCCAGTTGTAGAAGCCAGAGCACAGTAACCAATTTCACATGACAAGTACTACAGGAGGTTAAAAAAATTATTCATGAGTAGTGGTAGATTGGGTCAAAACAGGAAAAAACCCAAGAAAACTTAAACTGTAAAACACATATCTTACTAGCTACGAGTACTTGTTCATCTTCCGTTCTGTAAAACACATATCTTCCACAGCAAGCTCTTTGCTATTACGAACGAACTACGAAATGCAGCGCCAACGGTCTTGCCGCAATGGATACACTGGTTCCCGTGAGATCACCGAAGTTAAGCGCTGTTGGGCGTGGCCGGCACTTGGATGGGTGACCATCCAGCCGCCATGCGCTGTTGTCACTTTTCGGTGTGCACTCAGCCTCGTGATGCCAATTGAGGAGCTACTCGACCGAATAGTAGCGGCTTCGGTCAAGAATACCATCATAACGACCGGGAGAGCGGTGTGCTGACCCCACGCCCCTCCTATCCGCATCCTCCTCTGACACGGCGGTCGGATGGTTCCCGGTAGGCCACTCGTGGCCTCAAGACGGAGTGCTTTACGGAATGCAGTAAGAAAATGAGATTACAGTATTGCGTTATTGTGAAACAGCAGAGCTTCTAATGTAATCTGCTTATTATTTCATGCGATCTTACGTGTGAGCCATCTTTAAAGGAAATGCGCAATGTGTTGTATATTCGTAGCAAGCCATGCCTCTGTCCGACGTCTTAGTAAATATCGTAGTCACTGTAAAAACTCTAGGTTGGTCACGAATGCGCCGGCAGTCGCTGATGAAGCGTTCCTGCAATGTTTACACGTCATTAATGTGGCTTGCATACGATTTCATGTTTTCCCACAATCAAAATTCCAAGGGATTAAGATCAGGGGAATGAGCTGAACAATGTGCTGGAGTTCCCCGACCTATCCAGTGCCCGTTAAATGTCTGTTTGAGGTGTTCTGGTCATTTTAGCCAAAATGGGCTAGTGCCAGGGCCTATTAGTCTCTGGAAAGGCGGCTGAATAATCATACACATAGTATCCTGCATTCTGGATATTCTTCAGCACACAGGACACGGGCTCGACGGTTGTCTCCGTTTGCCAGACCACGAAAGAAAAACATGTGTGCCATTTCCCCCGTGAAATAATAGGATTCCATTATGCAGGGAAACCCAAAGATAAAACTACAATTTAAAAATGTGTTACAAATTTATCAAACACAGTCCGGTTCCACTAGTACTAATTTATGGGCTGCATTTACCCAGAACTGTGAATACGGATTTCAGTAACACCACTAACGGAAGTTTACTGCTTGTTATATCCATGGACAATAACAGAGGAATATGTCCTCATTTGTTTACTGCATTCTGCAGGTCTTCCGTAACAGAAAAGAGTTTTGCAGTAGAATAGGTGTGTTTCACAAAAATCAAGATGAAGAAGTATTCATCACTCTGAAGATAGCCATTTTAGAGTCCATGTTTACTGGACAGAATAATCTTGTTTTTGTCCGTACTACCATCTCTCAAAATAGGGATTACATTTTTCACACCCTGTATATAGGGTGTTACAAAAAGGTACGGCCAAACTTTCAGGAAACATTCCTCACACACAAATAAAGAAAAGATGTTATGTGGACATGTGTCCGGAAATGCTTAATTTCCATGTTAGAGCTCATTTTAGTTTCGTCAGATTGTACGCTCAAAGGAGTACGTTATCATGATTTCATACGGGATACTCTACCTGTGCTGCTAGAACATGTGCCTTTACAAGTACGACACAACATGTGGTTCATGCACGATGGAGCTCCTGCACATTTCAGTCGAAGTGTTCGTACGCTTCTCAACAACAGATTCGGTGACCGATGGATTGGTAGAGGCGGACCAATTCCATGGCCTCCACGCTTTCCTGACCTCAACCCTCTTGACTTTCATTTATGGGGGCATTTGATAGCTCTTGTCTACGCAACCCCGGTACCAAATGTAGAGACTCTTCATGCTCGTACTGTGGACAGCTGTGATACAATACGCCTTTCTCCATGGCTGCATCAGCGCATCAGGGATTCCATGCGACGGAGGGTGGATGCATGTATTCTCGCTAACGGAGGACATTTTGAACATTTCCTGTAACAAAGTGTTTGAAGTCACGCTGGTACGTTCTGTTGCTGTGTTTCCATTCCATGGTTAATGTGATTTGAAGAGAAGTAATAAAATGAGCTCTAACATGGAAAGTAAGCGTTTCCGGACACATGTCCACATAACATATTTTCTTTCTTTGTGTGTGGGGAATGTTTCCTGAAAGTTTGGCCGTACCTTTTTGTAACACCCTGTACAAAGTTTTCAGTACTTGTTTAAGAGTACAGAAGATTCCAAATGCCCACTAAACACACGTACTGTCATAGACGCTCGCAGAATGCCTAAGGAGATCTTGCAGTGAACAAAAGCACGTTGAATCGTTGGGCGAGATGTCTGTCATCATCGCAACAAGGTCGCGCAAACCCTTCTGATCTCCTGCGTGCCGATCGGCTACACACAGCTGTGACCCTTGCAGTGCTGGAAGGTGCACACACTCTCATGCGAGCTGCAACAAACTTCTACTTCTCTGTGACAACGCAAGGCCTCACACAAATCTGCACACCTGAGAGGAGCTCACAAAACTTCATTGGATGGTTCAAATGGTTCAAATGGCTCTGAGCACTATGGGACTTAACTTCTGAGGTCATCAGTCCCCTAGAACTTAGATCTACTTAAACCTAACTAACCTAAGGACATCCACACATCCTTACCCGAGGTAGGATTCGAACCTGCGACCGTGGCAGTCGCGCGGTTCCAGACTCTAGCACCTAGAACCGCTCGTCCTCTTCGGCCGGCACTTCATTGGACTGTTCTTCCTCATCCGCCCTACTGCTCAGACCTCTCACTTTCAGACTTTCATCTGTGAAGTATCCACTTTGTGGGAAGAACTACATGATTGATGGGGACGTTACCCATTCGGGTATGCAGGCCCTCACAGTAAGAGGGCATAAGACCGTCGCATTGAACGGTGATTATGTTGAAAAACAAGGTGTTGTAGCCAAAAGAGTGACGAATAATATGGTGTATTGGAATCCTCAATAAAACCAACCTCCTTTAAAAAAAATCTGTTGCATTACTTATTGTTCGCACCTCGTGCGTACACAGTTACGATACGAGGCTAATCCCAAAAGTAAGGTCTCCTAATTTTTTATAAGTACATAGACCTGTTTATTTCTACAATGGTTTACATCTGTTTACAGCTTGAACATTTAGCTATTTTTCGGCATAATCACCATTTCTGTCGAAGCATTTTTGTAGTCGCTGTGGCACTTTTTGTATGCCCACGTCACACCGGCTCGTCGCCATGATGTTCAGAAAGTTATGAACCTCTTCATTCACCTCGTCGTCGGAGCTGAATCGCTGGGACCACAATTAACGCTGACAGGTACTGTGAGACTCCGAAAAAACTCAAACGGGCAATTTAGAGCCGGAGAAGAGGAATGTTGAGCAAGGGCGTACACATTCTCCATGACAACGCTCGCTCACACATCGCTCGGCAAACCGTTGCTCTCCTGCAACAGTTTGAGTGGGACCAATCACCCACCCACCCTATAGTCCTGACTTGGCGCCCAGTGACTATCACCTGTTCCCTAAGTCTAAGGAACATTTGGCCAGAAAGCGATTATGCTCCGGCGACGAGGTGAAAGAAGAGGTTCATAACTTTCTGAACAGCATAGCGGCGAGCTGGTATGAGATGGGCGTACAAAAACTGCCACAGCGTCCACAAAAATGCATCGACAGAAATGGTGATTATGTCGAAAAGTAGCTAAATGTTCAAGCTGTAAATTGATGTAAACCACTGTAAAAATAAACAGGTCTATGTGCTTATAAAAAAATAGGAGACCCTACTTTTAGGATTACCCTCGTACATTATGCATTGTAGCAAAACCAAAGCAGCACCACAAAACCATTACGTAATGCTTTAAAATCCCAATTTTGTACATTCCACAGATTCTTAATCGCTAAGATAAAACTTATTTTATTTTGTAGCTGTAATTGTAACGGTAAAGCGTTGCCTAAACGTGACGTGCTAATAAATGCAGAAAAATTACTTTATTAATTTAGTAATACGGTTGCTGGCCTCTAGAAATTCCGTTCAACATAGATAAATACGAGGGTCATTGCAAAAGTCATAGCGACTACCTTTTATCACGAAAAATGGTAACTAATTAAAAAATTCTGAAATATACAAATGGAACGTTAGTTCATACGTAAACACACTGCCATGAAGTTATAGCACGAGAAAAAAAGACGAAAAAGATTGTCGTTGCGAAAGTGTTGCATTGTCTACTGCAATAGTACACAATAGTACATTACAAACTACGGCCATGGCATGGCATCAGGAGTCTCCCCAAGAATCAACAGTAACATGGCGTGACACTAGATGGCAGGAGAAACGAAGCGTGAAGATCCACGACAGTTTGAGCTGAGCAGACATTCTGGATGGACGTCACCCGACTTGAACAGCGCTCCCAACAAGTCTATCACACACTGCCAATCACATACTGCCAATGCTGTGTAAGTTGCCGAGTACCTGTGGCCTCACCATTAACGAATTGTCGAACCTCACACGTCACTGCTGTGACAGTGTCTTGACGCGTTCGAAATCGCGTTCCACGCAATGGCTCTTTCAGTTTTGGTATAGGTTATAACTGCAAAGTGATAACCCTGGTGAATACGGTGGTTGCTCCAATACTTCTCACCGCATCGCGCAAGCAGATACTGTACACACACAGCTGTATGGGCTCTCGCATCGCGTAGATCAAGACCAAATGGCAAAGTGGCACAAAATCACTCCTCTGATGTCATAGGCTGTGATGATCATTAACTTGGTGGGAGAGGGATTGTGATGAAATGTCTTCTTGGATGGAGCCATTTCACTGACTGGCGTTTAAATTCTGACTCATAGACCGTGGACTAAAATTCATCTATGACGACGAGTCTCGCAAGCATATAATTTCCGTTCCCCTCGTAACGCGCGACATTCACCCAAGTTTCGTAACGTGCCCATTTTTCCACTTCACTTAGTGCGCGAGTCTTCCTCTCTGCAGCAAGTTTACGCATGCGTACGTTGTCGCATGGAACCCTGTAGATTGTTATCTTCTCAATACCACTACGGCGCTGTAATTCCGGCAGCGTCCATCTTTTGGCATTCTCCAAGCATTGGGTGATCTAGGTACGACCACAAAAAATGGTTCAAATGGCTCTGAGCACTATGGGACTTAACATCTGTGGTCATCAGTCCCCTAGAACTTAGAACTACTTAAACGTAACTAACCTAAGGACATCACACACATCCAAGCCCGAGGCAGGATTCGAACCTGCGACCGTAGCGGTCACGCGGTTCCAAACTGAAGCGCCTAGAACCGCAAGGCCATACCGGCCGGCGGTACGACCACAGTCCGTAGGCACACTGACAGGCTGCCACTGCAGCTCTGCCACGCCTGAATGCATCCACCCCCAAGCAATAGTTAGGTACCGTGCAGCAGCATTTCCTACCACTTCCACAAGCTCTTCGTGGTATTGTTGCACATCCCTACCACGGAGCACTGCAATCATTGCTTAACAGCGCTCTTCAAGTCGGGTGACGTCCATCCGGAATGGCTGCTCAACTCACACTGTGGTCTCTCTTCACGTTTCGTTCTCCTGCCATCTAGTGACACGTTACGTTACTGTGGATTCTTGGGGAGACTCCTGATGACATGAAATGGTCGTAGTTTGTAATGTGGTACTGTGCGCAGTTGCAACTGACAGTAAAACACGTTTGCAACGACAAACTTTCGTGGTTTTTTTTTTCTTGTGCTATAACTTTATGGCAGTGTGTGTGTTCATCAGTCTCTCTACACGTAACGTTTACATATGACCTAACTTCTATTGGCATATGTCAGAACTTTTTAAATCGTTACCATTTTCGAGACAAAAATACACTCCTGGAAATTGAAATAAGAACACCGTGAATTCATTGTCCCAGGAAGGGGAAACTTTATTGACACATTCCTGGGGTCAGATACATCACATGATCACACTGACAGAACCACAGGCACATAGACACAGGCAACAGAGCATGCACAATGTCGGCACTAGTACAGTGTATATCCACCTTTCGCAGCAATGCAGGCTGCTATTCTCCCATGGAGACGATCGTAGAGATGCTGGATGTAGTCCTGTGGAACGGCTTGCCATGCCATTTCCACCTGGCGCCTCAGTTGGACCAGCGTTCGTGCTGGACGTGCAGACCGCGTGAGACGACGTTTCATCCAGTCCCAAACATGCTCAATGGGAGACAGATCCGGAGATCTTGCTGGCCAGGGTAGTTGACTTACACCTTCTAGAGCACGTTGGGTGGCTCGGGATACATGCGGACGTGCATTGTCCTGTTGGAACAGCAAGTTCCCTTGCCGGTCTAGGAATGGTAGAACGATGGGTTCGATGACGGTTTGGATGTACCGTGCACTATTCAGTGTCCCCTCGACGATCACCAGTGGTGTACGGCCAGTATAGGAGCTCACTCCCCACACCATGATGCCGGGTGTTGGCCCTGTGTGCCTCGGTCGTATGCAGTCCTGATTGTGGCGCTCAACTGCACGGCGCCAAACACGCATACGACCATCATTGGCACCAAGGCAGAAGCGACTCTCATCGCTGAAGACGACACGTCTCCATTCGTCCCTCCATTCACGTCTGTCGCGACACCACTGGAGGCGGGCTGCACGATGTTGGGGCGTGAGCGGAAGACGGCCTAACGGTGTGCGGGACCGTAGCCCAGCTTCATGGAGACGGTTGCGAATGGTCCTCGCCGATACCCCAGGAGCAACAGTGTCCCTAATTTGCTGGGAAGTGGCGGTGCGGTCCCCTACGGCACTGCGTAGGATCCTACGGTCTTGGCGTGCATCCGTGCGTCGCTGCGGTCCGGTCCCAGGTCGACGGGCACGTGCACCTTCCGCCGACCACTGGCGACAACATCGATGTACTGTGGAGACCTCACGCCCCACGTGTTGAGCAATTCGGCGGTACGTCCACCCGGCCTTCCGCATGCCCACTATACGCCCTCGCTCAAAGTCCGTCAACTGCACATACGGTTCACGTCCACGCTGTCGCGGCATACTACCAGTGTTAAAGATTGCGATGGAGCTCCGTATGCCATTCGACGGCCAACACCGCGGTTCCTGGTGTGTCCGCTGTGCCGTGCGTGTGATCATTGCTTGTACAGCCCTCTCGCAGTGTCCGGAGCAAGTATGGTGGGTCTGACACACCGGTGTCAATGTGTTCTTTTTTCCATTTCCAGGAGTGTAGTTACCATGACTTTTGCAATGAATCCCGTAGAAGTTTAAAATTATTGCTTTCTTTTTTACGAAAGCTGAATGTCCACGAGTCCGACGTAACTCAAAAACATTTCACACAGTGGAAGCAAATGGTCTCTGAATATGGCATGATATTGTCCGGAAAACGATTTTCGGTAATGGCAGTCTTTAGTGGTATATAAATGTATTTAACACAACATACCGAAAATGGGGAGTTCAATAAAAATAAGGAAGCAATTCCTACCATCTACGTCTAATAAAATAACTTCTACGAGAAGACAAACGAAATTACGAGTGGAACTCATACTCATCCAATATTCGTTATGTGGAGTGTACTCCTGCCACACTTGCTAAAGAAAAATATTTTCATATTCTTAACGTTCATTTTAACTCCTCCCTACGTGAACGATAGTGTAACACATGACCCTAAGGCTTTTTTCAACAACAAATGAGTGTCACGAAGAACAAATGGATTGCGTCAGACGGTTCCTAAGCTGTCTTGTTACGAAGCTTATTACAGTTATTATTATTATTATTTCACCTATATCTTTAAGTATGTAGGTACACAAGCAAAAACCTGGGTACACACATGGTGTTGTAAAGTGGATAGCTTTATTTTTGAACACGGCTCTCACAGCACACAAATTCATAATGTTATCCTTCGCACTGCCGCTTTGCTGCATTTTCCAATGGGTGAACGAGCAACGAAGTGTAAAAGGGGCACAGTACACCTACTGGCATTCCCTGTACGGGAATACAGAGCGCACGTGTTTCCCGCCTCAGCGAAGATCAAACACCGTGTCTGGAGGTGAGGAATGTATTGCTGTCAAATGGCTGACTTACAATCTGTATCAGACGCTTTACAGACACGTGCAATGCACTAGCGACACCAGCTGTTGTACCGTGTGTAATGCCGCAAATCCCTCGCAAAAATCCTTCGACAAGCCAGCCATAAAATCTCGCCCTAATATATACTCCTCTGTTTCATATCACTGATGCAGCGAAAATATAAATTAATAATTCAGCTGTTTATTTCAGCGTATGTGGTTCCCATTTTCCAGTTTGTCTTTGCGTGATCTGTTCAGAAGTCAAGAAGTTTGATCGTTGTCGGTCTACAGGGTAGAAGAATTGCTATATGGAATGTTCAGTAACAGTCCGAAAAAGAAGTAAGAGGTTTAATTTGTTTGTAAGTGTGTTGCAGGGGAGGTGGCGCCGAGAAATAATCGTTTAGCATTTGCACACGCTAAAGGATTTCTGGTCAGATGAGTATCGAGTAATATCAACAGCAGCAGAAAATGATATAACAGGTGTAGGATTCGTTATGAATAGGAAGGTAGGGCAGAGGGTGTGTTACTGTGACCGGGTTGTTCTAATCAGAATCGACAGCGGACCAACACCTACAACGATAGTTCAGGTATACATGCCGACGTCGCAAGCTGAAGATGAACAGATAGAGAAAGTGTATGAGGATAGTAAAAGCATAATGCAGTATGTAAAGGGGGACGAAAATCTAATAGTCATGGGCGACTGGAATGCAGTTGTAGGGGAAGGAGTAGAAGAAAAGGTTACAGGAGAATATGGGTTTGGGAAAAGGAATGAAAGAGGAGAAAGACTAATTGAGTTCTGTAACAAGTTTCAGCTAGTAATAGCGAATACCCTGTTCAAGAATCACGAGAGGAGGAGGTATACTTGGAAAAGGCCAGGAGATACGGGAAGATTTCAATTAGATTACATCATGGTCAGACAGAGATTCCGAAATCAGATACTGGATTGTAAGGCGTACCCAGGAGCAGATGTAGACTCAGATCACAATATAGTAGTGATGAAGAGTAGGCTGAAGTTCAAGACATTAGTCAGGAAGAATCAATACGCAAAGAAGTGGGATAAGGAAGTACTAAGGAATGACGAGATACGTTTGAAGTTCTCTAACGCTATAGATACAGCAATAAGGAATAGCGCAGTAGGCAGTACAGTTGAAGAGGAATGGACATCTCTAAAAAGGGCCATCACAAAAGTTGGGAAGGAAAACATAGGTACAAAGAAGGTGGCTGTGAAGAAACCATGGGTAACAGAAGAAATACTTCAGTTGATTGATGAAAGGAGGAAGTACAAACATGTTCCGGGAAAATCAGGAATACAGAAATACAAGTCGCTGAGGAATGAAATAAATAGGAAGTGCAGGGAAGCTAAGACGAAATGGCTGTAGGAAAAATGTGAAGACATCGAAAAAGATATGATTGTCGGAAGGACAGACTCACCATACAGGAAAGTCAAAACAACCTTTGGTGACATTAAAAGCAACGGTGGTAACATTAAGAGTGCAACGGGAATTCCACTGTTAAATGCAGAGGAGAGAGCAGATAGGTGGAAAGAATACATTGAAAGCCTCTATGAGGGTGAAGATTTGTCTGATGTGATAGAAGAAGAAACAGGAGTCGATTTAGAAGAGATAGGGGATCCAGTATTAGAATCGGAATTTAAAAGAGCTTTGGAGGAATTACGGTCAAATAAGGCAGAAGAGATAGATAACATCCCATCAGAATTTCTAAATCATTGGGGGAAGTGGCAACAAAACGACTATTCACGTTAGTGTGTAGAATATATGAGTCTGGCGATATACCATCTGATTTTCGGAAAAGCATCATCCACATAATTCCGAAGACGGCAAGAGCTGACAAGTGCGAGAGTTATCGCACAATCACCTTAACAGCTCATGCATCGAAGCTGATTACAAGATAATATACAGAAGAATGGAAAAGAAAATTGAGAATGCGCTAGGTGACGATCAGTTTGGCTTTAGGAAAAGTAAAGGGACGAGAGAGGCAATTCTGACGTTACGGCTAATAATGGAAGCAAGGCTAAAGAAAAATCAAGACACTTTCATAGGATTTGTCGACCTGGAAAAAGCGTTCGACAATATAAAATGGTGCAAGCTGTTCGAGATTCTGAAAAAAATAGGGGTAAGCTATAGGGAGAGACGGGTCTTATACACTATGTACAACAACCAAGAGCGTATAAAAAGAGTGGACGATCAAGAACGAAGTGCTCGTATTAAGAAGGGTGTAAGACAAGGCTGTAGCCTTTCGCCCCTACTCTTAAATCTGTACATCGAAGAATCAATGATGGAAATAAAAGGAAGGTTCAGAAGTGGAATTAAAATACAAGGTGAAAGGATATCAATGATACGATTCGCTGATGACATTGCTATCCTGAGTGAAAGTGAAGAAGAATTAAATGATCTGCTGAACGGAATGAACAGTCTAATGAGTACACAGTATGGTTTGAGAGTAAATCGGAGAAAGACGAAGGTAATGAGAAGTAGCAGAAATGAGAACAGCGAGAAACTTAACATCAGGATTGATGGTCACGAAGTCAATGAAGTTAAGGAATTCTGCTACCTAGGCAGTAAAATAACCAATGACGGACGGAGTAAGGAGGACATCAAAAGCAGACTCGCTATGGCAAGAAAGGCATTTCTGGCCAAGAGAAGTCTACTAATATCAAACACCGGCCTTAATTTGAGGAAGAAATTTCTGAGGATGTACGTCTGGAGTACAGCATTGTATGGTAGTGAAATATGGACTGTGGGAAAACCGAAACGGAAGAGAATCGAAGCATTTGAGATGTGGTGCTATAGACGAATGTTCTACGCAGAATCGGAGAGGAAAGGAATATGTGGAAAACACTGCTAAGGAGAAAGGACAGGATGATAGGAAATCTGCTAAGACATGAGGGAATGACTTTCATGGTACTAGAGGGAGCTGTAGAGGGCAAAAACTGTAGAGGAAGACAGGGATTGGAATACGTCAAGCAAATAATTGAGGACGTAGGTTGCAAGTGCTACTCTGAGATGAAGAGGTTAGCACAGGAAAGGAATTCGTGGTGGGTCGCACCAGTCAGCAGACTGATGGAAAAAAAAAAAAAAAAGGCGGGCAATACACAGACGGACGTCCGCAAGCTACTTTTGCTCCGTTTGAGGAAACCAAATGGTTCAAATGGCTCTGAGCACTATGGGACTTAACATCTGAGGTCATCAGGCCCCTACAACTTAGAACTACGTAAGCCTAACTAACCTAAGGACATCACACACATCTATGCCCGAGGCAGATTCGAACCTGCGACCGTAGCAACCGCGCGGTTCCAGACTGAAGCGCCTAGAACCGCTCGGCCACATCGGCCGGCTGAGGAAACCAAACGAAAGAACAAATTTGGCACCACTGTCTCAGGCCAGACCGCTTCAATTTGCGTGTGGGATGGCCTGATTGCCTAACTTCAATGCTAAATACCTCGGAATCAGCGCAACGTATCGAATTTTTTTTTCTTAACAGGTACTTCTCAGCACAACCTCGCTGCAACATCCTTACAAACAAATTGAATCTCTTACTTCTTTGTTTTTGCATATACATAGTAAGAAAAAAAAGGAAAATTCATTTCCTTTATTGAAAAGCAGTTTGAATAACAGGGTCTTCGGTCAAATCTTGATTTCCTATCAAATTATTAGTAGGAATACTTTGCTGGAAATTCTAAAATGGCGCAGTACTTTGCAACCTAGCAACTGCGAATATTTAAACAATATTGCTACCAGTTCCGCATCGAGAACCGGTCCCAACTGGTACCGCGCCCACTACCCTGGTCGTGTTCCGCTTCATGTCTCTAAATGAGCCGACCATTAATGCGAAATTACGTGCGAAGCATTTTCCTCAGTCTACGTGACTTGCTTCTTGGCGCATTACTGATATGCAGATTAGCCACGAAAATTGTTCGCGCTCGACAATACGAGCATAAGAGGGACGCAGAACTGTTAAGTCAGCAGGCAAAGTAGTCTCGTAGCAAGTGGCTGGTGTGTTATTTGCAATTAAATGACAACTTCCCCCTCGCCTCTGCCCCCTGCCCCTTCCATTCGGTTAGCAACTAATTTAGCCGTGGCCAAAAAGTGAGTTTACTCTGGGACTAAATCCGGTGACTTGCAGTAGACGGCCTCGTAACGAGGCGCCGCTTTGTGGAGCGGACGTCTGGAGTAAACAACGTGTCCGGGTGACAGAGTCCTCCGTAATTGGATGGCGACAGCAATCTGCGGCTCTGCCAGTCACCACACCGACACTGCGGCCACGGAACGCCCACCTGCCCGGCGCGCCACCAGAACAATCCACTACATACGTGCTCTCCAAGCCGCTGTTCATCGCTTGCTGGAGGCTACCTCGTACTAGTACTAGCGACTACCTGCACAATGCCATACCTGTGCTATCGCCAAGAAAAAAATGACTGCCTATATGCCTCTGAACTTGCCCTAATTTGTCTTACTTTCATACGCACGCAACGTTTGCCATCGTTGCAGTAGCAAGAATGTTGGAACATTTTTCCTTCTGTACTGATTCACTAATTATAAACATCTTCTTAAGGCAATTATCAAATGGCTCTGAGCACTATGGGACTCAACTTCTGAGGTCATTAGTCCCCTAGAACTTAGAACTACTTAAACCTAACTAATGTAAGGACATCACACACATCAATGCCCGTGGCAGGATTCGAACCTGCGACCGTAGCGGTCGCGCGGTTCCAGACTGTAGCGCCTAGAACCGCTCGTCTACCCCGGCCGGCTCTCGGTCCTGTATGGCATACAAAATAAAAATTATGTCAGATACAGAAAGGAAATGACCTACAAAGTCACAAGATTATTTCGAGTGGAGCAACAAAAAAATTACTTGCGCCGAAAATTTAATCTGTTACCTGAAATTACATCCAAAAACTTAATGTATCTTTCATTTAAAACATTACAGGTATGTTGTCTGGGTGAAGAGCAAATGAATGAAGAGAACCGCCACAAGACAAACACTGGCATTACAGACCCAGAGCTCACAATAAGCAATTGAAAGATCAAACACTAAAAAGATACTATATTCGAAGCCAGGATGAAGATAAGAGTAACCATATATCTCGTAACAAAACTGTATTCTAACCAAAAATTTTTCATATTTGTCATCTAATAAAAAAGCCAAATTGGGTGATTGATAATAAGTAAAGCATGTGGACCGTTTATGATCATAACAAACAAAATTGTAACAGAAAATACCATATTCTCACAGTGTCCACTGAAGACGCTTTAAAATAAAGCGAAACGCGTCTTGTCTTAAGAATTTTATTTCAGCGGCAATTAACCTATACAGTGGAAAAAAGAGGCCAAAAACCAAAGAATACAACGTGCGAAGACTAACACTCAGAAATAAGACGGCACATAAAATAACCACGTAAGATCGCAAACCGAGAACTGACGGCACATAAAATAACCACGTGAGAACTCAAACCGTGAACTATATGACAATGCACATTCCCAGAAAATTGCAAGGCAAATAACAGAACTCGATTCTAACAATTTGCTCATGTGGGAACAACAATGCCTCTACCCAAGCGCACTCAAGTTTTAAACACAGTTTCCCAACGGCTTTACTGCCATTAGCAGGTGCTACGGCTTAGAATCCAAGCGGAGTCGATAACGTGCTGCTCTACTGTCGTACACAGCACATCTTTCCCACCCGCCCTTAAAGTGGAACAGGGTGGGGCAGGCTAGGGTGTATCGGACAATCTCCTTCATTAATATCCTGTCCCTTCCCGGAGAGCGTGAGCTGACTCGCATGTGCCGTAATATTTTTTCTGGAGGCAGGGTCCTGGATGACATAGCTCGCAGATGATGTTACTCTAACCACCCTGTATGTCCCCACGAGGCGAGGCACAATCTTCAATGTGACCCGGTCCCCTCCTTTATGTCCAGAACGTCTTGAGCAAAACGATGTAACGTGACAGGATGCCTGCTCCTGTCGCAATCCATCCGGATGTCATTGCGGGCAGCCTCCAAGTTACCCCCCTATTGATTAATCGTGGATAGACCATAAATTAGATATTTTTTGAAGGTCACTGTCAACGGCCGTCAAGTAATGTATAAAATGTATGTTTGACCATCAGCTGCTTTTATTTTAAACCCAAATACCAACCGGTTTCAGTCGTGGACCATCTTCACAGATATGTTCTGTGTTTGAACTGAATATTGTACTACCACTTCCCGTTTATCTGAGATCCCTTATTTGAATAAACATCCTTCAACTTAATTCAGTCATCAGTTACATCAGTTACAGAACGTTAGAATACAATCGTAGTTATTAAATTAGTCATTTAATTTTTATTTTGTATTTCTGTGTGTTTTATTAACTCGTAGTTCTAGCCAGTGCATAGACTATTTGACTGCATGATCAGACCTACAGATTACTGTTTGCAGCAAATTAGCTGCGGGGCATGAAGGCAAATATGCCTGGCTCGATTCTACGACTACATCGAACTATTGTTTTTAAACAGAGTTGTGCATAGCCCAAGTACCTAATGTACGAGTAACCATAGGTAAAGACCTAACTGGTTTGATCTTACGAGATGCTGTTTAGAAGAGAAACACATCCCGTACTCCAAGTTATTAGTTACCTCCAGTTTCTCGATAACTACCTTGGGATATCAACAACCTTAAAGTATTTTCATTCCTTGTTCGTGTCCAAGTGCTAAGTCTCAGAAGGTGGCAGGCTGGATGTGGCGGAGAATACCCTTGCTTTTGTTGGTGTCCATACCAAAATATTTCGTTTATCAGGTGTAAACCAAAAGGACTCAGCATAATTTATCATGCAGCCCAAAAGCCCAAAGAAATCTCGTCCCAATAGAACCCTCACAGTCAAACCTCTGACAATCGTGATCTCCACCAGCCAGAAAAAGTCCTCAATACTTAAATACAGTCACATGTGCCCCACTACCATGAGTGCTTTCCGTTCACCAACCGGCAGACTAGATCAGTTTTGTGTACACCAGGTAACTTATGTATCAAGGATAAACAGGTACACCAACTCCAATCCACTAAGATCTTGATACCCCCAGATCCCAGGAGCGCATGCACTGATTAACAGTTAACAGTTAACAGTCACGCAGATAAACAGTAAGCTAGTGTGAGAAAAGGTTTTGACTTTCCTACACTTCCTCAGTAACCCTCGCAGGCTCATGCAGTAACCTGCTCTAGCCTGGCTTCAAATCTGTCCTCCTTCCTCATATGCAGCAGGGCAGTTAGGCACTGGGTGCTCTTCGTGGTGACAGTGGTAACACATCCTCGCTGCACCTGTTCCATGCATGGTGACGTTCTAGATACTTCACATTCCAAGCCCATTGGCATGCTTCCTGGGGATGCTACCTTCCTTTCCTCATCACTGAAATGAACATTCTCCATAATAATCACCAGATGATCAAGTTGCTGAAAGGTCTGTGGCTGACTAGCAAACGAAATTTGGTAGTGGTCTTCTGGACGCTTGCCTTCTAAGATTATGCCTGCAGCCTCCCTTTCAGACTCTTAGATGCAAAGTCCAGATCCATCCTCTATGAACTGAGCCAATGTCTGGTTATTACCTTGCATCCTATAGAAATGTTGGGTGGTCAGATGATTGCAGCACCTAGCTGATAAACAGTCCTTCAGTAGTCATTCCTAAAACCACTGAGATTCTCTCATACACCAAGTGCTGGAGACATGCATTCATTAAAGTTCCCCCAGGCGAGAGGATAAAAGGCTTGAAATATCATGGAGTCATAGACACCCACAGCCCTTTCCTGTTTTTCAAGCCACACAGTTAAGCACAGTAGACTAATGCCTTGCTCACCACTGGTGTCTACAGCTAGAGGTTCTAATCCTGCACTGCAATTTAGTAAACTAATCCCAAGCTGATCGAACTGTGTGGGTGTTTTGTGGGATAGCCAATCCATGGTCGGCCACCTCTTTCGGTCGTACACTTCCTGCCAGCACAGCAAACTACTCTCGAGCTGCAAGTGCAGTTCCCTAGCCCGCAAACCCTCATTCACCTCCTTTAGTTCAAGGTCCTTGATCCAGTTCCCCAGATGGCTAAGTTGTGCTTGACTTCCAAGAACTTCTAGTCATGATACTACCTCCAGCAACATCGGCCTATGCCTCAGACAAGAGTCCAGCACACCTAAAACAGGCGTCACTTACCTCTCTGATAGTTGCTGGGGTGAGGACGAGATTCTTGTCCAAGGGCCGGTTGCAGCCATTGATTACAGTGCCCTCACTACGAGTTCATATTACAACTATTTATTGGTGAGGTATGACACCCCTATTACTGCTCTCTGCATGATGATCCTTCCTCAGCAGGCGGAAACTGAAGCAATACGACTACCCACAGTACACAGTAATAAGGCACGCTATGCTAACAGGGTATCATAAATCCACCCCTCCACTTACGATTGTGGCTGGAACAGTAAACTGCTGGTGCTGAAATAAACACAGTCTAAGGCCAACAATAAATTCGTTAATAGTTAAAAAAAAAGAGATATTATTTCCAGATCTCCACAAATCTCAGATCACAAAATTTTACCCAATAAAAGAACGGAACAGCTCAATTTTACTGTGTGTTCCTAATTCGTCAAATTTTTAGTAAGTAGTTTGGAAAAGAGAAATTTAAATGGCGATTCCGCACTACTTTAACTAACGGCTGTCCATATTTAGACACAATGATCAAATATCATAACAGAAACAACATTAATTACCACAGAATGCACAATATAAAAGAACGGCCCCTTTACGAGGCTCAAGAGCTGTCAACTCCGAAATATTATTAATCTGAATACGAACCAACAAGCGTCAATGTAACCGACACACAGTACAGTAACAATTACGTCAGGTTGGTGACAGCTTAACTAATAAACAGTCACATTAAATTACAACTTCCAGTATTTGACGATGGTGCCAGAGCTTGTAACAAGAATTTCAGTAGGTCAACCTTTGAAGTACTTATCCCACCAGCACAGGCCTCGAGCTAACAAAATTCATGGTACGGTTTCCACTGCATATAAGGAAATGCTCTTAATTATACGTGTAAAGCGTCTTTCGAACGGCCACACAAGCCTTGACTCCAGAAGCAAGAAAATGCTGAAATAATTTATACAGGCGCCAAGGCTAATATCTAGATGTAAGACGGCGCATATAACAACAACCTTAAGAACTAATGTCAGTGCACATACGCTGAAAATTTCAAGATACCCTAACAGCAGTCTGATAATGGAACTCTACTTTCTTCCAAAATAAGAACAAACAAGCATCCAAAGGTTTAACAGGATATCATTAAAGTATTGGAAAATACGCAGTAGTTTAAGGGGAGTTAGAATGAAATTTTTTTTCATATTTTCGGATTTTTGTCTCATTATAAAATTTGCAATTTTCAGAAAAAAATTATATACACACACGCACACACACACACACACACACACACACATATATATATATATATATATATATATATATATATATATATATATATATATATATATAACTTCTAAACTCGCATGGTATGCATTTTATTTTATTTTCTAATACAATCTACACCAGTTGAAAATGTTAAAATTTTTACGTGCATTACTTCAAGATCTAATAAAATCGGTAATTTTTTATGTAGAAGGCTGGAATGTGTTGGTCATGTTCAGAAGAGGATGGGCACCAGGTTGAGGAAGTTGAAACAAAGTTTGAGAGACAAGAAACTTTCTGATGGTAAAGCCATAAGAGGCAGGCTGACAGACGAAATTGATGAACTACTGCAGTATTATAGGATGGCCATTACAAATAATACTGAGGATTTGTTGAAAATGAAGCAAGCAATATGGGCTACCTTCTTCCACAGACTGTCAACTTGTAACCTCCCCCTCACTTATCGACCTTAATGACAGTGAAAAATTAAACCGCGTGTACCTCATGGAAATTTGGGAAAAGCAATCATCACCGAAGTTAATCTGTCGGTAAAGAGGGAGGAAAGGGTTACATCTAAATGAAAGGAAGAATGCTAATAAAAAGGGGTAAAGTTAATAAAGAAAGTAAATGTGCAGCCGTTACGTTAACAATTAACTAGCAGTAATTAGGTATTTGAGATTTGGGGGAAATTACGGTCGCCAGTCCTAAGGACAATTACTATAGTAACTGAAAAAGAAAGGTTATTACACATATAATTAGCACTAGAAGCGTGGCAACTGAAGGTTGACACGTGCAGTGTGAAAACTGAAAGTTTGTCAAAAGTAATGAATTTCGCTACACTCTGACTTAATTTAGCAAAAGAATTCATAAAACAGGAAAATCGAAAGTTAATTTAGTGACTGAAGTTAATAGTGAGCTTTCTTTCTGAAGCACATCGAAATTCAGTAAAACACGGTTAGTCTTGGACTACCTCAACAATCATTTCAAAAGCTACTTGAATCTACGCAATTTAGAAATAAGAGATTTAACTTTGAACTTGAATTAAATGATTCTGAACAATAGTAAAATTTAGTACGTACCAAGCTGAGCTGCAGTCACAGGTAACTAAAATATGGTAACAAAACTCGCACTCTTAATTTGTGCTTGTGCAATCTAAATATTGTGGCCAGCTATGAATACTTTAACTGAACTTTGAAATTAAAGCATTGAAATCGATTTAGCTATATTACTTTAATGCTGGCGTTTGAATTTCAACGACACTCGGGTTCATTTCGGAAAAGGAAGGGACCCTGCTTGGCAATGCAATTGGGACAATGAGTAACAAAGGTTCTTGCTAAGTTGCTGTAATTATAGTTACGAAAACGGTACAGTTTGAAAAGCTGAGGTCTGCCATGCAGTTCTAAAACTTTACGTGCTTCCAGTCTTCCTTGTTGGTTGATTGAAAGTTTGAAGCCGTCGATCGAGGAGGTGGCGACAGTCACTCATTGTCGGCCGTCGCTGTTGCAGAAGCTGGATGTTGGCGCGCCTTCTTCTCGACACGGTCACCAGGCGAAACGGGCTCTTGATGTGCGCCAGCTAATGCTTCCCGTCCGCGACACCATGTCAGAAACTATCATCGCAAGTCGAGCGCAATTACATGCTGCCAAACCCCGAAAGCGCGGCAACTCGCAGGAGCTTCACACAACACACCTGCTCCACTCGCTACTCCAGCCAGACTCCTCTCTGCTCAGCCCGAGCTCCACGCGACAGAGTTAACACTACCAAAGATCCTACACACTTTGATTCTTTACACGACCTATCGATGTAATCCTTCGATAGCAGTTTTCCCTAGGCAAGACCCAGCGTAAGAATACAAATAATATTTACAAAACAACCAATTATACATCGACATAAATGCATAAATATATATATATATATATATATATATATATATATATATATATATATATACAAACAGTAAAACAATTACAATATATAAAGAGACAGAAATGTCATATCTTGAGGTAACTAAACAAGGAAAAAAATTATAGTACAATAGATGGAAATAGGAGGATATGCATTTCCGGCGTTACACGTGCCCCACATTGTCTGAGGATGTTCGTGTAACCTAAACAGACTCAGAAAAGTCCCAAAAAAGAAACAGCGGAAATGCATATGCTCAAAACATCAACAAAATTTAGCATTCGCCTAATTAACCATAAACCAATTTTTAGATGATAATATTTCAGTGGAGACACTCCTAATCTTATTCCACTCTGTCATCTTGATCAAAATAAAACAGGTTGACAACATATTAAAATTCATAGAAAACATAGAAAATGGTTTAGCTATTCTAAAAATCTAAATTCCTAGCAGTATCAAGAAATGGAATACTATTTACAAAATTAATCAGATTACATGGTCATAGAAAACAGGTATATCAAAATACGCAAATTAATAATTAATTACATAGAATACGTATTTTATATAAACTTTTCATAATTAATATTCTCGTCATGAGTGTGCACTTAACGCTAAACAAGAAAATAATATACAGCAGATCGACAAAAACATAAATATTGACAACAGAATTCTTTCACATCAGCTGTCCGGGAAGAAAAACAACTCCGCCTTCCGTACTCGCAAGTACAAAGAATGCCGACAGCGGCACAAGAGCCGACAGCGGTTCCGCCCCGCCAGTATTGTTGCCCCCGCCTGTGCGGCACGCTTGATCTCTCTCGCCCTTGTAACGGCTTTCCAGAACGTCCGTTTCACTGAATTCTTTCGGTAAAACTCACTCCCGAGTAATCTCAAGGAGTCCATAAACACTATCACAGTGGATAACTCAACACTGTCCATCATCACACGCATGTACTAGCCTGAAACTTAAAACAGCGTCTAAGTACATCGGCAATGACTAGTAAATCACATATTTTACCGAGCGAGGTGGCGCAGTGGTTAGCACACTGGACTCGCATTCGGGAGGACGACGGTTCAATCCCGCGTTCGGCCATCCAGATTTAGGTTTTCCGTGATTTCCCTAGATCACACCAGGCAAATGCCGGGATGGTTCCTTTGAAAGGGCACGGCCGACTTCCTTTCCCATCCTTACCTAATCCGAGCTTGTGCTCCGTCTCTAATGACCTCGTTGTCGACGGGACGTTAAACACCAATATCCTCCTCCTCCAATCACATATTTATGGAATCTTACAGCTGTTTACAAAATCATATTTACATTCCTTAATCTACTGTGACTCAGCTGAAAACTTAAACTAGCAGCTTGGATTTTTCAGTTGATTAGATCATGATTAAATTGATTAAAATTAAATTGATTAATCAAAATTAATTACTTATTAATTACAACTTCTTTAATGACCTCTAGGTCAGGCAAAAGCATCGCAACATGGCACATCCTTAAATATTACACTCTATATTTACATACTGTACAAATTACCCTTCTGTGGTATTAATCAATCATAGGTTGGTACAATTTCAAGTCTACAATGTTCCGTATACCTAATAGTTTTCCAGAGCTTGGATACTCTAAGCAATAAGCATTTGTGTGAGGTATACCAATGACTTTATATGGTCCATTATAAACAAACTTAAATTTAGAGATTTCATGGTCTATCTCTCTCGATTTCTCATGAGCTTTTACAAGTACTAAGTCTCCGATTGCAAACTTAGCAAAACGCGCTTTAGCGTCATGACGATGTATGCGAGCATCGGATTTTAGCTTCATTACTTCTCGCAAACGATCTTTTTTCACACCTATACTAATGTCAATCCGTGGAGGGAATTTGATTATCTCTTCCAATTCACTTTCTACACTTTTCTCAATGCCGAGATTCCTCACGTTACGGCAGTTCAGATTCATTCCTATATCAGTGTCATCCGGCCAGTTAACAATGTGTATAGGCTGGTATTGCCTGTGCACACCGTCTCCTGCCTCGTCAAAACTAACTACTATTGTTTTATCTTGTGACGTACATGTCAAAGTTTTGCTTTCGCAATTAATCACTGCACGGTACTTTAATAGCCAATCTAACCCGATAATTACTTCCGTAGTTAAGTCTGGCACGACGACAAACTCTTGTTCAAATCGTGCCCCACATATCTCGAAGTGGACAAAAATCTGTTTTGTGACCGGTTTACTGGCCTTCCCAGTAGCACCGATAATTTTCACTCCTCTTACTGGCATAACTACGATGCCAGGTCTGTCTTTCAGTAACTGAAATATTTTTCCAGATACAGCACTCAATTCTGCACCGGTGTCAATCAACACGTTTAGTTGTAGGTCGTGCATATTAGCAGACACTAGTATCTGTCTACACTTGTCCTCGACTGTTTCTTTATTTTCCCACAGTAAATCCTCGTCTATATCCAGGTCATTCCAGAAAAAACCATCCGGCCTTGATCCTAAATCCGGCTTACCTGGCGGCTTTTTCAGCCTCTGTTCACATACCGTTTTAATTTCAACACGTTTGTCCTGAGGCGTAGTCTGTAGCTTCGCCTCCAATACCGAAACCTTTTCCTGTAACTCGTCAACTAGTGAGTGTTGCTTTGCTATCAATTCATTAATTGTCACCTTCGTTGATTCCTCTTTGGTCAGATTGATCTCATCTGCCAATCTACCTGGAGAAATGTGCCCAGTAGTATCTGCAATTACTTCCTCTAGATCTGCGCAACCCACACTGTTATCGTCTGACCGTATAATGTCAGCTCTAACCTCATACACGTTGCAATCTATGTGCTTTTCTACCAATCGTGTCCGGCTATCGCTAAAATTTTCGTAATCTTTCTCCTTAATACTTTCGCAATGTTTAAACTGGAGGTTTGCGTCGGATGGGTCGGCTACTTCTACCACTATAACTTTCGGTAAAGTCTGCCGGTCAGATCCAGAACTTTCCGTTACTACTTCAACATCCAACTCTTGCGGGACGAAACACGACGAGTCTTGCTCGTGCTCCCCATTAACATCAACTATTTTTAGTAAAGTCTGCCGGTTAGGGCCAGAACTTTCTATCACTTCACAAATACTATCTTCCTGTGGGACGAGACGCGGCAAATCCTGCACGCGCTCCCCATAAACATTTCTCCCGTACAGGCCCCTATAATCTCTTAGTTCGTCGTATAAGCGACCGAACTGCCTTAACCAGACCTCATCCCTCCCTGCATCCCCTCGCTCGATGACGGACGTTTTATCCGACATCTGATCTTCTCTCAACACTTGCGAATCATTCTTAAACTCAATCTCCAGTTCCGCTGTGGGTATTACAGCTGTCACTTTATAATCGATTTCCGGAACACTACTTAAATTGTTCTCACTGACAGTGAATGTACTTCCTACTGCCGTGTATACAGCTGATCTACTACTTGTGGGCGCACTCCTTTCTCCTAACACTGGCACACTCTCGCGCCGTTGATTATTCCACACGGAATTTTCATAACGACGACACCTGGATTTTCTCCTGTTATTGGGCCGCCAAAATTTCTCCACGCCCGGTCGGCCCCTCACCGGCGCGGCTAATGGTTTCCCTGTCTCGTCCCAGCAGATACGGTCCCCGGATGCTGCTGAGGCGGCTGATCACACCCTCTGGCGTTATTACTATTCTGTGAAGCCCGTATCACGTTAGTACGATACTGGTTTCCGTCATTCCTTTTATTATTTGCATTGTACCGATTGTTATTACGGTCCGAACTATTATTGTTACTGCTGCCATGGTTGCGGTATGCATTATTCCCATGGTTATCATTGTTGTGGTTGCAGTGGTACCCGTTGTTGTTACCACGGCCTCTACCACTATCGCAATTATTGCCCCAATTGTCCTCGTCCTCAACTCTTTCCAGGAAATCATTTATTGTCCTGTAATTGCTTCCTACGTAGCGTTTTGTATCATCTGGAAGCTTTTTGTAGAGTTCCTAGACTATTTCGGATTCCGTGCGGCGATCACGCAAATATTCCAACTTGCGGATCCAGCCCTCACAAAACTCCTTCAACGAACCGCGCGAATTCGCATCGAAAGGCCTCGATACGACAAATTCGCGCCAGACACTTTGCTGTTTTTGCTCTGACCAGTATTCAGCCAGAAACAAATTTTTAAATTCGTCAAAAGTCAGGTTCGTAATGTTGAGGTTTAAGCCCCAACGCTTGGCATCACCAGCCAACACATCAATAACCGCATTAATTTTTCTCTCATTAGCCCATGATCTGGGTAAAACTCTTTCACAATTTTTAATGAAATCCGTCGCGTGTATACCACCTTTTTTCAAGGGGTCGAACCGCTCCTCTTTCGTCAACAATTCCGAACTATGTGCATAGATCGGCACATAGCTCTGTTTTTCGTCAAGTTTCTTTTCTAATTCCGACACTCTCGTAATTACTTGGCAAGTGGTTGTCGCAAGCGTTTCTACTTCCCTTTTTTTCTCTTCGCAGGTATTAGCCTGCTTCGTCACTTTGGTATCTACTTCGGATACTAAAGCCTTTAAAGTTTCCACCTTCTTTTGATCCTCTTTTTTCACTAATTGAATTTGTTCCGTCACCTTATTCTCGATGATCGGAGCAACTGATTCTCCTACACTTTTCTCGATTCTGCTAATTTCGGAATAAAAACGAGTATTTATGCTCGCAATTTCCGCCTGAACGCCTATTATTTCCTGTTTAAGATTTCCGATTTCGGTATTAATCACAACAATATCTTCTTTGATTTTATCAACTTTTGTGTTAACAACTCCAACATTGTTGTTAACAACATTAATAGCTTTGTTCTGACTGTCTAGCTTTCGTTCAATTTTTTCAGACTGAGCTTCTTGCTTGGCCGATTGACTCTTGATTTCGTTAATCAAAACATTCAATAAATCAGTTAAACTCCCGGAAACTACCGGTTTCACTTCCGTAGCGGCTTCCTCTTTAATTGTCCCCCCGTATTCGTCATCAGGGGATTCACATTTGATTTTCACTTCCGATTCCGAAACATTTTCTAAAGTGTGGAATTCCATTTCTACTCTTTGTTGCGTTTCGGCGGTCGCGTCTTTCATGCTAGCTGCCTGCCCCTGAACAATGGGTACCGCGGTGCGCGTTTCCCACTGTTCGACCGATTGTTCCTTATCCAAGGCTACCAAATTTTGGAAATTGTAGCCTTCACTCATTTTAATAATTTTCAATATAAATGCCAAATCTCAAATCTAATTAGGATTCCTCACACTAATATTCTCGCTGACGTATCGACCGTTTGGTAACCAGTACTTTGTTACGAGATTTGCACAATGCAAAATTCGTGTCCAGAACAACCTCAAATCCGAAGATTGTCCTGTCACCAGGTCGCCACGTGTAACCTCCCCCTCACTTATCGACCTTAATGACAGTGAAAAATTAAACCGCGTGTACCTCATGGAAATTTGGGGAAAGCAATCGTCACCGAAGTTAATCTGTCGGTAAAGAGGGCGGAAAGGGTTACATCTAAATGAAAGGAAGAATGCTAATGAAAAGGGGTAAAGTTAATAAAGAAAGTAAATGTGCAGCCGTTACGTTAACAATTAACTAGCGGTAATTAGGTATTTGAAATTTGGGGGAAATTACGGTCGCCAGTCCTAAGGACAATTACTATAGTAACTGAAAAAGAAAGGTTATTACACATATAATTAGCACTAGAAGCGTGGCAACTGAAGGTTGACACGTGCAGTGTGAAAACTGAAAGTTTGTCAAAAGTAATGAATTTCGCTACACTCTGACTTAATTTAGCAAAAGAATTCATAAAACAGGAAAATCGAAAGTTAATTTAGTGACTGAAGTTAATAGTGAGCTTTCTTTCTGAAGCACATTGAAATTCAGTAAAACACGGTTAGTCTTGGACTACCTCAACAATCATTTCAAAAGCTACTTGAATCTACGCAATTTAGAAATAAGAGATTTAACTTTGAACTTGAATTAAATGATTCTGAACAATAGTAAAATTTAGTACGTACCAAGCTGAGCTGCAGTCACAGGTAACTAAAATACCGTAACAAAACTCGTACTCTTAATTTGTGCTTGTGCAATCTAAATATTGTGGCCAGCTATGAATACTTTAACTGAACTTTGAAATTAAAGCATTGAAATCGATTTAGCTATATTACTTTAATGCTGGCGTTTGAATTTCAACGACACTCGGGTTCATTTCGGAAAAGGAAGGGACCCTGCTTGGCAATGCAATTGGGACAATGAGCAACATAGGTTCATGCTAAGTTGCTGTAATTATAGTTACGAAAACGGTACAGTTTGAAAAGCTGAGGTCTGCCATACAGTTCTAAAACTTTACGTGCTTCCAGTCTTCCTTGTTGGTTGATTGAAGGTTTGAAGCCGTCGATCGAGGAGGTGGCGACAGTCACTCATTGTCGGCCGTCGCTGTTGCAGAAGCTGGATGTTGGCGCGCCTTCTTCTCGACACGGTCACCAGGCGAAACGGGCTCTTGATGTGCGCCAGCTAATGCTTCCCGTCCGCGACACCATGTCAGAAACTATCATCGCAAGTCGAGCGCAATTACATGCTGTCAAACCCCGAAAGCGCGGCAACTCGCGGGAGCTTCACACAACACACCTGCTCCACTCGCTACTCCAGCCAGACTCCTCTCTGCTCAGCCCGAGCTCCACGCGACAGAGTTAACACTACCAAAGATCCTACACACTTTGATTCTTTACACGACCTATCGATGTAATCCTTCGATAGCAGTTTTCCCTAGGCAAGACCCAGCGTAAGAATACAAATAATATTTACAAAACAACCAATTATACATCGACATAAATGCATAAATATATATATATATATATATATATATATATATATATATATATATATATATATATATACAAACAGTAAAAGAATTACAATAGATAAAGATACAGATATGTCATATCTTGAGGTAACAAAACAAGGAAAAAATTATAGTACAATAGATGGAAATAGGAGGATATGCATTTCCGGCGTTACAAACTGATGAAAAACCAGTACACCACCTTTGCCCTCCTGGACCTGATTCATGGTGCAATTACCGCAATGCCCAGTACTCAAACAGTTCATACAGCCATAAACATTCAGTCCCAGAGAAATCATGGATATCATAAAACCCATTTACAGAGATCTGGCAAATCCGGAATTACTGAAGAACTGTCTGCATGGTCAGACTCAAAACCCAATGAGTCGTTCAATAATCTAATATGGAATCGCTTACCAAAAAATGTTATTATTGGGATGAAGACATTAAAGTGGGCGGTCACTGAAGCTGTTATTGCTTTTAATGATGGCAACACTGGTACGGTGAAAGTGCTACAACATATGGGAATTAATCCTGGAGCAAACTGCATCAGAGAACTTGATCGGATGGACAAGGTTCGCATTGGTAAAGCAGAGTATGCAGCACAGTTGGCCACTAAGGAGTCCACAAAGAAGAAAAGAAGAAAACAACTAGGAAAAAGGTCGAGAGTGTGATATACAGTATTGTTCAGGGTGCTTCTGAGTGACTAAAAATAAAAAAAAATTAAGCATGTATTAAGTGAGTTACAGTCTTTTGAAACTTTAGAAGCCGTTCCTGAAAATTTACATATTCTGTTGCATTTTTCCCCAAATCTCAGAAACCACTTCGAGTAGAGTATTTAAATTTTCAGGGAGTGATAACATACAAATCCTGAGTCTACTGAATTAAAAGAAGAACATAATGTTATGTATAATTAAAATTATTTAAAATAACGTACAAAAAAGTACACAAAATTTTACTGTATAATTAAAAAATTGTACTTTTTAATTATAGTCGCTGAAATGCAATTATTGTACTTCAGTAGACCTAGAATATACAGTTTAAGGTCCTGTAAAAGTTTCATGTCAATGGCTACAGTGGTTCCTGAAATACAAGGAAGCCAATTCACTAAATTTAACATTGTCGGGATAGGGCGTTCCAACTACCCTCAAGATAAGCACTCCAGCGGCAAACCAATATCCAGGCAGAGTGACATAATAGTATGTATACAGCAAACCGTTTTCTGAAACAGAATACTCGCAATAGAAACACAAAATAAACACACTCGACAACATAATAAACGACGAAATATACCTTGTTTCGACACAGGCATAACCCACCTAGTGTGAACACTTGCCACTGACAGAGTCATTCAGTGCCCAATGCTCCACCTCCCTCACAAACAAGCGCTGAACCCACAAGACTCCAGCCTTATTATCAGCAGTAGGACAGTAAGTAGTAGGCAGTACTGGGCCACCTGAACAGTTAATCATCCCTTCCCCTCCTCCTCCCTCAACCTATTGTTCTGCTATGTTGTATATGACCCTCACAGGGTTGATTTATGACCCCCTGGGGATAATCAGTCTCCTCAGAAACCCCCAAACCTCCCCATCCCCCTCCTCCCCCACATCCCTCTGGAGAAAGGTGCACTTGTTCACTTCTGAGCCACTTTTCTATCTCCTGGAAAATCGCACAGTTCTCCCGTCTTCTCCCCCACTTTTCCCTTCCTGTCACCACCTGAAAAGCTCGTAAAGAGACTCAGTCTGTGCTGGAGAGGAAGGATCTCCTGACACAAAATTCAAATTAGTGTCAAATTAGTGGCTGCATACTCTTTATTTTATCAGTTTTCGGAAGACAAGGCTCCTCCCTAACGGGAAATAACTCAATTGCAGTACCTCCACTCTCATGACATCACTTCGCATCCTATTGGTGGGTACTGGTGCATTTACGTCAAAATCCTTACTGCATCGACGCCATCCCATCGGTTCCCCGGAAATATTGAGTCACTTTTCATTGATGAGTTGCATATTTGGAGGGAAATATCTCATCCAATTGACTGATGGTGTGGAATATTGCAATTTGCAGGAAAAACACTCATCACACAGCTGAGTCCCTGTAGGTATTGACACGTGATTACAAAAGAACCCTCCTTCACCACGAGAACCCATATCAGGCGGAGAACAACTTCTAATCGCGACGTCGCACCGACCGCAGGCAGATATGCCAGCCACATCGCGCATTACCAAGCACGCAGGTCAGGAGAGAAGCCAGCAAACAGGTCTGACTCCTGTGGCACTAATTCCCAAACAAAGCGTCAGGTAATGGCAACTCTTTGTGCAGTTCTGCTGAGAGGTAAGATGTGGTACGAACCACTAGCTTTCTGCTGTCACACACGTCTTACATGATATCCTGCTTTGATTACAGTGCCACAGATTGACAGTGGGAATAACATGTCACAAAAAACATCGATAATGAAGACCTAAACATCCCACAAAGATCGCGAAAACCCACCTAAATGTATACTACAAATAGACTCTATAAAACACATACCCGCCAACAGCGCTGAGCAGATGCACGGAACTAGAAAAATAACTCTTACTGCACTTCGCTGCCACCATCACGACAACATACTCGTATCTACTTCCAATGGTGTCTGGAATCCTTACACTCAGGCCTGTAAACAACTAGCGAGCAATCCTAGCGCCTCAAGCGATATCTGTGGGTGCTACTGACTGGTCATCACATCACAAATAGTGAAACGATCCATCCCCACATGTATAGACAGACAGAAGCAAATCAAGTAACTAAATTTCAAAACATCCGCCACATATCGGACGTCTTGTGTGCAAATCTAATAAATACTTTACAGAAAATTTGCAGCATGGTTTTTAACAACATTCTGCTGTATGTGTACCAAACTAATAGGGATACGTACAAGTTGATTGCTGTCTTGGATGCTTTCCTATACGAGAGAACCATCTGCCTCTAAATTGGCACCTATATGCATTAAATAATGATAGAACATCGATGGAGTAATCGGTTGAGGGGCGATTATAATGGGGAATGATTTAATGGTGCACTGATGATGCCTTCTAGAGAGAAGGAGATGTTGTTTTAGGTCATTTATCACACATTTAACCATTTTTTCCGTTGTTCTCTCGGGCTGTATCACTTGTGTGGTACAACCTGCGTTTGACTCATATTCAACTGCCTGTTCTGTGTGTGACTTAGAGAGTTAACTACCTCCAGTCATTAACAGCATATGACAGTCCGCAGAGGACTTCCAACGTGTGTGTGATGATTAATGCCCACCAAACAGATGGAATACCTTTTTCGGCACCCTCCTCTAGATGAATGAAGATGTAAGCAAAGTACTTCATTACCCTGCCACATCTTGGACATAAATCGGGTCTCAGTTTCATAACTGCAGTGATTCTGACTTAGTGACGTGAATTTGTGAAATACTGCAATTCCTCTGTATAAATTTGCTTGACAGATATTGTGTGTGGAAGAGACTGTGTTCTGTTCAAGGAGCTGGTGAAGCATGACATATAATTTCATACGTTGTAACGGAACTGAAATGATGGTGGGCTGACAGTAATTTGGAGCCCGCGCGTCGGAAACGGGCGCGCTTGTGTGAGACTGCCAGGGAGTGCACCCTGATGCCATCTATTGGCGAAACTGGGAATTAGTGCTGCCTGTCAGACAATGCACTAAGCTCTCAGAGTCAAATGTATTCTTTTTCTTGGTAATTATAAGTTATTACTGTATAATTTAATGTTGTAAAGCGCTAGTAGTAAATTATTATGACTGGTATGAACTCCAGGGTAGTAAATATAAATATTCTTAAATACTAAATGATTTCGGTAAAAAGGTGGTAGGGGAACGCCCCCACTCTTGGTGATACGAGGGTAGCTAGTGGTAGCTGGAGACACAGGGACTGAACAATGGAATGGCCTGGGGAGTGTTGACGTGATCGGACGTGCGTAACTGTGCTCACGCAAAAGTGATTGTGCAACAGCGAAGAGGCGAATATCGTCGCCGTTTTTGGAGTAAAACGCGACGAATGGTTGTTGAAGCCGCCTCTATGCCACTGGGGCTGATTGTAAGAGTTCCTGTGCCCAGATTTTATGGCGGACGTGCAGTAGCTTATACGAGTGCTACAGCTCATAGTTCCAGCCGCCATTAAGGGCATGAGGCGTGAAGAGCTGCGTTAGCCACATGCATCTCACCACCAGCACCGACACGTCTACCCAAGGCAAGACTGCTTGCAATTGTTAAGTCGAACTTTGTATACATGTAAAAGGAGAATACCAGTTTTCTTTTATGCAAGTGCAGAGGACAGAATATAGTAATGAGTAAAATTACGACGCATGTTGTTCATTGTAAAGTGTAGTAACCTCAAACATAGTATAGTGAAATCAGACTGAGGCCACCATCGCCTCTTTCATTTACAATTCTTTTGGTTGTAGAATACTTTAGCGTATAAGAATGTTGAAAAGAGCAATGGTCACACCAGAATGAATTGCCTATTTACAGTTACTTAAATTTTTCTGAGCAACCTTTCAAGTAAAGTCACTTAACTAATTCTGTATCAATGGTCCAAAGAGTAATATCCAAAATCATTAAATAAGTTGAATGATAGAATTTTGTTAACCGAAGTTGCATAAACTGTCTTGGTAGTAATTACCAAGCCAACTCACAGAAATTGAGAGAGTATTTGCTTTGTAGAATCATCTAGAATGATCAGAAATAGTAATATTCAGAATTAAGTTTAAATTCAACTCAAGCCATTTCACTTTGAAACGAGCCAAAAATTGATTTATTCTTTTGCTCCTTCAGAGCTGGCGACCGTAGTTATAAGTATTTTCAGGAGGATTCGACGGTAAGTCTGCTGCTCTCGTCGTGCTGATAGGATTATCCACTGCTGCTAGCAGTGGTGATTGGATACATAAGCTCACTACCAAGTTAAGTGGGTCAGGTAGGCAGTGTTACCGTGTGAACTGTAGGGCACTGTAGGCCGTGGATCGAACCCGTTCAATCATCACAGCTCTTAGGGAAATAGTCCGGTTAGGAGTGTACTAATCATTAGGTAAATACTGGCGAGTAACGGTCAAAAATGTATACGCAAGTGAATTTAGCAAGGTCCACGTAGCACCTAGTTAATGTGGTGCAATGGCGAGGGTAGGAGTGGAGTAAAAGTGAGCTGAGCTTGTGGCAGCTGTGCTGGATTCAAATATTAACTACGTGAATTCACTACTGCCTCTTACCATTGGGACTGAGCTATTTACAGTTAAAATACGTAGCAGTAAGCGCAAAGGCGGGACAGCTACAAGTCCGTATTGGTTTTATACATACGGAATTGGGAAGTGGGTCATTCCATCAGTGGAGGGGGTTAAAATAACCGAGTCAGTGGAGAACATACCCCATTTACTGATGGAAAGATTCAGCGGTTCGGTCGCAACGTGAAACACCATTGCTGTCTATGTGTCTATTTCTGAACCATAATCGGATGTGACAGTGGGCACTATACTCATCCCGAAAGCTATATAGTGCATGTATTACAAAGAATCGGTGTTGTTTTCTTCATTTGGTGTAGAGGATAGTAGTTATATTATCCTCAAGTTTCTCATGATAGTGAGTGGGTTAGAAGACTTGCAGGATCAATGTATGTCAGTTGTTGGAAATATATTTCCTGTATTGGAGTATTAGCAGCATTTCATTCCACGTGACTAATACATCGGAAAAAAACGCTGCTTTAACACTATAGCATGCTCAAGTGAAGAACCATATAGCCTTATGAGTGTGTGTTTATGATCTACGAATATTTCTTTCTTCCCAGTACCTTCTTGGTATCGACTCCAAACACTACAACAATACTACATAACTGACAGCACAAGTGATTAACGTAAAATGTTTTAGACTCCTTCCATCTGGTGCTCCATCACGCATAAACCACACGATTTTTCTTCTTAATCGTCTGTAATATCACCACAACACAATCAAATATACAGGGTGTTTCAAAAATGACCGGTATATTTGAAACGGCAATAAAAACAAAACGAGCAGCGATAGAAATACACCGTGTGTTGCAATATGCTTGGGACAACAGTACATTTTCAGGCGGACAAACTTTCGAAATTACGGTAGTTACAATTTTCAACAACAGATGGCGCTGCAAGTGATGTGAAAGAGATAGAAGACAACGCAGTCTGTGGGTGCGCCATTCTGTACGTCGCCTTTCTGCTGTAAGCGTGTGCTGTTCACAACGTGCAAGTGTGCTGTAGACAACATGGTTTATTCCTTAGAACAGAGGATTTTTCTGGTGTTGGAATTCCACCGCCTAGAACACAGTGTTGTTGCAACAAGACGAAGTTTTCAACGGAGGTTTAATGTAACCAAAGGACCGAAAAGCGATACAATAAAGGATCTGTTTGAAAAATTTCAACGGACTGGGAACGTGACGGATGAACATGCTGGAAAGGTAGGGCGACCGCGTACGGCAACCACAGAGGGCAACGCGCAGCTAGTGCAGCAGGTGATCCAACAGCGGCCTCGGGTTTCCGTTCGCCGTGTTGCAGCTGCGGTCCAAATGACGCCAACGTCCACGTATCGTCTCATGCGCCAGAGTTTACACCTCTATCCATACAAAATTCAAACGCGGCAACCCCTCAGCGCCGCTACCATTGCTGCACGAGAGACATTCTCTAACGATATAGTGCACAGGATTGATGACGGCGATATGCATGTGGGTAGCATTAGGTTTACTAACGAAGCTTATTTTTACCTGGACGGCTTCGTCAATAAACAGAACTGGCGCATATGGGAAACCGAAAAGTTCCATGTTGCAGTCCCATCGTCCCTGCATCCTCAAAAGGTACTGGTCTGGGCCGCCATTTCTTCCAAAGGAATCATTGGCCCATTTTTCAGATCCGAAACGATTACTGCATCACGCTATCTGGACATTCTTCGTGAATTTGTGGCGGTACAAACTGCCTTAGACGACGCTACGAACACCTCGTGGTTTATGCAAGATGGTGCCCGGCCACATCGCACGGCCGACGTCTTTAATTTCCTGAATGAATATTTCGATGATCGTGTGATTGCTTTGGGCTATCCGAAACATACAGGAGGTGGCGTGGATTGGACTCCCTATTCGCCAGACATGAACCCCTGTGACTTCTTTCTGTGGGGATACTTGAAAGACCAGGTGTACCGCCAGAATCCAGAAACAATTGAACAGCTGAAGCAGTACGTCTCATCTGCATGTGAAGCCATTCCGCCAGACACGTTATCAAAGGTTTCGGGTAATTTCATTCAGAGACTACGCCATATTATTGCTACGCATGGTGGATATGTGGAAAATATCGTACTATAGAGTTTCCCAGACCGCAGCGCCATCTGTTGTTGAAAATTGTAACTACTGTAATTTCGAAAGTTTGTCTGCCTGAAAATGTACTGTTGTCCCAAGCATATTGCTACAAACGGTGTATTTCTATCGCTGCTCGTTTAGTTTTTATTGCCGTTTCAAATATACCGGTCATTTTTGAAACACCCTGTATGAGCCCTTATCTACTATATACCAATAAGGAGTACCAACCTCCTCACACGCATGCATCTAGAGAGATCGTGTATAACAGTGCTCTCTTGGTTAAATCTGGAGACCAAAGGAGAAGCTCGTTTCGAAATAAAGGGCAAAGTGCTGCTATAGATATGATTCGTTTGTTGGGGCGGTAATCATCAAAGGTGTTGGTGAGATATTTTAATCTTTATCCTACAAATGCCAGAATATTTTGTGACTCCCATCCACATAGTGGGAGATGGCAAGTCGTAATAAAATCTTACCGAATTTATCAGTGTTTCGGCGGAGGAATGTAGTTTTAGCACCTCCTCTCCGCTGATGGCTATTTCCTACTCTAAGATACAGTAGTTGTGACATGTGATGTAGGCAGTATAACAGTTTCGCAATATGTTCACGTGTGTATGACCCTCACAAGTTAATGGAGGGAGTGGTTTAGCAATGATACAGAAATTGAGAATCATGGTATAATGTCATCTACTGATAGCATCACGAGATCGATGTAATGAGACGTTCCCACAATGGTTTTTGGACCTCTGTTAAGAGGGTAAAATGCGTTGAAAATACAGAAAACCTGATAACTTTACGAAAATTGATGGAAAATACGTAAAATTGATGCAAATATGACAAAAATGTATAGGTATGAGAGTACTTACATGCTCATCTCAGTGTATGAAAATAATTCCATTCTTCCACCAGTGGAATTGACAGCCGATGCCGCATACTATCCGTACTCTATGGGTTTAAGTCCCGCAGAGTACCCCCTTCTTCCACACATGGTTATGCACTGTAGGCCATAAAAACGAAAGACACCATGTCCAAAGATTTGGAAGTCTGGGCCGGCCGTGGTGGCCAAGCGGTTAAAGGCGCTACAGTCTGGAACCGCGCGGCCGCTACGCTCGCAGGTTCGAATCCTGCCTCGGGCATGGATGTGTGTGATGTCCTTAAGTTAGTTAGGTTTAAGTAGTTGTAAGTTCTAGGGGACTGATGACCTTAGAAGTTAAGTCCCATAGTGCTCAGAGCTATTTGAACCATTTTTTGGAAGTCTGGATGGCTACAACTAGGGCACTGAAACAGCGATCATATACCTGCGAGCAATATACACAATCAATATGAGTAATCAATGCTCTTGGCCTCTTTGAAAATGGAACACTGTGACAACTGCTGCCCCGTAATTGGGGAAGATGAGATTAAATGTAGAGGTCATCACCTTCGGACTGCTGTTTGAAAATGCTCCACAATGCCGCAAATTCTTCCAGTTTCCATATGTTGTGATGCCTTCCTCATTTGTTTCAATAAGGAACACCGCCTCTGTCTTTTATTTAACCATCTTGAGTACTGTGGGAGCAGTTTAATTTACACCATGCGACATGCAGATTTCTGTGAGAGACAATAGATCGAAAATTGAAACGTGTCAATATTGGTTTAACACCTGAAGAACCTCAAAGTCATGGTAGAAACACAAAATTTATGGCTGTGTATACAGCTATAGTCATATACTGCTTTGATGTGTTACAGCAGAAAACATGTATCAAACTGTTTATGAAACAATAACACAAGAACCCTGTATTGTGATTGATAGTTTGTGGGATGTCGCCTTCCTCCAGTACAGGCGACAAGACTTTATACCGGTCCAAGGAAGCTACTTCGATCACTGGCTGCCTGGTCCAATGGATCAATATATGTATATTTAATGGGATCACCACATATGGTCGATGTCTTCGTGCAGACGGTAAGTGTTTCTATTATATTGGAAAAGAGAAATGCAGTGAAATCTTATTGAGTTCACTACAAAGCGATGTTAGTGAAGTTTTTATAGTTCGTAGTTTTACTCAGTTAGAAATTAAAAAAATAACAAGGAGAGAGAGAAAGACAGACACTGTGCTGCAAACGAATACTCTGACACCATTACACTGTCATACACTCCTGGAAATTGAAATAAGAACACCGCGAATTCATTGTCCCAGGAAGGGGAAACTTTATTGACACATTCCTGGGGTCAGATACATCACATGATCACACTGACAGAACAACAGGCACATAGACACAGGCAACAGAACATGCAAAATGTCGGCACTAGTACAGTGTATATCCACCTTTCGCAGCAATGCAGGCTGCTATTCTCCCATGGAGACGATCGTAGAGATGCTGGATGTAGTTCTGTGGAACGGCTTGCCATGCCATTTCCACCTGGCGCCTCAGTTGGACCAGCGTTCGTGCTGGACGTGCAGACCGCGTGAGACGACGCTTCATCCAGTCCCAAACATGCTCAATGGGGGACAGATCCGGAGATCTTGCTGGCCAGGGTAGTTGACTTACACCTTCTAGAGCACGTTGGGTGGCACGGGATACATGCGGACGTGCATTGTCCTGTTGGAAAAGCAAGTTCCCTTGCCGGTCTAGGAATGGTAGAACGATGGGTTCGATGACGGTTTGGATGTACCGTGCACTATTCAGTGTCCCCTCGACGATCACCAGTGGTGTACGGCCAGTGTAGGAGATCGCTCCCCACACCATGATGCCTGGTGTTGGCCCTGTGTGCCTCGGTCGTATGCAGTCCTGATTGTGGCGCTCACCTGCACGGCGCCAAACACGCATACGACCATCATTGGCACCAAGGCAGAAGCGACTCTCATCGCTGAAGACGACACGTCTCCATTCGTCCCTCCATTCACGCCTGTCGCGACACCACTGGAGGCGGGCTGCACGATGTTGGGGCGTGAGCGGAAGACGGCCTAACGGTGTGCGGGACCGTAGCCCAGCTTCATGGAGACGGTTGCGAATGGTCCTCGCCGATACCCCAGGAGCAACAGTGTCCCTAATTTGCTGGGAAGTGGCGGTGCGGTCCCCTACGGCACTGCGTAGGATCCTACGGTCTTGGCGTGCATCCGTGCGTCGCTGCGGTCCGGTCCCAGGTCGACGGGCACGTGCACCTTCCGCCGACCACTGGCGACAACATCGATGTACTGTGGAGACCTCACGCCCCACGTGTTGAGCAATTCGGCGGTACGTCCACCCGGCCTCCCGCATGCCCACTATACGCCCTCGCTCAAAGTCCGTCAACTGCACATACGGTTCACGTCCACGCTGTCACGGCATGCTACCAGTGTTAAAGACTGCGATGGAGCTCCGTATGCCACGGCAAACTGGCTGACACTGACGGCGGCGGTGCACAAATGCTGCGCAGCTAGCGCCATTCGACGGCCACCACCGCGGTTCCTGGTGTGTCCGCTGTGCCGTGCGTGTGATCATTGCTTGTACAGCCCTCTCGCAGTGTCCGGAGCAAGTATGGTGGGTCTGACACACCGGTGTCAATGTGGTCTTTTTTCCATTTCCAGGAGTGTATTTCTAGCGTGGTACTCACAGAAATACGATAAAGGATATTAGGACATGTGCAGGGGGGATATTTATAGACTGTCATTTGATACTGATGAATTGTAGGTGTTATGCCTCTGAATTTGTTTTTGCAGTCCGCGTATACTCTGCGTGGCTGTGAATTTCCTTCTGGAAGTCAGTATGCTATTTTTCTTGTGTTGATAGCTCTCTACCAAGTCAGTAACAGGTGGGTGACTAGACAGCCTTCTAACTATGGAACAGTGCTGTCGTAACATGAAGGGATTTCGAGAGAATTAGCGGGATTCTGTGACTTAGCTGAAGATACCAGTTCCTCTTGCTCTGGTAAACGCTGACTATCGTCGAAGAACGTATGTAATATAAGTAACAGACGCGAAGGCATTTAATTGTAACTACGCCCTTTATTTCTCGACGAATATGTGATGACGATGACCTGGAGAGAGGATTTTGCTACTGGGAAATAATGATAGGCTGTGCAAAAAGACATGTGTTGTGAGTGGAAACATATCATAACATTTCGGACGCTTTGAGCCGAAAAATGGTAATCACACTGCTTGTCGGGAATGTTATGGTGTTGGAATTTAAAGTTACTGTGGTTGGTGTTCCAGCATATCGTCAAGCGTGTGTGGGAAGTGATCAGACTACTATTTCTGTAGAATAGTATATATGTCTAGCCATAAGGGGGGGGGGGATATTTGACATGGGAAAATGTGATTTCAATGTATTGACGAGTCTCTCCAATCGTAAGAGGTGAGAGCTTCATTCCGCAAACAGCTGCACAATATAGCAAAGCAAGGGTGTACAACCAGGGCAGGAAACATAGCTGTAACATGTAGAACATAGTCTCATCGGCTCCCCTAGGCAGATTCTCACATGTCCTTTATCACTCTGTTAACTATGATGTTTATTACAGCACACCGACCCATATCAGTGATGTCTTTCCAACACGTCCACCCATGGGAGCGCTGTTGTTTATCACATAGTTACGGAAGCCTGTACTTACAACACTTGTTTGGAAGAGTCTTGGTGGGATGCAACACCTTCTGGAAGCACTGACTGAAAATACCCACAGTCTGTTCTCGAATCTGATTGACTGTAAGACGTAAATGTCAAATAATTTCTTAGAGATAAGGAGAATCGAGAAACCTAGCTTGCGTGAGTGTGGACATACTACACTTTTTTTTGGACGCTACACACATATAAATGATAACTGCAGTGCTTGTCTGTAATGTGTATGTACTGGAGTATAAAGTTACTGTGGTCAGTGTTCCGACGTGTGCAAAGAAAATGTGGCTGGGATTATGTCAGGTCTTAAGAGAGGTATAGATTTGACATGGAAAAATGCGATTTCAGTGCATTGCTAGCCGTAAGGGATACGAAAGATTTTGTGTGGAAAATTACGTTCAGTACAAGGCAGATACAGAGATAAGTGGGAAGGCATAGTTGTCATGAGGAGGTATTTTCCATACTTAGGTTGTTGTTGAATGTCACCAGATTGGTGCTGCTATCGTAATATTTAATAATATTTACACTGATAAATATATGGTGGGTTTCCTAGAACGACTGTGCTTGGTGAGTGGGTGCATGGCGGAGGTATCCAGTGGCCAGGATGAATGGGTATTTCAGGCTTAAGGCGCGAGCCACCACTGAGCCTCCTGAAGCGGACAGGCGGGGTGCGAGGATGTAGCTGACATGACTGTGTCACCATCTGGGAAGGTGAACAGCGAACTAACACTCAGTATGTGTTGGGCAGAATTCGTGATCGCATGTGTTGCGAATATTCTCCGAATTTTATGTGGAAATTTGAGAAGATTCAATATGGCGAGAGTTTGCACTGATCGGTTATTCCCCCACATAAATCTATGGGTTGATTGCTTGGTATCAGTCTCTCTGGCCTCTGTGCCTACAACCCCAAAGGATATGAAACAACGTATTGTGGCAGCCTGCGGTGACATTACACCAGATGTACTGCGGCGAGTACAACATTCATTACGCCAGAGATTGCAATTGTGTGCAGCAAATGATGACCACCACATTGAACATCTATTGGCCTGACATGTCGGGACACACTCTATTCCACTCCGTAATTGAAAACGGAAACCACTTGTGTTCGTGTACCGCACTCCTCATGGTAATGTACATGTGCGTCAGTGAAAAAGACCAATAAAAAGGTGTTAGCATGTGGACATAATGTGCTGTTCCAGTCTCTTCTGTACCTAAGGTCCATCACCGTTCCCTTTGGATCCCTACGTAATTCGGCGCTCTCCGATACACACGATCGAACAGCGGAGGAGTGGTACTCAAGCGCCAACTTTAGGTTACAATATCTCCGGATGTAATTAACATTTTACAATGCAACAAACGGCACTGATTGCGTATTTGTTTATATGTTCAGATGTGCTAACAAAACTAACGTGGTTCCATTTTAAAAAAACGTAGGTTTGTGTTAAAAAACATACTTCCGTGCATTTTTGTATGGTTTGTATTAAACAATTACACTAGCCCCTCTCCTCACGTTCGGTCGGTAGAAGCGGTTCGTCAGTATTTGATGTGGTTTACGAAATATATCCAGCGGTAACGTTAGGTGACTCACCCTGTATTTAGTGCTATCATCTATTTGTGGCGGAAATTTAATTACTTGATTTGCATAATGTTTGCGTTGGAGACGTTTCATTTTCAAATGTTGAAAATATGTTTTATTACGAAGAAACTCCATAGTAAGGTGGTGGTGAATGTTTTGAGCGATCTATTTGACATCTGTAAATCGTTAAACAGTTTGATAGGGTAGTGCAAATGGAGTTGCCCACCATTTTCTATATCGCTGTTCCGTGACGTCTGTCTTTGTCCATTGCATTAGCCAATAGGAACACAGTATTCTGAGGAAGGATGAAACCCTCCATCTGCGTTGTTGGAGACGTTGGTTCATGCACAAACAGAATGTAGCCACTTGAGAGAGAACGGAGGTACTTTTCCAGGTATCAAATATCAAAAAGATGCTGGCTTTTGCTTTGTAGTAGCTGGACTGTCTAGGGGGTGCTTGTTTTCTCAAACATTTCTGCATACAAGAATTCTTTGATATGGTGGGTGTTTTTGAAATTTAATTGATTTTCTTTCGTCTGCGTATATACGTGAAGATGGATCACACCACTCTTTGTGATGTGATCACCAGTCAGTAGCTCCCGCCGATGTCACTTGGGGCGCTGAGATCGCTAGCAAGTTGTCTGCAGACCATGCCACAAGGCTTCCGGCCACTGAGGGAAGCAGACGTTGTTGCAACGGCCCTGTCGAAGTGCAGTAAGGAAGTTACTTTTCTAGCACCGTGCATCTGCTCAGAGGTGTTAGTGGGTGCGTGTTTTATAAAGTCTATTTGTGGTATACATGTTAGGAGGGGTTTTTAGCGATTTTTGTGGGATTTTTTTTCCTGATATGTTAGTCCCACCGTCAGTCTGTGGCGCTGTAATCAGAGCAGGACATCGCGTCTGATGTTTGTAACAGCAGGAAACTAGTGCTTCCTACCACATTTTTGCTGTTGGCAGAAGCGCGCATGTGTTTGCCATCACCTAACTCTTTGTTTGGGGATTAGCGTGACTTCCAGTCTGCGTGCCACAGGAGCCAGCCCTCTGTGCGGGCGTCTCTCCCTACCTGTACCCAGAGAAAGACAGGAGGTGGCCAGCACGTCTAACCTGTGGTCGGTGCAAAGATACAATGGGAAAATTTTTTTCGCCGGGTATTGGGTGTGGCAGTGGAGGAGGGGGAGGGGGAGGGCTTGTGTAATCAAGTGTCAGTGTCTTGGATATATGACGATTGTTTTTCCCTCAAATTGCAATATTCCACACAGGCAATCAATTGGATGAGATATTTCCTATCAAATATCCAACTGATCAATGAAAAGTGCCTCGAAAATTTCTGAGGAACCGACGGGTTGGGAGGTCGATGCAGTAAGGATTTTCACCTAACTGCACAGTATGTACCAACAGAATGTGAGGTGACATCATAAGAGTGGAGGTACCGCAACTGAGTTGTTTCTCACCAGGGAGGAGCCTTGTCTCCCACAAACAGTTTAAATAAAGAATATGCAGCAATATATTATTGACGACGATATGAAAATTGTGTCATGAGATTCTTCCTCTCCTGCACAGATTGAGTCGTTTTCCTGCCAATTTCCTGGTTAGGATGAGAGGTGGAAGTGGATGAGTGAAAGGGGTGGGGGCATTTTCCAGGAGTGAGAAAAGTGACTCAGAACTGAACAACTGCCCCTTTTTCCAGACAGGTGTGGGGGAGGAGGGCGAGGGTTGGAGAGTTTCTCAGAAGGAGTGGTTATCCCCAGGGAGGGTCATAAATCAACCCTGAGGGGATCTTAAATCACTTAATAGGACAACAGGTTAAGGGGAGTGGGTTAGTTTAATTGATCTATTTAATTAATTAGCATACCAATTTGATATCAAAAGTGTCCAGTACCGTCTTCATCCTGCTGCTAATATCATCATTACACATACAATCGATGAAACTGAAATATAAATAGCGGTAACAATGGTAAATCACAACATATAACATAAATTTGCCAAAATCAAGCACTGAGTACAAAAAGACATAGTCTCGAGCAGTCAACTAATATACAACAGGATCCACAACATAATTTCAAACAGAAAATATCTTTTCTGCTGTGGCCATCCTTACTCAACACAGTTCCTCAAAATTCTGTAGCAACTAATATGCGTCAGCCGCACTTAAAAACGGAAGACGCCAACTTCACACAGACCTGACCTTTCTGCCAGTAATACAGTGAAATGACTGCAACATTTATACATAAAGCCAGTTAATAAATGAGAAAAACACAGGTACACAGTCACTTGCTGTTGAGCTCCAAACACTGAGCAGAATAAAGTAGTTACAACTGCTGTATGATTTGCAAACAACTTATTCAAAACTTAAGTCTGAAAACAACTTTAAATAAGATGCTGACAAAAGATATAGCATAATCACGTGAAAAACCGGTAAAGTACAAGAAAACAAATACACAATCACTCGCTGTTTAACTTTGAACAGTCAGAAGTACAAAGGAGATACCCAAAATAACCATGTGAGTTGCCACACAATTTACTCAAGGCATACAACTACGAACAAGTACAAATGAGGTACAGCAGAATTACCGTGAAATCAGAACTACGGTAATGACAAACTAATTGTAAATGTATGTTCAGGCCATGCAGAGTCAGCACAAGTTCAAGAAATGACCAAGATTTAGCAATTCCTAACCACAGGCCAAAATAGAAAAGTCCTCACCGAAAATGAGGTGGTTAATCCAGTTAATAATAAAGGCAGCCCTTCCTGGGAACTCCAGTACATGTAGCAAGTGGCACAACTGCTTCAGTGCCCAACAGCTCCTTCTTACAGCGGTTGCCACCAATGGCAATATTCAGCCTTCTGCAGCAGAGTCGCACCTTGCTCACCAATACTGAGTGTGTACAGGCGTCCTCGTGGCAGTGACACTTCGTTTACATGGGAACAACTACTACTCTACCTAAATCCAGTCACGTCTTAAATATACTTTCCCAACGGCTTTTCTGCCCTCATCAGGTGGGGCGGCTCTGCCAAAGATAAGCTCACGACCAAAACGAAATCGATAACATTCCGTGCACTAGTTGCACTCCCTGCACAGCACGATTAAAGTGGGGAAGGTACGTGAGATTGTGTTGGGGAGACTAGGAGTTTCATTTGTGAGGCAGCAGAAAATTTCTGTGAATATATTAAAAAAGGAACACAGTTTAATTTCCAATCACCGGAACAAAAATTAAAAATGCTGTTGGGATATTAAAGCAAATCCGTAAGAAAACAGGCAATTTCAGATGTAAATATTGATGGAGAGTTGTTCAACCATGCAGTACTTGTAATTCCACGGTTATTTTATAAATATAATAGAAGAACAGATTTTTTGTATGAACATGAGGTAAATACTATTTTACAATGGGTGCTGGAACTGAATGTTGGAGTTGTCAGGAAGAAAGTAAAATTTAAGAGTAATTTGACTGGGAAAGACTTGGTGACTAGTTCCACCCATTTGGTTGTGAATTAATACGCAAACGCAAATGAAAAGTATATGATTTTTTTGTGTTTAGGTTAATATTTTGGGGCTACATTTTTGTGAACCGTTAGATTTAAGAAACATGGAAGGGCGAAAGTGTTTTTGTATGATATTAAATAAGTGCATTTACGTTTTCACTTGTCGGAGGTACATTGTTAACAACAGATGGCTGAGAGGCTGAACTTGGTGCTCAGTAGGCTGCAACATTGTACTTACTTTACTGTTTTTAATGTATGTTTAATTTTTTCGTGCAATGAAGATGTAGATAGTATAAGAAAGTTAATTCTATTTATCTGTGGTTACAAGACTTAATAATTGGAGTTGCTTTTGAAATAATGGCAACTCTGTTTTGGGCACACACCAGAATTTTTTTATGCTTCAGGGTCAAATTTATACCAGATAGCCTATCAGCGGTTTTTGAAAATGTAAGACTGAATGAAGTGGTTAAATGTGGGTAACATAAGATGTCAGTGTAGGTTTGTTTATTCGTTATATAAATGGAGGTTTATTAAATTTTAGTGCAGTAATATGTCATGGTTTTCAAATTGTTGTATTAAACTTGTGATTAATCAAGCAAATTTTACAGCAGTTATTTTCAGGCTTTAAAAGAGAAGAGTTTGTTTGGTTTTTGCTTATGCTTGTTCAAGAGAGGAATATATATCCAAAATTTCTGAGCACTATTTACGCCACATTTTGATTTCATTTTTGTTTGGAGAAACTTTGTCTCGATGTAATACAGTTGCAATGGCTTGGGAACTTCTCTCCATGAATGTCACAAGTTGTTGCTAGCGAAACGAGAAATCTGTACTTAGCATGTATTCCTTGCGAACACTACAAACTGTTTGTTATGTGTCAGGTTTCTTTCTAAGATTTGGTCTTTGATTGTGTCATGCCTGAATGGAAAACGAGGTAGATTTCAATCAGACCGGTCCTTAGTATTCAGATGCATGCAAATGATAGGTCACTCACTAGTTACTTTTCTTTTTTCTTGATAGCGTCGATGTGAACTGGTTGACAGGAGAATTTAAGAAACAGCGCCAATAATTTGAGCTACTTTCTTGTAACGAGCGTGAGAGATGCTTATGAAGGCAGCAAAAGCGTTTGTGAAAAATGTTTTCTGTTTGTGTTGTGACCAACCAATAGAAAAGTGCAACGATAAAAAACAACATGTTTGATTCAAAAGGACAGAACTGATAAGACGTATAAGGTAAAATCTTCTGGGCTGTTAGGGTGCATCATATTTCTTCTTCTCCTCTGTATTTCGACCACTCTGCTAGCATCTTTTACTGGGTCTTGTGGTGTTCACAGTTAGCTGATATTGTCAAAGACCAGCTTCGCGTTCTCGTATAAAAGGGCTGCTAGAATCTTCTTCTGCATCTTGTGGTGTCCACAGCTAGCTGATATTGTCAAAGACAAGCTTCGCGTTCTCGTATGAAAGGGAGGTCACCCAAGCTTATTCTGAAGAGGTGGTCTTATTGACTAAAATGGCCACTATTATTGGGTAGAAAGGGAATTTTCCCGCGGCTTATGCTGACGAGTTATTGGTTGAAGTTCTTCCTGCTAGACTGGTTGGCCACCGTCAATAGATAGATGGGAAACGCTCACAGCAAAAGAGAGAGAATGTTTCTCAAAAATATTATTGTCCACAGAACTAGCTTCCCAGGTGTTGTTTGTATTCCTTGCGCACCGCGGCCACGTATTCGCCTCGTTCACGACGGGAAGCTACGAAACCGAAGCCTACACCTGTCCTCTCTGTAGCAGTTACATTCATGCTTAGAAATATCACTCGCTTCATGGACTTTTCTAGTATAAATGTTGGTTTCCTTGTCTACATCAGTGTCAGCAGTTCTCTTAAAAGTTCCGCTACTGCAGATTTCCCTCTTTGATTTAACAGCGTGTGGTGTTTGTGTTCGTTAAAACATTCTTTGACAGTCTTTCCCGTTTCACCAACATACACTTCATCACAGCCAAACGTCATTTCGTAGGCTTCCGCAATGCGGAGGTAATCAGGTGCGTCCGTTTTGAGTTGCGTAATGCGCCCAGCACCATTGTCAAACATGATCGTTTTGAGGGTTCAGGTGATATGGTGTGGGGATTCATCATGTTGCAAGGGCGGCCTGACCTCCAAAACTTTGAACATGGTATACTCACCAGTCATCGTCATCGTGTCCTTATACTCTTTCCATATGTGACCATTTTCAGGGGTACATTCGGCCCTGACTTCACTTTTACCGATGACGGTGTGCAACCGCATAGAATAAAGCAGGTGGACGAGGTCTTGGAACGAGAGGATATTCGGCGGATGGATTAGCCTGCCCGTTCTCCCGAATTAAATCCAATGGAACAAGTGTGGGATGAAGCACATCCACCTGCACCAATGACCATCCAGCAGTTATCAGCCACATTGGTGGAGGAATAGAACACCCTTACTTAGGAACCTCTTACTAGCCTTGTCGTCAGCAATGGTGCAAAGCGTTTATTATGCTGGCAGTAATCGTGGCATTCGGAAACGAGAACCTGGACTGTCCGAGGGGAGAGGAGCGGTGAGGGGGAACAAGCCATTCCTCCTCCTCGAAGGGTTGCTATCCTACGTCCACGTTCTGTTCTTCCACGAAAGCAGAACCGACATAAGGGTCATAGGTATCGCTGATTCCCTTTCTTGTGATGAGAGCCTCATTTAAAGCCCTTTATGCACCAGGAATAGTCTCTTCACTGAATTCAAAATTAGAAAAAAATACAAGCTATCCAAAACGCAAAGGAAATTGGAGTACACATAGCATTTAATAGTACCTACAGCGCAATTTTTTGCTACGGCTGGCTGTGGCAGTTCCGGCTCGACGTATACCGGTATCTTACGCTGCGATAGTTCAGAACACTCCCCACCCGAAACTGCCACGATATAGTGTCCGTGTAATATCTCCATCCGTAGTGATCAAACACTAGTGATCAGGAGAGCTTCTGTAAAGTTTGGAAGGTAGGAGACGAGGTACTGGCAGAAGTAAAGCTGTGAGTACCGGCCGTGAGTCGTTTCGGTAGCTCAGTTGGTAGAGCACTTGCCCGCGAAAGGCAAAGGTCCCGAGTTCGAGTCTCGGTCGGGCACACAGTTTTAATCTGCCAGGAAGTTTCACTTTTTTTAATGTCCAGGGGGCCATCGTAATCCGCGGTGACTTCAGTGTTATTACTGTTTTTCAATAAAAGTGTCATTTCTGTTCATTTCATTCCGTAATTTTTTCAGTTACCTTCTGTATTGTAATGTAGCAGTTCTTTCTATATGTGGGCCAAGATTCATCGAGCTGTGTTTTTCTTGCCGCTGACATACCTCGCGAAAGTTAATTTCGTCCTCAAGCTTTACACACCATTGCATGTCGAGATGAACAGGCAAGGCACATTTCCACAGCTTTTTTAAAGGCGTTTCATACTTGTTACTTTCAGTTCACCAATAAGCAAGACGCTATCACATGAACTTTCTTAACAGATACGTGATTGTCTCGACGACCTTTTGATTGCATTACACCAGACTCAAATGCACAGTAACATTGTAGGTGGTTGAAGGAGATGTGGTACAACCTCAGGCGTAAACTATTTATGAGGTAAGGTCGTCAGAACCCTGTTATTCGACGATGCTGTCTGCTGTAAAATATCGTTGATGAATAATCGTAAAAAAAATTGAGTGACTTGACCAGTATTTCCAGTTAGTGTAAAAACTGGGAGCTGTCTTAAAAAGTAAATTACGTTTTCCACTGCTGAGCTAAATCACTTCAGGAAATAAGGCGACGTGTCCTCTGAAAATCATCCGTCCAATACTCTTTCCCAGCCTTCCCCAACCTTATACCCAACTCTAACTACCATACGTCTAAACGTTGTTCATTTTCCTTTCAAATGCAAAAAACTTCAAGAACAAAGAGAAAGTACCTAGTACCAACCTGTTAGTTTCGAAGCCCGTCACATAGTTCAAATATTGAAAGGTAAGGCTTCCAACCATACACTTGCTCGTATGGTGTAATGCACAACGTGCTAAATTGCGACACAGGAAGGTGAGCCGGACCCGGACCAACTGTGGCTGGTGCACCGAGCAGCCTGTGGTTTTTAGGCGGTTTCCTACTCTGTATTAGGAAAATGCTGGACTGTCCCGCAACTTTCGCCTCAGAAAGTACCATATGGACATAGTCACGATAAGATTAAGCACAGAACAAAGGTTACACCGCTCACAGACAAGTGGCGCACACGATCCTTAGGTAACTAGCGACTGTGGCGACAGCAAGGGCGTCGATCCGGAAATTTAAATAAAATAACAAATTTTTCAAATCCAGAGAGAGCAGCACGTCATGAACGGGCAGAAGCTAAGGCAAAGTAGAAGAAAGACGTATTAAGCAAACCATACGAAATCGAACGAACACGCAAAGTCAGTAATACGGCAGACGAACTGAAGACGTATATTCGTTGGAAATTGGAAACGTCTGGAACGGTGCGGATCACGTGTAATAGAAACTGTATCTAGACGTTAACGTGACCAGCCCTGCAGACCTCCAACAAATTGAGAGACGCGATGTTATGATGGTAACATACTGGTACTGTACGTATGAACGTGAAAGTCTCAGAGTAATTAGAATCCTCGCAAGGAAGGCGACAGCATCTCGCGAAATACCTTTGGTGACTAATAGAGAAGTGGGATGTGAGCAAGATAACCTGTTCCCTACATCGAATATCTAGCGTGGGAACCACCGGAATAAAATAAATGCGACTGGGGCTCATATATAGGGATGTAGACAGTTATTTTTCCCTCGCTCCATATGTGAAGAAATGAGAAGCTAATACTGATGCGAGGTATCCTCCACCATACTCTGCACAATGCCTTGTATAACGCATATGTTAGAGGGTCGTTGACTAAGTGATGAAACACATTTTTTCTCAGCCAATTTTGGTTGAAAAAATACTGAATTTGGTGTGGAACATCGTGGAATATTCCCGCTTCAGGCCATTTAGTTTCACGAAGACGCTATACGTAGCCGTCAAACTGACGTCTATGACGGTGGTGCGTTCCAAGCAGAGAGACGTCATTGAGTTTCTTTTGGCGGAAAACAAGAGCATCGCAGATGTTCATGCGCACTTGCAGAATGTCTACGTAGAACTGAACAACAGCACGTTGATTCGTTGGGCAAGGTGTCGTCTGTCATTACTGCAGCAAGGCCGTACAAACCTGTCCTATCTCCCCCGTGCCGGCTGGCTACACACAGCTGTGACTCCTGTAATGTTGAAACGAGGGGACACTCTCATTCGAGGTGATCGACTGATCATACTCAAACACTTCTCCTTCTCCATGACAACGCAAGGCCTCACACAAGTCTGGACACACGAGAGGAGCTCAAAATACTTCACTGGACTGTTTACCCCCATGCGCCTTACAACCCGGATGTGGCGTCTTCCGACTTTCATCTGTTTGGTTCAATGAAGAATGCATTCTGCGGGAAGCAGTACGTGGATGACTGTAAGATTATTAATGCAGCAAGACGACCAGTAGAGTGGTAGCATGCGGGCATACAGGCCTTCCCAATAAGATGACGCAAGACAATCACACTGAACGAAGATGATGTAGAAAAAAAAAGGGAATAATGTGGTGTATTGGAATCGTGAATGAAGCCAATTTTCTTTCAGAAAAAATTAGTTGCATTAGTTACTGAACATCCCTCGTAGATGTGGGCGAGGGGCCGTGGAGTGAAGTTCGAGAGGCGTGCGTTACGGAACGGCTTCGCGTTCAACATGTACTCTTCTTTCCCTCAGTCTCATGAACTACACAAAGATGACATTACATTCCATACGCAGGCCTCGCAGTTAGTTACACTAGATACTTCAATCACCCTTCGCAAAGAAAGGGTCAATGCGAGGAGAATAAAGGGATCTTTCCGATAGAACTACTGTACCATCTACTTGTGTTCAGTTTACCCTATCAGGTCGAGCTGAAGGTATTGTATTATTATACAGTTTCAGGTTCTCATTTAATACATGTGTGTATTCTCTCTCTTTAACCGTCACAAAGACACACACACACACACACACAATCACACATGAGCACCTCTCAGAGAAAGGGAGAAACACACGCTCCTAAGAGCGTACACGCCCATTCTAAATACCTCTTGAAATGCCCTACGGAATAAAACCATTTGACTACCCTTAAAAGTACTTTCTGAATACGCCGGAAACTTAAAGTCACCTATGAAGTTGTCAGTAACGATGGAAAGAACAACTTTCGCCGCTAAGTCCCGTGTCGTCACGACTGGCAGACCGAATTAAAACTGTAAGTAAATAGCACATAACTTCTGATGTAACTGACGTTCGAAGAACAAATGATAACAAAATGTTACATTTAAATCACCTCACTTTATCACCGTTTACTATTTTGCCTTAAAGTATAACGATATAAATTGATTGTCATACTGTAAGTCAGTATACTGTATAAGTTTCCTTGATATAACATGATTGTACACCAATTATGATGCTATGGAGCTAACTAAAAGAGGATTGCAAGAGAACATTTGATTACCAGTGGTACTAGTTCATGAGCCTTAACAATCACCTCATCACAGTCTACCATCGATAGGAAACCAGTATGCAAGTGCAGATTTTTTTATATCTAATTCAACGTATAGGCCCCCTCCTACAACATACGGTGTTACAAAACTAACAAACATATTAGTTGCTCTCTGTTGTCATGCTGAATAAGTTTGCGCTTGCAGTTAGGCACCCAACTGAAAAGATTTCCAAAGTGGACTGCTGTCACGCCTTTCCTGCCATTTGAGCCACCAGTTTCCAGGAAAATAAAGCACGTATTGGCGTCTGCTGCGTCCAAAAAGGCGTCCATACTGAACAACAGTAATGTGAGTTAAAAACTTGGAGAGAGCCTCTGCCCATTGACATGTGTAGGTGTTCCGTATGTCTTGTAGCTTTTCCGCAGTCGTCTTCTGAAATGTGTGGGGTTGGAAAGTTAATCACAAAAGAAACCTCAACCTTGCCTGCCGCTGCTATATCACTCGTTGGATTGTCATGTCTCCATCTCTACATCACTGCCTCCTTCGTCTTCCTGCCACCGTAATTTTACAAGCGCCATTCCTATCTCGGGTCCATTATCTGTCTCAGTCATTATTTGGCGTTCATACAAATACCGATAATAAACGTCGCCATTTCGTCAGATTCGGACTGGCAAGCAAGTCTTTTCTGACATTCATTCCTTCTGATCACAAGCAAATACGGATATTATCCGGAAGGTTTGTGACTACTTGCATTCTCTGTCAATCAATATGTCATTCACTGAGTCTTGTACCATACAGCTTATAAATTCCTGTGTCTTCTTTGAGGCTGTACGGTGAAATACATGTGATCGGGCGTCCACTCTAATTCAGCACAGCTACCGTTTTTTGGGCCTTCTTCCTTTACTCATACTGTGTACGCTCATAGGCAAGGCTCAAGAAAAAAACTAGTCTAAAACAAAGGTGATGTTTTGTGACAAAGGAGCGCAGGCCACAGCCATAGTAAGTGTTACAAGCTACTGCAACCAGTTCAATCATTTACTTACTTAGAAAGCAACATCACTAGAAAATGGAAGAAGCAGAAACGGAAAAAGAAGCTGAAATTCTGAAATAAAAAATTCCTTCACTAAAAATTAGAAAGTATTGAGCCATGTACCGACTCGTGCTACACCTTGTGTTTAGATTGCATTGGTTTTCCTTTTCTTCCCCTGACATGTTTGTTTGATATGTTTTCTGTTATTAAGTGGCTGCTTGGTTGTCTTTTCCCTCTGCTATCAATATCTGCGTTTTTGCTTCCGGGAAACTGCTATGGAGGAAGTTAGATCTTTGACCGGTTGTAGCCTCGGGTGGTGGCGCGGAAGTAGGGGCGTTGCGCGCAGAGAGTGTGGTGGACACGGGAGGGCAGTGTGGCTCTCCAGCGCGAAGCAGGCGTGGTCGGTTGTACCGAGTCGCCACGTGAAGTATATTAGTTGTGTGTAACGAGCGGGTCGAGTTGACGGAAGAGCTCACCGCGTGTTGGTTGTATACAGAATCGCCCCACTAGTAGTTGCTGATCATTTCGCCTTGGCGGGACGTTAACAAGCTTCTTTACATCCTCCGTTTCAACACTGGAGTTTAAAAGGAGACACCTAACATGAAGGAGCGGTCACTACCCGTCGACGTTGCAGAGAAGACGTGAACTCCGGTAACAGAGGGTGCTGTCGTGTGACCGTGGCGTGTTGGGTACGCTGGCGACGCGTGCGTGGTCGGATGTGTGGATCCTTGCCGTCGGAGGTCGTGTACTTCCTGTTCGAGCACAATTGCAAGTTAAGTTCGTGGAAGGTTTAATCATTAAGTAATAATTTTGTGTAACCAGTGTCTCTTCTGCCTTGTGGCCTCCGGCGACCGGGTTTCCTGTCCCGGGTACCGGTGTTATTGAAGACGGTGATCTTTCCTCTTCCTCTCGTAACTATCTGGTGAGGGGCGTAGTTTTGGGCAGTTTGTTTCCCTATTCTGTCGTGCGTTATGAGTAAATTCATGCTTCTTGTTGGTTGATCATGTGGTCGCTCATTCAGGACTGGGTGGTGTAATGTTTCCTTGCACGAGGTTGGTTCTAATTCTGTCAGCAAGTTAAGCCATCTTATAACAAGTTTTCGCTGGGTAAAAGTCGGTGCAGTGACCAGCCTGAGAGTGGCGATTGTGTTTACGGGCGTATGTAAATTGGTCAGTATTCTGTCTAGCCTGAGCATCCCTGGGTTGGTGATTTGTGGCCGCCTTACACGGGTCCGTCATATCTGTTATGTTCTAATTATATTCCAGGACACTTTTGTTCAAAATTTTTTTAAATTCCTCCGAGTTTGTAAATTCTTTTTATTGCCATTAATCGTGTGTTTGCTGAGTCCTGTTTAATTTTTTTTAATGGCGGTGTTGGTAGCTTCACTTCCTCACCGTACCTTATTAACAAAGTTCTGTATTTACTTTAGTAGCCTGTTTACTAATGTTCTTTAATTTTTTAAATAGTTGTATTGCTATAAATTACTTGATTGCCGTTAGCGGCGTGTTTAAAAGGCTGTTTATTGCCGTACTGCTAGTTTCTGTAAGATACGAATAAAATATTTTGTGAAAATCTCAACTCGATAGTAAACTACCAGAAATTTGTCCCTGTTTCCCAACTTGTGGTGTGTGTCACGTATTAACGTCAAAAAGTGCAAGCCTTCAAGTCAAGGAAAGGATTCTGAAAGCATATGCTCGAAGCGTGAGTTACCATTCATTTGAAATCTGGACTACGGGAACTGAATTCTTTTGAGATGTGGTATTAGAGGCATGTATCGAAAGTCATATCTACGTAAGAGAATAAGTCCTCAAGTCAGTGAGAAGAGCTTTACGTCATAGTAATGTAAAAAGAATAATTCAGATTATTAATCATATACTGAAATACGTGAGGCTCCTAAAGCAATAAGAGGCATATCAACGAAAAAAAACTCATAAATGCAGAAGTCAGAAAGACTAAAGCCTGGAGGCCTGCTGCTAATCGTGCTACTGCCAACCATAAAACGCTTCCAACCAATCTTTAGACTGAAAGAAAGAAAGAATGGAGAATGAACGCCCATGTCCAGTGAGGAAATGCAGTAAATCATACGATTTATTTTTAAGTCTCTCTCTTATTTCTGGTAAGAAGCAAAAACGTTTCATCCAATTCCGGGTATCTTTCAACTTTTTTTAAAAACTACTTTTTGTAAACATTTGGTTGCACTAGCTTAATCCGAGCGTGCAGTAGCCCTGAAATTACAGACACAACTAAAGGAGACCTGCATACGAACATATGGATACCGTTTGTACAAGCTTACGGGCCTTGTCAAAACAGCTCATAATAATTGTGGCGGAAGGAAAGCGGTAAGAAACCAAAAATGCTGTCATCAGTTTCGGAGGCTTCCCAGCTTGTGTAATGAATCTTCTTCCTCAGAACTTTGGTACGTCAACTGAAACGTTCGATTCCGTATAAATTGATCTTAGTTGAGTTAATTTTTAAAAGTAAATTATACAGTCCACATCTAAAGGCAATTTTGTATATATTTGATCACCAAAATACTGTTTTTCTAATAATATAATTTTGTTTTTCATATCGATGAATTTCTAAATATCGATCTCGAAGCATGAAAGTTACAAACAACAATTTTTAAGTTAAAAAGAGTCAAAAACCACTTTACAGCGAAACTAATGTTATTATTCTATAGTTTTCATGTAAACAAAATTTCTGTTTTCATTTTCGACTTTTCTAATTTAATATCGATAATTCAATCGACAGTTACACAAAGACAGGAAGCTGATAGTTTTTATATTAATTATTTGGGGCAAAATCTTTATATAAATAATTATTTCTATAAAAGTAGTTTCAATTAAGACATTCGTAACAAAATTCGTTTGAACTACACCCTGTTCTAGAAGGATTTGGAAGTTATGTACGTATAACTTACAGAAATTTTAGACATCAAACGCACCATAATAGTTTCAGTTGTTGTCGAGACAGGTCGGTGTAACTATCATTTTCATTGTGTTGTGTTGTAATTTACTTACAAGTAACTTACTTAACAAGTGGTGTTGTAGAAAGTATCAAGAATTTATGAATAAATGCTGATGATGTTAAAAAGCAGCAACATTTCAGCGACTCTTACTGAGACAAGAAACCTTGGACCTATCTATTGGAAAGCATAAACTAGAACCGACATCTTAGACAACGAAACAGCCGCAGCAAGTTAAGTAACATTAATCTGATAATATAATGTTTCTACCCGTATGAAATTATATAAACGTTGACAACACTAGAATAGTAGGATATTAACTTTCTGTACATCTACGAACATTTTGACAGTAAGGGAAATGTAATATTGTAGTTGTCAATTACCTGTTGAACATACTTTCTTTACAGTACTTGAAAGCGAGTGTGCATTAATTTTTTGTGGCCTATCTTTCCGACAGAAGGTTTTAGGCACTTCGGTCGTTCACTTATGTACTCAAATGAAACACCTTCACCCATTCTTTCGATGTTATTTATCATACAGCAACCAGTTTCGGTGACTCAGTACACTTTCTTCAGGCCTTAACTGCCGCTGAGGGAGTGAATGCCAGTCGTATGCACGATCCCATCAGTGATCAATACCTAAGAACTGGTTTCCGTAAGTTTTGTAATAGATTTGTTTTGTCTGCAGCTATCAACTACCAGCTCCAGTTGATAGTTGATGGCTGTAGCTCAACTTCGTTGTTACAATAGTCTATGGAAACCATTTCACAGTTGCAGACAACTTTGTAGATAGGACAACCACAGCTATCAGCAGTTATCTACGGTATTAACAACCGCTTCAGCTGTATTTAGTCCTTCAATATGGAATCAATACCGGTTTCGTGGCACTAAAAGTCACTTCTTCAGGTGAACATCTGTATAACAATAAATCCAGAAGGAATAACAACACTGAGACTGGTATGGTAAATTATTATTTTTTTAGTATTAAAAACCAGTGTATATCTCAGGGTTGTTATTCCTTCTGGATTTATTGTTATACAGATGGTCACCTGAAGATGTGGCTTTTGGTGCCACGATACCAGTACTGATCTAGTAAAAAGGAACTAAATACAGCTGAAATGGTTGTTAATACCCAAGATGACAATTCACAGATTATATCCACCCTCTCAGCCTCAGTTAAGATCCGAAGATTGTGTATTGAGTCACCGAAGCTGCTTGCTCTATAATAAATAACATCGAAAGAACGACTGCAGGTGTTTCATTTTTTACATAAGTCTGCATTAATTCTGAAATTATGGAGGAAGTAAAAGAGATCTACACACTTAGGTTTGGACGCCGATAGTTCAAATTCACGAGTCTTGTGAAACACACTGCTGACGTTAGGGTGCTAGTATAAAAGGAACAGCACATTTTAGGGTCCCTAACCCAGGTAATAACAGGTATGGCGATGCTGATGTTCTTGTAATGGGGAGATAACTGTACCATCAACCGGTATTTATTCAGAGGCGGGCTATTTCGAAGTCCGGGCGCACGCCTTACGGCAAGCTTAGCGCTGTGTGCCGTGTGCCCACGGAGCCCAGAAACCAGCTCGGCGCCGTGCCTTCCACACGCAGCGTACAGTGCCTTCCACACGCAGCGTACAGCGCGAGCGCTCCTTCCATCATACAGCCCAGGGAGGCCGGTCGGATTTAAAATGGTGGCAAGATAAATGTCCCCTGATTTTAAATCGGTTTATGTGTCCGGCGCACTATTCAGCTTTAACGACGTCATCTACATATCGAAATGGAGCGATATATGTTACCTGTCCCCGCCGTCCATCAGCATGCAAACGCAGGCTGCAGGACTTTCGTTATGCTGCATACGAATGCAGACGTCAGCTGTATCAATGGACTGTGTCGCGCGCACAAGCGTTTGTTACCCTCGCAGAGGCTCCTTCCCGTTTAAAGCTAATTTGGCGCTCGTGTCTGTGCTCTGACAGTGTGCTATCTCTTCTCACTTCAGGAAAACTCTTAATTAACTTACACTAATTAAGGTCAGGTATTAATGGCTCCACTCTCGTACAAATATCGCGAACCAAACTCAGTGCAGCTGCACAGTATCGACAGATATTAATGGCAGGCCAAAGTCATAGTAATGGGTCTTTCCGTCACTTCTTAATGCTGATATTTCACATTTAATAGTGAACAACACAAAAACTGTAAACAATCTACAAGGGATTTTTTGTAGAAATGCACTGATCAGTCAGAATATTATGACCACCAACCTACTATCGACATAAACCCGCCCAGATGATAGCAGCGTCACTTGGCGAGGAACGCCTGCTAGTCAGTGCGTGCAGTACCAGTGACCGTGCTGTCCATATGTAGAATGGGGAAGGCGCGAGATCTATGTGAGTCTGACCGAGGGCAGACTGTGATGGCATTTCCGAAACGGCACGACTTGTCGGGTGTTCGAGGAGTGCTGTGGTGAGTGTCTTCAACACGTGGCTATACCAAGGTGAAACCACGTCCAGACGTTTTGGGACTGGGCAGCCACTCTTCATTACAGATGTCGGACGTCATAGGCTTGACAGACTGGTAAAACACGACAGGCGGGAACCTATGGCGGAACTGACATCACATTTCAATGCAGGGTAGAGTAGAAGTGTGTCTCAACACACAGTGCACCGAACACTCCTAACAATGGGCCTTCGTAGCTGACGATCTACATCTACATCGACACTCCGCAAGCCACCGGACGGTGTGTGGCGCAGGGTACTTTGAGTACCTCTATCGGTTCTCCCTTCTATTCCAGCCTCGTATTGTTCGTGGAAAGAAAGATTGTCGGTATGCTTCTGTGTGGGCTCTAATCTCTATGATTTTATCCTCGTGGTCTCTTCGCGAGATATACGTAGGAGGGAGTAATATACTGCTTGACTCCTCGGTGAAGGTATGTTCTCGAAACTTCAACAAAATCCCGTACCGAGCTACTGACCGTCTCTCCTGCAGAGTCTGCCACTGGAGTTTATCTATCATCTCCGTAACGCTTTCGAGATTACTAAATGATCCGGCAACGAAGCGCGCTGCTCTCCGTTGGATCTTCTCTATCTCTTCTATCAACCCTATCTGGTACAGATCCCACACTGGTGAGCAATATTCAAGCAGTGGGCGACCGAGTGTACTGTAACCTACTTCCTTTGTTTTCGGATTGCAACTCCTTAGGATTCTTCCCATTAATCTCAGTCTGGCATCTGCTTTACCAACGATCAATTTTATATGATCATTCCATTTTAAATCACTCCTAATGCGTACTCCCAGATAATTTATGGAATTAACTGCTTCCAGTAGCTGACCTGCTATATTGTAGCTAAATGTTAAAGGATCTTCCTTTCTATGTATTCGCAGCACATTACACTTGTCTACATTGAGATTTAATTGCCATTCCCTGCACCATGCGTCAATTCGTTGCAGATCCTCCCGCATTTTTTATGGCCTTCTGAGTCTCGTGGACGAATAGCGCGAGCTGGGTTTCACACGATCGTCCTTATCGAAACCCATGCTGATTCCTACAGAGTAGATTTCTAGTCTCCAGAAAAGTCATTATACTCGAACATTATAAGTCTTCCAAAATTCTACAACTGATCGACGTTAGAGGTATAGGTCTATAGTTCTGCACATCTGTTCGACGTCCCTTCTTGAAAACGGGGAAGACCTGTGCCCTTTTCCAATCTTTTGGAACGCTACGTTCTTCTAGAGACCTATGGTACACTGCTGCAAGAAGGGGGCAAGTTCCTTCGCGTACTCTGTGCAAAATCGATCTGGTATCCCATCAGGTCCAGCGGCCTTTCCTCTTTTGAGAGATTTTAATTGTTTTTCTATCCCTCTGTCATCTATTTCGATATCTACCATTTTGCCATCTGTGCGACAATCTAGCGAAGGAACTACAGTGCAGTCTTCCTCTGTGAAACAGCTTCGGAAAGAGACATTTAGTATTCGGCCTTTAGTCTGTCATCCTCTGTTTCAGTACCATTTTGGTCACAGAGTGTCTAGACATTTTGTTTTGATCCACCTACCGCTTTGACATAAGACCAAAATTTCTTAGGATTTTCAACCAAGTCAGTACATAGAACTTTACTTTGGAGTTCATTGAACGCCTCTCGCATAGCCCTCCTCACACTACATTTCGCTTCGATGCATGTGCCAATGTTAACACCATGATATCGGCAATTACGACTGAACTGGACACGTGACCATCGGCACTAGACGTTGGCGCAGTGGCAAGGCGTTGCATAATCTGATGAATCCCGATACCTTCTTCATCATGCCGATGGGAGGGAGCGAATCTGTTGTCTTCCAGTGAGACAGCTCCTTGACACCTGTGAGGCGAGACGGAGACGAGCTGGCGGCGTCTCCATTATGTTCTGTGGAACATTCACGTGGACATCCATGGATCCGCTGAAGCTCGTGGAAGCTACCGGGACGACCAAGGAGTATCGTACACTAACTGCAAACCAGGTAAACCCCTTCACGATCGTGTTTCCGATGGCAGTGGCATTTTTCTGCAAGATAATGCGCCATATCACAAGGCCAGAAGTGTAATCGAAGGGATTTGAGGAACACAGTGGCAAGTTCCGATTGATGTGCTGGCGACCCAACCATCCACATCTGAGTCCGATCGAAAACATCTGGGATGTGACTGAACGTGGCGTCAGAGCTCGTCGAACTCCCCCTTCCCCTCTCCGGAGTTTGCGGGACTTAGGTGACTTGTGTGTGCAGATGTGGTGCCAAATCCCTCCAGCAACCAAAGGCCTCATTGTTTCCATGCCAAGATGCTTCGCCACTGCTATCCTCGCCAAAGGTGGACATACTGGCTGTTAGGTGAGTGGTCATAATGTTCTGGGTGATTAATGTAGTAAGCAGCCAGTCAGGTGGAATTGGAAGTTATGTTAAAATCCCTCTACCATGGTTTCAACGTTTATAAAAATGTCTTCTTCACAATGAAATACAGACAACTGGGTTACATGTTGCGGCAGAGGTTCATTGAAATACAGCTTCTGCCACAACGTGTAATCCGGTCGTCTACGTTTCCTTCTGAAGAATACGTTTTTATAAACGTTGAAACTAAGGCAAAGACTTGAATGTAGGGTTTCCCGGTGTATAGTGCTGATGAAATCTTCTCGGGCTTCCATCTTTGCCAGAAAATGATGAGAATGACACTTATTGAAACGTCGCGGATTTTCGACGCAGCTACTCGGATGGAAGCATGAGAAGATTTCATCAAGGTAAACACTTTTCAGTGAAACTTCCAGTTTGCAGCTAATTGGATTTTTACAATTTCTACTAGAAGATTTCATTCCATGATTGCTGCTCTAGCCATGTAGAAAATTTTAGAATCTACAAGGATTTACGTATCAGCTTGCGGTATCATCTTCATGAAGGACAGAAGTAAGGCAAGGCTGTTTTTTGACTCACAGACATTTAGGGGGGTAGGGCTGTTCAGATGCATCCCATGGCAGAGGGCGGTTTTCTAAAACTACAACGCAGCGAGTTGCGAGGGAGGGGGGGAGGGCAAGACCTTCCCAGTTCGGAATATTTTTGGGGAAATACCAATTCCGGCATCTGTCCTAGGCCGAGGAAACCGCCTGAAAGCGTTGGTCGGTGGTAACGCGAAGGACCGTTTCCGAAAGAAATATTTAAGTCTCATCCGTGCAGGAGGTGGTCTTGTTAGGCACATTTTTGGGAATCAAAGGGAACACTACAGATGACTACATATAAAACGAATGTATTGCAAACGGTGTGATTGTGCTCCCAGACTACCCTATCCATCCATCCAAGAGTGTCATATCCAGTGATAGCCGGAAAAGTATATATATTGGACTATATAATTCATGGCTGTACATCGCCAATCAAATGAATCAGTTTCCTAGGAGATGTAACATTCTGCCTCATAGCATAATGAAGGCTTTCACGATCGGATTTATTAGCTGCCGGTGAGTATTTCGGGTTGTATGATCGTGGTCCAAGGAACTTTTCGGTTCCTTATGTTTCGTCCAGAGTTGCTCAAGACATCTTTGAATGTGCTGTGGGCGAAGCTCAGTCTTGCTGACTGACGAACCGGACGTCGGAGAGCGCGGTCTGGTTTACACGTAATCCTTGTCAGAGATAAAACTTAACTATTCATTGTCGCCTGTCAAGGATAAAAACTTATCTATTGTTTCTGCAGAGCCACTGTCCATATACCCGTAATATTCACGGCTTCTTCTTTTCTGTTAAAGTTATCACCATGCTTACATATATCGTTAGCTTCTCTGTGTAGCAGTGGATAAAAGTTTGTCATTGTAGACAACGTTTTGGTTTCTGAAAAGTTCACCTCATGATATCCTGACTGAAGAGCATGCTCTATTTTCTATTTTCCCTAGTCGGAAAAGACTTTTTTGTTTTTTCAGTCTTGTATTCACGCTTGTCTTCGTAGTTCCACTGCAGACCTTCCCACAAGTACACGGAATCTTATCTACCCCTCGCGCCGACAGAGGGGGCCACAATGCTTGACATGTATTGTTAGATGGTCTAAACATCAGTCAGATGCTATGTTTCTTTAAAATCTTCCCGAGCTAACAAGTTACTTTTTTGATAATAGGAAGAGAAATTTTGTTATTCCACCACTATGTTTTAACATTGTCCTTTGGCCTACAATTAATTGATAGCAGAACCCTATTTACTTCTTTTCCGAATAGCTATTGTCCTCGAAAGCATTCTCCAGATGGTTTTCTTCAACGTTCAGGTGTTCCGCCGATAGGTTTTTATCCCTGACAGACGATAATCGTTAGTTAAATTTTATCTCCGAAAAAGATTATCTCTGTTGATCCCACGTAAACTCGTCCATGCACATTTTACACAGTATTTACGTCGCTCTCCGGCGTCCGACTCTTCGATCGGCAAGACTCGGCGTCGCCAGGAGCGCTTCCGAAGATGTCCAGCGTACTCCTCGGTGAAACGATAGGAACCGAAAAGATTCTTGGATCACAGCCGCACAACTCAGGAAGACTATACCTAATCCAACACATTAACCTTTCATAAATGTCTTTTTTTATCTTTCAATGCTATTTTACGAATTCTACCTTTTTATGTGAATAGAGAAGTTTTGAAAGTAGTCTGCAAATGACTAAGTAACTCACAATTCGCTGCAGAGTGAAAATCTCATTCTGATGGAGTAACTAGAGACAGTGTTCTTGAAGTGGCATACGGTAACTTATGTACTTCTGGGTTTAGGGCAGTGAAAGGGAGGAAACTGTTTAGAGCAGTGTTACCGTTTAGCCACACCTCTCTGCACGCATTGAGACCAAACTGCAGTGGTTCTGAGCCTCTGTCGTGTTTCGCTTGCGAGCTTTATCCGCAGTCCAGGTCAGCGCTACGGTCCGCTGCGGTTGCAAATAACCTACCGGCCCCACCATATGTTCAGGGAGGGTAGGAATATATGTATGCAGATAGCGAGCAGTCTACGGGCGAACAATAGCGGCGAAAAGTCACGCATTGTGATCTTCCGAACGGAATGAAGCAACAGATGAACTGCTCCAGTTAGTTGGTTTGTTCGTTATTCATCCATGGATCATATTACGGATGGTATTCGTCATGCCGGCTTAATATAAAAATAAGACAAAAGTAAAATGTAACTAACAGGTAAGTGTACAACTGCTTACATGTCTAGTTAATTCCCAAACTTATGTTCCACTATTCGCACCTCATCGGAATTTACTGCACACTTTTAGCCGGCATCAGGAGAATAATGATAATCCTGCCTCTCCATTACTTTCTCTGAGTGTTTCCATTTGTCATTATCCAAATAACAACGTAGACCCTGGTGAAGCAGAGGAGCCAATTACGTTATCCTGTGGTGCTAAATCAATCAAATCTAGAGTGATAAAGCACTCCGTCTTCAGAGCAAGAGGGGCCTACCGGGACCATCCGACCGCCGTGTCATCCTCAGTGGAGGATGCGGATAGGAGGGGCGTGGGGTCAGCACACCGCTCTCCCCGTCGTTATGATGGCATTCTTGACCGAAGCCGCTATTGATCGGTCGAGTAGCTCCTCAATTGGCATCACGAGGCTGAGTGCACACCGAAAAATGGCAACAGCGCATGACAGCTGGATGGTCACCCATCCAAGTGCCGGCCACGCCCAACAGCGCTTAACTTCGGTGATCTCACGGGAACCGGTGTGTCCACTGCGGCAAGGCCGTTGCCAAATCTAGAGTGATAGCGTAGTTCAAATTCGAGAGAGGAACTTATTTTGCTGCAGGAGTAACTACACTCCTGGAAATGGAAAAAAGAACACATTGACACCGGTGTGTCAGACCCACCATACTTGCTCCGGACACTGCGAGAGGGCTGTACAAGCAATGATCACACGCACGGCACAGCGGACACACCAGGAACCGCGGTGTTGGCCGTCGAATGGCGCTGGCTGCGCAGCATTTGTGCACCGCCGCCGTCAGTGTCAGCCAGATTGCCGTGGCATACGGAGCTCCATCGCAGTCTTTAACACTGGTAGCATGCCGCGACAGCGTGGACGTGAACCGTATGTGCAGTTGACGGACTTTGAGCGAGGGCGTATAGTGGGCATGCGGGAGGCCGGGTGGACGTACCGCCGAATTGCTCAACACGTGGGGCGTGAGGTCTCCACAGTACATCGATGTTGTCGCCAGTGGTCGGCGGAAGGTGCACGTGCCCGTCGACCTGGGACCGGACCGCAGCGACGCACGGATGCACGCCAAGACCGTAGGATCCTACGCAGTGCCGTAGGGGACCGCACCGCCACTTCCCAGCAAATTAGGGACACTGTTGCTCCTGGGGTATCGGCGAGGACCATTCGCAACCGTCTCCATGAAGCTGGGCTACGGTCCCGCACACCGTTAGGCCGTCTTCCACTCACGCCCCAACATCGTGCAGCCCGCCTCCAGTGGTGTCGCGACAGGCGTGAATGGAGGGACGAATGGAGACGTGTCGTCTTCAGCGATGAGAGTCGCTTCTGCCTTGGTGCCAATGATGGTCGTATGCGTGTTTGGCGCCGTGCAGGTGAGCGCCACAATCAGGACTGCATACGACCGAGGCACACAGGGCCAACACCCGGCATCATGGTGTGGGGAGCTATCTCCTACACTGGCCGTACACCACTGGTGATCGTCGAGGGGACACTGAATAGTGCACGGTACATCCAAACCGTCATCGAACCCATCGTTCTACCATTCCTAGACCGTCAAGGGAACTTGCTGTTCCAACAGGACAATGCACGTCCGCATGTATCCCGTGCCACCCAACGTGCTCTAGAAGGTGTAAGTCAATTACCGTGGCCAGCAAGATCTCCGGATCTGTCCCCCATTGAGCATGTTTGGGACTGGATGAAGCGTCGTCTCACGCGATCTGCACGGCCAGCACGAACGCTGGTCCAACTGAGGCGCCAGGTGGAAATGGCATGGCAAACTGTCCCACAGGACTACATCCAGCATCTCTACGATCGTCTCCATGGGAGAATAGCAGCCTGCATTGCGGCGAAAGGTGGATATACACTGTACTAGTGCCGACATTGTGCATGCTCTGTTGCCTGTGTCTATGTGCCTGTGGTTCTGTCAGTGTGATCATGTGCTGTATCTGACCCCAGGAATGTGTCAATACAGTTTCCGCTTCCTGGGACAATGAATTCACGGTGTTCTTATTTGAATTTCCATGAGTGTATATTTTCGAGTTAGCATGTAAGTGAGTGTAATCAGGACACCGTATACCTTTTCGTTCGACCATCAACAATTGATACGAGAAACTGGGGTACGTTCGCAACTATTTTCGGAGTGACTGTAGTTACCCATGGCCGCACCACATTCTCCACTTCGAAGCGAACGTCCTGCCTCATGAAGAAGATAAACCGACGACTAGTAGTCGACACATTGCACGTTCCATGACCTCCTGCAGAGCAAACGGGTCAAACCTCACTGTCTCCACTGTTTGTGTACCGTGAAGCGTGAGATCCAAAATTACTTTACACCCAAATGGTACATTTCCGAACTTGGGATTCTCATCTAGAGCCCGTCTACTAAGTCCCCTCTATAGTCCTTAGAAGCCTGTTATAGGATGCTTTTTGAGTTGTCGGTGTCTTGAAGATGGATAACGTATATCCCATATGACACTGCCTTCGCTTGTAACCTATGACATGACCAGTTGTTTACAATGGAATTCACTCAACGGAGCAATTTGAAATTTTTTACACACACACACACACACACACACACACACACACACACACACACACACACACGCACACACTCACTCACTCACTCTCTTGTGTGTATTGCGTATATTTCGCACACTCTTAGTAGCAGCTAAAATGTACGCTGACGATCATCTGCTTAGACAAATAATTCCGAGTAAAGGTACTGGGTTGGGTTGTAACGATTTACTTATGTTGTCAACACGCACAGCTAGCCCAAAAATACCATTGTTTTGTGTAGAATTGTAGTGGCTAATGTCTGATAAACATTGTTGCAGAGACAGACACGATATAACGACGTAAGTAGCTGCACTATTATTCTCAATATTATGTCAATTCTTTGTTAAAAACTGACGTTTTATATTGTTCATTATGATTTGAATAACATTTACGGCGGTGAAAACAATATTTTTACCACATGAGCCTCGTATTATTATTTATTCTTTGGCGTTCGTCGTGTATATTCAGTGAAAACATTTCTTCAAAAAATAATTTCTTTTCCTGATAGCAAAGATATTTAAAGTATTCTTTTTTCTGTTATCTTGTGGGTGAAGCCCAAAAATCATGTGATTAATTACATTTCACGTACTGGCAGAGAATGCGCCTTTACTACCAAAGAATGGCAGATGGCCAAGGATAAAACTTGAATTTCAGCCATAGTTAATTATTTATAGTTAATCATACTCACGAGAAGGGAGAGGTATGAAATGAGATTACAAGGAAAAACGCTTTTTATACATATATCCTGAAAAAACTTACGTGCAATTAACAAAATCGTGCGTTTAGAAGTAACTTCGTACAAAAGCGTCAAGTAATTTCGAGAGCTGACACTAGCGTGGTCATTTTATTCAGCCGCGTTTTTGTCACACAATTAGACAGAAATTCCATGACGTGATGTACTCATATGTACTCATATTGCCGTGCGGTTCTAGGCGCTTCAGTCTGGAACCGCTTGACCGCTACGGTCGCAGGTTCGAATCCTGCCTCGGGCATGGATGTGTGTGACGTCCTTAGGTTAGTTAGGCTTAAGTAGTTCTAAGTTCTAGGGGACTGATGACCATAGATGTTAAGTCCCATAGTGCTCAAAGCCATTTGAACCATTTTTGTACTCATATTCTTAGTATTTGTTACACAGAAATATATTTATTACTAATATACTCAAAATACGTAAAGGCGGACAGTTTTTCTCGTTCAAAAATAATGTTCGATAAATGATAGCACATTTACATAAATAAACATGCGTATTTGTTCGTTATTGACACAGTTCACTTGTGGCTATCGTAACATTTTCTACGGTTTTTACAAGGCTTTCCAGGAGACTGGACACTACCACCAAAGGTTAATATTGCATTAAGTTTCATAAAATGGCACGTTAACTGGCTGGATTTGAATCGCGATTATTTTCACTCTTAAACAGTACATTCAAACGATCATACATATTATTTCCCACATCCACATGCTTTTTCCTCAGCACATATTGATCGTACAGGGATGAATGACATCGTTAGAAAGGTTTATTGACCGGCTTGTGACACTGCATACCGATTTTGTGCTAAAATTTGTTATTTCTGGAAACGTTTAACTCAAAAGAGACTTGTTAACTATCATCGGCAAAAGGGCATCAAAGATACCCAGCTTAATACCTATATTCTAAGAAGCTAATTTATTAATCACGAATAAGAGACTCCCTTTTCAAACTAAATTACTAAAAATGAAATTTCATTTGTTTTAAAGTGCTCACTACCTGGACAATTTGTATACAGCATTGTTATAGATAATATCCGGAACCAATGCGGTAGTTCATTAGCTCTGCAGTCGTACAACTAGGCTTTTCTAAATGAATGTAGTTTCCGAAAAGATGCCCTGAATTGTAATTTACCTATTGCTACTACAGATTAATCTGCTTACTCTGACTGAAAATGTTTATCGAATTAAAGTTTTACGTTATGTTGCGCTACTGATAGTCCATGATATCTACCCGTCGTACAAGCCGGAACAAATATTCCGAATGCAAAGAGCGTTTTTGGACCCATGGAAACGTATATGCAAGGGATGCATCATAATTTCATGATTATTATTTCACGTCGATCGGTTCATTTTTAAAGATGTTTCCTCTTCATTCCCCCCCCAACTACCCATAACCCAACGACTACACTTATTCCAAATACAGTCATTATTTCAAAATATAAAAATGCGAAAGCATCGCACGGGTCCCCTGGTCATATTACATTACATTCATCGATTTCATAATAATTCAACTATATACGAGTAATTGCAGTGACTGGATCTTAAAGTCGTAAAGTAGGAATAGGATCTTATTAAAAATTATGAAAACTCATACTGAAGAAGAATGACAAAAAAGAACAACGCAGAGTACATGAGCATCTTCAAACGTTTTCATTAGCAGCTAGCGGAGCTGTTCCTTTGTTCGAACGACACATAAACGTATTTCTTACGAAACAGGAAGTGAGAACCTTCGCATTAAGTGAGAGAACGGCAAGTTGCATACAGGTGAAAAAAAGAAGTTCCCATTAGCCTTGCCGCTACGGTGGCGTAGGCTTTTCCGCAAGTTGCACGTCACTTCATTAAGAAAATGCCAAATAAATTTGTCTGACATGTGTTTGTGTATGTGACCGACATTTCATACTATCCAGTGAACGGGTATCTCTTAATAGACGAGATCAGCTGTCGTAAACAACTACGTGGCCTGTTACTTAATTAGAAGCGTTTACCAGAGTCTCTTGCATGTCACGTATCGGAGGGAGACTCTGAAATGCTTGCGAGAGGAAAATTCCTCCAGGGATCTACGATCTAGAAATCCGTCACGCAACTACGGTGTTTAAAGACAGCTGTTTTCATCCTCACGACAACGTGAAAGTGTATCACCTTATAGCCAATAAAAGAGAGATAGCAGCTTGTCGTGTACAGTCCGAAATACACGGTATGAGATATGTTTCCCGAACGCCGATCATTCTGCCCCACTCGGTTTCATTACATTCTAATGTTGTGCTCTCCCACTTCATCCATCAACAGGCCGACTGAAACTTTCTTTCACGTTCCGATATTACGCAGGTGTACCAGTTTCTTTCGCTCTTCAGTGTATACATACTGAAACACCAAAGAAACTGAAATATGCATGCGTATTCAAATACAGAGATATGTAAACAGGTGAATACTGCGTTACAGTCGGCAACGCTTATATAAGACAACAAGTCTCTGGTGCAGTCGTTAGATCGGTTGCTGCTGCTACCATGGCAGGTTATCAAGATTTAAGTGAGTTTGAACATGGTGTTATCGTCGTCGCACAAGGGATGGGACACAACATCTATGATGTAACGATGAAAATGGTGCAAATGGCTCTGAGCACTATGGGACTTAACATCTATGGTTATCAGTCCCCTAGAACTTAGAACTACTTAAACCTAACTAACCTAAGGACAGCACACAACAACCAGTCATCACGAGGCAGAGAAAATCTCTGACCCCGCCGGGAATCGAACCCGGGAATCCGGGTGTGGGAAGCGAGAACGCTACCGCACGACCACGAGCTGCGGACTGTAGCGACGAAGTGGGAATTTTTCCGTACGATCATTTCACTAGTATACCGTGAATATCAGGAATCCGGCAAACCATCAGATCTCCGACATCGCCAAGGCCAGAAAAAAAACCTGCAAGAATGGGACCAACGACGTCTGAAGAGAATCATTCAACGTGACAGAAGTACAACCCTTCTGCAAATTGCTGTAGATTTCAGTGCTGGGCCATCAAGTGTCAGCGTGCAAACCATTCAACGAAACATCCTCGATATAGGCTTTCGGGACCGAAGGCCCACTCGTACCCTTGACTGCACGACACAACGCTTTACGCCTCTCCTGGGGCCGTCAGCACCGACATTGGATTGTTGATGACCGGAACATGTTGCCTACTCGGACGAGTCTTGTTTCAAATTGTATCGAGCGGTTGGACGTGTACGGGAATGGAGATAACCTGATGAATCCATGGACTGTGCTTGTCAGCATGTGTACGGATTTGGAGATAACCTCTTGAATCCATGGACTCTGCATGTAAGCAGGGGACTGCTCAAGCTGGTGGCTGGTGAAGGGTCTGTAATTGTCTGTGTCGTGTGCATTTGGAGCGATATGGGACCCCAGATACGTCTAGATACGATTGTGACAGGTGACACGTACGTAAGAATCCTATCTGATCACCTGCATCCATTCATGACCATTGTTAATTCTGACAGACTTCGGCAACTCGAACAGGACAATGCGACACCCAACACCTCCAGAACTGCTACGGAGTTCATTTAGCTTTCACATCCATGGGCAGCACTACAGCATCTTCCTCCACCCTAACCTACTATTCCTCTCCTCTACGCCCCATGGTTCTTCTAAACAGCCCCCCACCATCCAGTTCTTCTGGACCTCACCACCCATACCACCCAATATCACTACTCACAGTGTCCAGATATGACATTGGCAGAGAGACAGAGACAGGGACAGAGGCAGACAGAGAGAGAGAGAGAGTTTTGATTGGATGAAGAACTTTCTTTTCAGCTAAAAATAACAAACAGTCTACTTCCAAATGCAGCTATCTGCACTTCCGCTGGCCACAAGAGTCCCCAGACATGAACATTGCTGTTCGTATCTCGGATGCCTTGCAACGTGCTGTTCAGAAGAGAGCTCCACCCCGTCGTATTCTTACGGATTACTTATGGACAGTCCTGTTTGTTTCGTAGTGTTAATTCGCTCCAGCACTGCTACAGACATTAGTAGAGTCCATGCCACGTCGTGCTGCGGCACTTGGGCGAGCTCGCGGGGGCCCTACACGATATTACGCAGGTGTACCAGTTTCCTCAGCTCTTCAGTATGTTGAATGATGCCTTTTACTTGAACTCTCGAGAAATGCAATTTTACCTCGCCAGGGCATGGATAATTGAAGCTACTGGGCGTATACTATCGCCACTCATTCACTCAGACGTGCTCTGTATTCCAGAAAAATAAAACCTTTGCGAGAATTATAAACCACGTTAACGAAGAAAGGCGCCATCTGAGCCCCTTGCTACATTTTACTCGGATAATGGGTTCCTATCCGTAATACAGACCGTGCAACTATAACTGCGAAGTGATACTTGCCACTAGGTCGTGGATTCAGAGGAAGCTCTGAATCCTCGCCCAAAAGACAAGCTGCACTTATCAGATGGATCTACAGATAGCCTATATTCCAGGTCGAGACTGGTTACTCTGATAAAACATAGAAAGTGATCCATTATAGCTGCAGCAGCCATGGTTCCCACCTAAATAATTGGCCAAATGAGTCCAGACGATGTACCAACCATAACTGACTAACATTATGGAGAGATGACATGAATTTAGGTCTAGCGGTGCCCTTTATTGCGTGTCCGGAAAGGTCGAAATTATGTCGATCTCGGCCACTGAAGTGTCGTGAAGCGAAGACGGAACGTGAAAGAAAGTTTCAGTCGGCCTATTGTTAAACGAAGTAAGAGGGCACAACAGGGACATGTAATGAAACCGAGTGGGGCAGAATGATCGGCGTTCGGGAGACTGACATCTCATCCGCATATTTCGGACTTTACGCGACAACCTGCTACAACTGTGATGCATATTTGCCTGAAAGAGAGTCAGGATCATATGGACAGGCAAGAGGATATGCGATATGAGATTTACCCTGGCTTGTCCATACTGCTGCAACTGACCTCACAGCTCTGTCAGCTTTGTGAACAATTTTTACTCAATGCTGAAGCACTGCAGCTGGTACAGACCTGTTTGTGTAGACAGATCTCCAACCTCTGCCGGTGCTCAACTACAGCGAAATATAGGAATGGGTCAGCTTCTGTGGTTCAGAGACCAGACGTCTCCGACTGCAGTTGGCAGTTGAACGTTGGTGGCTTAATGGCGTAACCTAGCATTTTCAGACTAGAATGACATTTTCACTCTGCAGCGGAGTGTGCGCTGATATGAAACTTCCTGGCAGATTAAAACTGTGTGCCCGACCGAGACTCGAACTCGGGACATTTGCCTTTCGCGGGCAAGTGCTCTACTATCTGAGTTACCCAAGCACGACTCACGCCCCGGCCTCACAGCTTTACTTCTGCCAGTATCTCGTCTCCTACCTTCCAAACTTCGCAGAATCTCTCCTGCGAACCTTGCAGAACTAGCACTCCTGGAATAAAGGATATTGCGGAGACATGGCTTAGCCACAGTCTGGGGGATGTTTCCAGAATGAGATCTTCATTCTGCAGCGGAGTGTGCGCTGATATGAAACTTCCTGGCAGATTAATACTGTGTACCAAACCGAGACTCGAACTCGGGACCTTTGCCTTTCGCGGGCAAGTACTCTACCATCTGAGCTACCCAAGCACGATTCATGCCCCGTCCTCAGAGCCAGAGCAGCTAGTTCTGCAAGGTTCGCAGGAGAGCTTCTGCGAAGTTTGGGAGGTAGGAGACGAGATACTGACAGAAGTAAAGCTGTGAGGACGGGGCGTGAGTCGTGCTTGGGTAGCCCAGGTGGTAGAGCACTTGCCCGCGAAAGGCAAAAGTCCCGAGTTCGAGTCTCGGTCCGGCACACAGTTTTAATCTGCCAGGAAGTTTCATTTTCAGACTAGTTCAGTAGCGGTAACCTCACCCACCTTACTAACCGTGTAATGAGTGCAATCTTCACTGCCGGACATAAGTTAAATGTGATGTTTACTGAGTAAAGCTTGACTATTAAATCGACTACACTGAAAGTGCCGTAACGTCATTAATTTGTGAATACAACAGGATATGATGCAGAAACAGCATTGCAATAAGGCGACCGAAATATGGCACTGTAGGGTCCAACGTTATTAATCTATCCCGTTCTGCCTCAGCCAGGCCAGTCGGGACTGACCAACCGCCGTGTCGTCCTCGATTAATGGCGTCATTTGTGGTATGGTGGGGCATGGGGTCAGCACGCTCGTCTCCCGGCCGTTGTCGTCTATGCAGACCCTGGAGCGGCAGCTTCTCATCCACGTCATCCATTAGGAGGCTGAGTACATCCCGTTTCAGTCCTCCCACCAAGGAAAAATCCCTGAAATGACCTGAAATTGAACCGGAGTAGCCATGGTAACCTGCCGCGCTGACCACACAGCTATGAAAGCGAACAACGTTGTTAAAAGTGAAATAAAGGCCACCTGTTTTAATTTTTTCGGAGCCGCAAATACACGTCTCGAGTCGGTCCATCGCTGCTTCCCTGTCTTTGGTTCGGTGTCGCACCGTACTGCTAGGTGGCGCTCAGGAGCTGAAGGCGAGCGAAGCGAAACGTTGGCAATAAGGCGAGTGCACTGAGCTTATAAGGAAGTGTGCGCTACTGGACGTGTAGCACGCCGATGGCAAGTTCGCAGGCTGGGGAGCCCGGCAGCATTATGCAGCGCTGACTGTCCTGGTGGGCGCGCCGCATTTTGGTTGTACACTGGCTGATGGGTAGAACTGATTTTGGGGGCCTTCCGTTTGTCCATTAGAGCCATATTTGCGTAGAACGAAGTCGAACTTCTGGAAGCTTAGGTATTACCATCCCGAACTCTGGATCGAAGCATTGTAAATGCTTCGTGCTGCATGTGTATTGTCAACGTGGCTGAGGACTGGCTTGCGATTGTACTTTAAAATAATGGCTTCATAGTTTGGCTCCGGATATGACCAATGTTAAGCTTGTATGTATATTTACTTGTATTGAAATTAATGGAAATCTGGTGTGAGCTAAGTTTAAACTAAGGTTTCGTCACCAGACGGTTGCTCTGTTGGGTGTATCTGATCTCTTATTTACTCGTGCTCTCACTTCTAGAGCTGTGGTAAACTGTAATATATTGAAGATTACTTTGTCTTGCTTAAAGTTTTGGAATTTTACGTGTAGTCCAGCATTACAGATGTCGGTGATGTATATTAGTAACCTACTGAGCATGTTATTGCAAATTATATATTTAAGTTTTCTAGTAAGCAGATTAGTTTCATTTTATTGCGTCTGTGAACCTGTTCGTGTTATTGAGGTTTCAAGATGGTAAGGCCCAGGTATTTCGGACGATTGCCTAAATCTGTGTCCCTCCCAAGCAAAGCGGCCTGGTTCAAGGACTGTTAACGAAAATTTAGTATTTATACTGTAATTCAAATTTGGTCTACCCGTCTGTGCAGATAGGTGAGTTTTTCCTTGTACCTCTGCTATCCTATGCCTGCCTCGGGTCCTCGTTGTATGTACTTGCTTATGCGGGCCTACTTGATTTGTGTTAATCGCCCACGCTTGGGTCGTTGAGAGGGTCGAGCTAAGCAGTTAACACGCCTGCGCCGCAAGGGACACCTAGACATCAGGCGACACAGCTTGATCATCCCAGGGCCTCCGTCTGTTTATTGTGTCTGTTTCAACAAGTCCACACAACTAACAGACAAAGTTAAGATTTTTTTTCACTGTGGTTGGAAACTTTAGTATTTCATGTAAAAACTAAAAGTCTAATTTTCATGTCCCATGAAGCAGCTTGCGGTACAGTTTCACGTTCTTGTATCTGGTCTGTTACGTTGTTGATTAACGGTTTTATGCACCTAGTCTTTCCTTCATAATGTTATTCTTGGACATATTTCTCTAAAGCAATATTGTTGGTCAAATGTTAATTATTCTTGTGAATATGATCCAGTTAAATTTCCTAAAGGGTGCAATTTTTTTATTTGTCTAGTTGTGCCTCAGCAGCTGGTTCCCCGTCGTAAATGAATTGGACTTTCTCTTAAAAAAAATTTAATGTACAGTTTTATTCTAAATATTAACCAACCTATTAATATTGATTATGGTGTAATTAATTATTCACATTACTTGTTTCTGAGATTGGTAAAAGAAGTTCTGGATTAGCTAATGGCTTGAAGTAATCTTTTTTAATTGATTACTTGTTTAACTGTATTGGTTGTTTTCTGAATGGTTCTAATAAATATACGTTGTATGTGACATTAAACGGCGAATGCTGTTGAATAAGCCTAGGGTCAAGCTCTCTTGTAAGTGCTTTTCCTAGAAATTCTATGGGGAGTAATTTGTCGATTTAGTTTGGTAATATGCAGAGAGCTTGAGTCTATTTCATTCTAAAGAGTGCAGTAATCTATAATCGTAAAGTAAGACTTTGGTGAAAAATAAAATAGAAATTGGACACACTTTTATTTTTAAAATGACATTTTTAACAGCAGATTCTCTTAAGACCTTTCTCGAACATCGTTACAATGCACAACAACTGCAGTATAACACGGCGGCAGTTTAGTCGGACAAAGCAGCTTGCCGCGCACTTTCACATACCGGATAAAACTTCCACGCACTCTTTGCTGATACATGGTTATTCAGTAATAATGAGGGGTGAAACGATCACCATGAAGGTAACACTGATCCAGTGTTTGAGAATACGTTGAAACCGAAACAGTCTTTGATCGTAAATTTGTTTATTCAATTTGATAACTGCTTTCCATCGTTATGATCGTCATCAGACTGATTTTTTAAAAACAGAACGTTCATATTAATGAGTAAAAGCATTACCAGCGGAAAAATGCTCCTATTGGCATGCGAACATATTCGCGCTCTTTTGAACATGTAGCTAACATCTCGTTCCCACAAGCTACCCTAATTGTAGCTCGCTCTCACCCACTAGTCCATCGCCGTAAGTCGCTCATACCCATACACTCACAAACGCCCATCCTCATTCACTCATTCAGCGAAGCTTATTGTTGTTATCTCTTTGTCGCTGTCTCCTGTCTCGCTGCTAGTCTCCTTCGTTTTGTCCTACTACAGCTGCATCCTCTCAATGTCACTGTCTCCCTCTCGCTCTCCTTACTGCGACTATCTCATTCACTCCTTCCCACTGCAGATGTCTCTTCTCTCTGTCATTATCCCTCTCCTCCTCTTTGTCATTGTATAGGCTCTGTCTCTCATTATCACTAGCTCTCATCCACTTCCAATTTGTCCTTGACTTTATTACTCTCCCACTTTTGTCCTAGCACTGGGTCCCTTTCTTTCTCTCACATTGCCATTGTCTCCTTCACTCTTTCTGCACTCCACCACTGTCCATTAACTTCCAGTATTTATTATTTTTCCGTCTCTTTTCCACTGCCACCGCCTTCTTCTCTCTCTACATAAAAAAGAAAGAATATATTCGCATGACAACGTTTTTGAAGATGCTGATTAAGGCAGAATGAGGCGACTGGTAACCCACGTTTCAGTCAGTCTTTTAAACAGGAACATAATCGAATTTTTTGTGCTGTGATAGGAGCATTTTTCTGCTGATTCCCTTTTTTCCCTCCACAGAAAAAAAGTTCAAATGTATGTGAAATCTTATGGGACTTAACTGCTAAGGTCATCAGTCCCTAAGCTTACACACTACTTAACCTAAATTATCCGAAGGACAAACACACACACCCATGCCCGAGGGAGGACTCGAACCTCCAGTGGGACCAGCCGCACACTCCATGACTGCAGCGCCCCAGACCGCTCGGCTAATCCCACGCGGCCCTCTACAGCAGGGCATGTCACTCATACGAAAAGAATTTCACGGAGCAGTAAAATTTTGATAGTTTACTATTGTGAAATTAATTTTACACCTCAGACCGGATTACGCGCGCACAGAATTTTTTTTTACATGCTTCAGCTCTACAACTTAGGTTACCGGTACCCTTCTAATGATTACGAACACACTTTACAGCATAATTTTCCGTGCTACATCACTTTATACACTACGTTTTCGCCTCCCACCACATTCTACTTGCGTATTTCACTGGTAAAAGTAGGGCAACTTTGAACATCTACATGTCGAAAACGGATAAAGATGTCGAGAAAATTTTCAAGATTGTTCTAGATAGGAATCTTACGAATGTGTGGTAAAAACTGCAGCCATTTTGTGTATAGTCGTATTGGAATCCCCTGGTCGGTTTTGTCACGCATAAACCGTATTTTTGGGTGTAATCTTAGAACGGAAAAAGGTTCTTGAAAACGGGAAGATAAATGCCTAAAAATGCACCATTAAATTTCGAGCAATTTGTTGCGGATAGTTATTTAAGTATCCGCTGCTGGCGGCGTAAAAATGCAGAACATATGCTTAGTTCGGGTTTTCTCAGGAACAGCCTATGAACTAAATGCCACTTACGATGCGCGTAGGCTATATCTAATACAAAAAGAACCAACCGATTCGTTCCAATTGCCTGAGATGATAGAATTGTGTTCAAATTTTGATCCTTTAGTGTGGAGTAGTTAAAGTAAGATTATCCTTAGTGTATACAAATGGTACATAGCCCATGGGCATTAGACCTTATCTTTCTATCACCAATAGAAGCCGAGGTACGAGATGCGAAAAAATCCCGTTTTTATGTGCGGCGTTTCCGAACATACACTACTGGCCATTAAAATTGCTACGCCAAGAAGAAATGCAGATGATAAACGAGTATTCATTGGACAAATATATTATACTAGAACTGATATGTGATTACATTTCCCCGCAATTTGGGTGCATAGATCCTGAGATATCAGTACCCAGAACAACCACCTCTGGCCGTAATAACGGCCTTGATACGCCTGGTCATTGAGTCAAACAGAGTTTGGATGGCGTGTACAGGTACAGCTGCCCATGCAGCTTCAACACGATACCACAGTTCATCAAGAGTAGTGACTGGCGTACTGTGACGAGCCAGTTGCTCGGCCACCATTGACCAGACGTTTTCAATTGGTGAGATATCTGGAGAATGAGCTGGCCAGGGCAGCAGTCGAACATTTTCTGTGTCCAGAAAGGCCCGTACAGGACCTGCAACATGCGGTCGTGCATTATCCTGCTGAAATGTAGGGTTTAACAGGGATCGAATGAAGGGTAGAGCCACGGGTCGTAACGCATCTGAAATGTAACGTCCACTGTTGAAAGTGCCGTCAATGCGAACAAGAGGTGACCGAGAGGTGTAACCAATGGCACCCCCTACCATCACGCTGTGTGATACGCCAGTATGGCGATGACGAATACACGCTTCCAATGTGCGTTCACCGCGATGTCGTCAAACACGGATGCGACCATCATGATGCTGTAAACAGAACCTGGATTCATCCGAAAAAATGTCGTTTTGCCATTCGTGCACCCAGGTTCGTCGTTGAGTACACCATCGCCGGCGCTCCTGTCTGTGATGCAGCGTCAAGGGTAACCGCAGCCATGGTCTCCGAGCTGATAGTCCATGCTGCTGCAAACGTCGTCGAACTGTTGTGCAGATGGTTGTTGTCTTGTAAACGTCCTCATCTGTTGACTCAGGGATCGAGACGTGGCTGCACGATCCGTTAGATCCATGCGGTTAAGATGCCTGTCATCTCGACTGCTCGGAATCCAGCTCGGCGTTCCGTATTACCCTCCTGAACCCATCAATTCCATATTCTGCTAACAGTCATTGGATCTTGACGAACGCGAGCAGCAATGTCGCTATAAGATAAACCACAATCGCGATAGGCTACAATCCGACCTTTATCAAAGTCGGAAACGTGATGGTACGCATTTCTCCTCCTTACACGAGGCATCACAACAACGTTTCACCAGGCAACGCCGGTCAACTGCTGTTTGTGAATGAGGAATCTGTTGGAAACTTTCCTCGTGTCAGCACGTTGTAGGTGTCGCCACCGGCGCCAACCTTGTGTGAATGCCCTGAAAAGGTAATCATTTGCATATCACAGCATCTTCTTCCTGTCGGTTAAATTTCGCGTCTGTAGCACATCTTCGTGGTGTAGCAGTTTTAATGGCCAGTAGTGTATTTGTAGCAGATGCTGTCACATGCGTACCAATGATAAATAACATCAGAGTTAGTAGTGGTGTTGATTTACATGATCAGAGAAGAATGTACCTATCTCCTGCAATTTAGTGAAAGAGGCAAATAAATGTTTTAGCCATGACTGGCATCATCATAAAATACAGGGTGTTTCACAATGTTTTGACAATTTCAAATTTGTATAACGCGCAAACTAATCACGAAACAAAGTCGAAAATTTTACGAAAGGTGCAACATTTATTCAAATTTACCTACGAAATGTTTCAACGCACAAGTGACACCATTCGCGGCTACGTAACAGTCGCGGCGTTTCACCAGTTTTTGAAGACATCTTCAGCCACTTCTGGACGATCTCTGTAAATATCACCGTGAATTCGATCTTTTAACTGTTACAAGCTTCTTTGCCGGTCGGAGTACACTCTCGTCTTCAAATTATCCCACAGGTAAAAGTCTGACACGGTTAAATCAGGCAAGCGAGGAGGCCATGAGACACATAATTTGTACGGATGATAATGCAGAGCACACCGAATCATGCGATGGAAGGACGTCGGCGAAGTATTCAGCGTTTGGGCACGTTTTCGTATCGAACAAAAACTGCAACGCGCAATTTCGAAGTTCCCGGTGGTTCGGTCTTCCGATGGCCTGTTGACCTTCGGTTAGTTGCACTGGCAGTTGGAGGGAAATTTTTTACCCAGTTAAATACTGTTCCACGAACAGGAATTGGATATCGCGACTGAAACTTGTAACGCTTATGGAAGGCACGTTGCCTGTGCACGACAAATTTGCCGTTGCGAAGATAGCTCTACATCACGAACCCACAGTTTGCTTCGACAGTACATTACTCACCTGTATGCGGGATCAAACTTGACTTTCCGCAATACTAATAGATGGCGCCATCGTCGCTGTATCTTGTTTATAGAGCATGTTATTAAAATCTTAAAGCGTCAGAACGTTTTGAAATACACCGTATAATAACATAAGATTGTAATAGACGTTCTTGGCCCGTGATGTAGGGCCGTCGTTAGCACACTGAGCTTACAGCTCCAGTATAAACATCTGAGGGAGCTTCACTGTTACTGTACATGTTGCTGGCTGTAACCACAGTTCACAATGACATGTTACAAAGCCAGAGACAAGAGTTTTTAAAATTGTACGTGAGCCAAAATAGGATTAGTTAAAAGTGTAATTAAGCAACAGACAATGGCATAAAAACGAGTAAGCAGCAAAATATTAGTTGAAATTATAAATACACTCCTGGAAATGGAAAAAAGAACACATTGACACCTGTGTGTCAGACCCACCATACTTGCTCCGGACACTGCGAGAGGGCTGTACAAGCAATGATCACACGCACGGCACAGCGGACACACCAGGAACCGCGGTGTTGGCCGTCGAATGGCGCTAGCTGCGCAGCATTTGTGCACCGCCGCCGTCAGTGACAGCCAGTTTGCCGTGGCATACGGAGCTCCATCGCAGTCCTTAACACTGGTAGCATGCCGCGACAGCGTGAACGTGAACCGTATGTGCAGTTGACGGACTTTGAGCGAGGGCGTATAGTGGGCATGCGGGAGGCCGGGTGGACGTACCGCCGAATTGCTCAACACGTGGGGCGTGAGGTCTCCACAGTACATCGATGTTGTCGCCAGTGGTCGGCGGAAGGTGCACGTGCCCGTCGACCTGGGACCGGACCGCAGCGACGCACGGATGCACGCCAAGACCGTAGGATCCTACGCAGTGCCGTAGGGGACCGCACCGCCACTTCCCAGCAAATTAGGGACACTGTTGCTCCTGGGGTATCGGCGAGGACCATTCGCAACCGTCTCCATGAAGCTGGGCTACGGTCCCGCACACCGTTAGGCCGTCTTCCGCTCACGCCCCAACATCGTGCAGCCCGCCTCCAGTGGTGTCGCGACAGGCGTGAATGGAGGGACGAATGGAGACGTGTCGTCTTCAGCGATGAGAGTCGCTTCTGCCTTGGTGCCAATGATGGTCGTATGCGTGTTTGACGCCGTGCAGGTGAGCGCCACAATCAGGACTGCATACGACCGACGCACACAGGGCCAACACCCGGCATCATGGTGTGGGGAGCGATCTCCTACACTGGCCGTACACCACTGGTGATCGTCGAGGGGACACTGAATAGTGCACGGTACATCCAAACCGTCATCGAACCCATCGTTCTACCATTCCTAGACCGGCAAGGGAACTTGCTGTTCCAACAGGACAATGCACGTCCGCATGTATCCCGTGCCACCCAACGTGCTCTAGAAGGTGTAAGTCAACTACCCTGGCCAGCAAGATCTCCGGATCTGTCCCCCATTGAGCATGTTTGGGACTCGATGAAGCGTCGTCTCACGTGGTCTGCACGTCCAGCACGAACGCTGGTCCAACTGAGGCGCCAGGTGGAAATGGCATGGCAAGCCGTTCCACAGGACTACATCCAGCATCTCTACGATCGTCTCCATGGGAGAATAGCAGCCTGCATTGCTGCGAAAGGTGGATATACACTGTACTAGTGCCGACATTGTGCCTGCTCTGTTGCCTGTGTCTATGTGCCTGTGGTTCTGTCAGTGTGATCATGTGATGTATCTGACCCCAGGAATGTGTCAATAAAGTTTCCCCTTCCTGGGACAATGAATTCACGGTGTTCTTATTTCAATTTCCAGGAGTGTATTATCTCTCAAATAGGTGTCTACTCCGTACATAGTAAATAATGAAATTAATCGAATGCAGCGTACAGAGTCACAGAAACGCTACAGACACAACGTGGTCGCTTAGACAGAGCCGGAAAGGCGTAAACGCCCGTGAGTAGGACGTGAACGGGACTGGACCAGGGACAGGACACAAATAGAGAAGGTCGGAATATCAGCACGTGCTAAAACTACGACAGTCTGTCACTGTGATGAAGGTAGTAAGAATCGAAACCAGTTACTGAATTAAGTAAACAAATTTGCGATCAAAGACTTCTTTGGTTTCCTTTTATTCAGAACCTTAGGCAATTCTTCTCTGATTCAGAACCTTAGGTGCTGAGGCACAAAGAGCAGTCAAGTCAGTGCGAGTGTCAACTAGTGACAAGTTGTATCATAATTAGACATGGTCAACGGACACCGCATTTTAAGATTTATTTCAGAATAATCGGCCTGAATTTTCACGTAGATGTGTGGTGGGGAGGTAACAGGAGGAGTTACGGATTTTAGATCTAAGATTCTTTAACAGGCTGTGAGGAGCTGAAGAAGGCAGCAGGATATGGATCAATATATCCAGTGCTGGTGATGTATGGTCCACCGAAATTGTTCGAAGTACTAATGAGGCCGTTAGAAAGGGCATTAAATGGAGAAGATGCTCCATCGCAATGAAAAACAAAAGACCGGTGTATAAGAAGGGTCACGTAATGCCCAAAATATTCTTGGGGAGTGACAGTGATGCCTGACGTTGGAAGACTCTACTTGAAGATGCTGAAAGATCTGGTTGAAAAAGAAACAAGTCACAAGCAACAAGAAGAACAAGCAGGATTCCGAGTAGGAAAATCGGTATTGGACGACATCTTCACTATGAAACTAACATGTGAAAAACCGCGAAAAGTTTGGACTGGAGACGTATGTTGCTTTGATTGACCTAGAGAAAGTATCAAATAATTTACCCGGCACTAAACCGTGGGACAAATTGAAAGTGATTTGGATCAAAAATTGATAAAGGCTGTTATAAAATTATATGAAAATTGTTATGGCGGTGCCAAGGTATCCATGAGGGCCGGCAACCCATATTACACCACAGAAGACGAGGTTGTCTGTGTTCAAGGCCCACCAAAACCACCATGGTAAACACCGGCTATTTACATACAAGATAATGGAAACATACGTTCCGAGCACTACTTCCTGCAGGGGGGGGGGGGGGGGGGGGCTCGAGCCACTGCCTGCAGGAAGTATCACTATGCCAAAACCTGATTGGATGGAGACAGCTATTTAGGGGCTAGACCCAGCCCCGAAATTGAGTTACTCCAGATACCGACCTGGTGTACTCCGACTGCTGAAGATTCTTCGTCTCTGAATTGGACTCTTACTGTGTGTGTGTGTGTGTGTGTGTGTGTGTGTGTGTGTGTGTGTTTGTGTTACCACGAACCTTTGTGGAAAATTAGAAGTGAACTTTTGTTTGCCTCAGTTGGGAGACTTTTACTGGCATCATTATTGTAACCTTTCGTTTGTTGTTCAGTCATCAACCTTGTGAAATTACATCAATAAAAGTTGTGGTTGTGAAAAATTGCGAATTGTCAGTCACAAAAAAAAATAACACAGCGAGAGTAAGGATCAGGAATAGTTCGATAGAAGAATTCTAACTGAATAAGGGCCTGCGGCAGGGATGGGGCTATCACCGACCCTCTTTAAGCAATATCTAGGAGCTATACTACAAACTTGGCGTAGAAAATGCCAGGTTATGGGACTAACACTACAGGACACCAATATATTTAGCCTGTATTTTGCAAAGACTAGACTGCAAGATCATCTGAGCTGTATTATAAGAAAGCTTCAAGAAGAACAAAATAAAACTGACCTGAAGATGAACGTAAAGAAGTGTGAGTACTCGGCTCTTGAAATTGAAAAAGTAAATAATTTGGAAGTAGATAGAGAAGTAATTCTAGAAGTGGAAAAGGCGAAATATCTGGGGAAATTATTTAATAAACAGGACACAAGCATTGGCACTGATGGATTACTCAAGGGGAAGCTTAAGATCTAGCAGGAAGGATGGGATAGGTAATGACGTAATACGACAGATGAAAATGGATAGGGATAATTGTGACAACATCCAACAAAAACAGCTGATGTAGTTTCGCCGTATGAACAGGATGAATAGAGAAAAGATGCCAAATAGGATACTGCGATGAATACCATCCCATAGGAAGGAAACGGGTCACCCACGATGCCACTGGCAAAATGATGTGGAGGAGAAATGGAAACAAGGAATATGAACGTTGAGGAAAAACAAGATAGAAGAAGACGGAGACTGCGGACGGAGAACCACCACCAGCCGTAAATAATACGCGGGAAAAAGTTAAATTATATAAAAGATAAAAATTCCGAGGGCTTATATTCGAAATTGGGTTACGATACGTATTACTCCCTCCAGTACTATCTCGCTTTGTTGCCATAAAATTCGTAACTTATTCGGGGATATAGGGACAGTCGCTCTTCCCGCACACCATATCGAACGGCACGGGAAGGAGGAGAAATGATTCCTGCACACCGTGTGCTCTCCACCACACTCTGGCACGGCGCAGGCTGCGAGCGCGGCTACACCGGCAGAGGGTGGGCGGCTCTGGGAAGCAAGTGCGGGCGCGGCGCGGCGCGGCGTCGCATTAGCGCAGCGACTGTGACGGGGAACAGGTGGGGTCGCTGCGGCGGCGGACGTTGGGGCACGCGCGCGCCACGCGCCGCCCGGAAGCGCCGCGCCGATCACCTGCGATAAGCGCGGCACGGGTGGCTGCCCTGCGCGCCGCCGTCACACGCGACGGCGCCACAGCTGACGCCGCGCCGCGGGACAGCCCCGCGGATGCGGGCGCCGGACAGAGCAAGCCTGGCCGGGCGGGCGGAAGAACTCGCCTCTGGAGGGTTAGCTGCAGCACTGCCAACCACTCAACGGGGACCAAATAACTAACTTGAAGGATATCGCACCAATATCTCCCAAGAAATTAACAGGCAACTTCCATCTATTCGCAACACAACCACATTCACAGTCTATTTGTACACTGTTGTGTGCGACTTTGTGCGCAACAATTGGTTGGTTTGTTATTTTGGAGGGGGGGGGGGGGAGAACCAAACAGCGAGGTCATCGGTCCCATCGGATTAGGGAAGGGTGGGGAAGGAAGTCCGCCATGCCATTTCAAATGAACCATCCTAGCATTTTCATGAAGCAATTTAGGGAATCAGGATAGCCGGACGCGGGTTTGAACCGCCGTCCTCCCGAATGTGAGTCCGGTGTGCTAACGACTGCGTCACCTCACTCGGTTACACAATGGTAAGGAGAGGTGGGCTTTGGAGTGCTGCGGCAACTGTCGTTGTAGCAAAGCTGGACAGGATCAGGAATGATTAGCGAACCAAATAACACAGAAAACAAAAGATTTACCTGTATTTCTTTGAGCATACAAAGGCTCATTACAAATAATCTAGCAAGAAACAGAGCCCGGCTCTCAATGTCAACGAGGAAGAGTCTTGCTGAACTAAAGACGAATGATAGTGTTGTAGTAAAGAGGTTCCAAGGGCAAGTTGGCGTCCTATATCGCAGCAACAGAGGGCGCTCGTAGTACAGAGCCACTGGACGTGTGGCTGAGCAGGCACACACCACTGGGTCTGCGAGATGCTGGGCAATTGGTGTCAGAGTCTGACAGAAATGTGCAATTATGTTGTCAACTTCGCAACGCCGTTGGGGTGGTACCAACAATCGATACCATGCTACTACATTGATGGTAATTCCTATCCCTAGAATAAGTTACAGCAACAGTACCCGTCTTGGATTACTACCAGACATCACTAGATCGTTGGACGACTGAAATATCGAGAATTTACGAGATACACACATCAAAAAAAGTTTTGCATCACTTCGGTTCCAAGAGTTCCGGAACCCGTACAGAAAATTGGAATAGAGATCAATGCTCATGAAAACCACATGTTGCATGCTGTACCACCATACAGCGAGACCTTCACAGGTGGTAGTCCAGATTGCTGTACATACTGGCACCTCTAATACCCCTGGCACGTCCTCTTGCACTCATGCATGCCTGTATTCGTCGTGGCATACTATCCACAAGTTCATCAAGGCACTGTTGGTCCAGATTGTCCCTCTCCTCAAAGGCGATTCAGCGTAGATCTCTCACAGTGGTTGGTGGGTCATGTCGTCCTGAGACACCCCTTTTCGATCTATCCCAGGCACGTTCGGTAGGGTTCATGTTTGGAGAACATGCTGGCCTCTCTGGTCGAGCGATGTCGTTATCCTGAAGGAAGTCATTCACAAGATGTGCACGATAGGGGTGCAAATTGTCGTCCGTGAAGACGAATGTCTCGCCAATATGCTGCCTATATGGTTGCACTATCGGTCGGTGGATGGCATTCACGTATCGTACAACCATTACGGCGCCTTCCATGAACACCAGCGGCGTACGTCGGCCCCACATAATGCCACACCAAAACATCAGGGAACCTCCACCTTGCTGCACTCGCTGGACAGTGTGTCTAAGGCGTTCATCCTGACTGGGTTGCCTCCAAACGTCTCCGACAATTGTCTGGCTGAATGCATATGCGACACTCATCGGTGATGAGAACGTGATGCCAATACTGAGCGGACCATTCGACATGTTGGTGGGCCTATCAGTACCGCGCTGCGTGGTGTAGTGGTTGCAGAGATCGACTTCGCCATGGACGCCGCGAGTGGAGTTGCGCATCATGCAGCCTATTACACACAGTTTGAGTGTAACACGACGTCCTGTGGCTGCACTAAAAGAATTATTCAACACGGTGGCGTTGCTGTCAGGGTTTCTCGCTGCCATAATCCGTAGGTAGCGGTCATCCACTACAGTATGAGTCCTTGGGCGGCCTGAGAGAGGCATGTCTTTCTGTATCTCCTCCATGTCCGAAAAATATCACTTTGGTTCACTCCGAGACGCCTGGACACTTTTCCTCATGGCACAAAGTAACAATGCGAACGCGATCGAACTGCGGTATTGACTGTCTAGGCATGACTGAACTACAGACAACACGAGCTGTGTACATCCTTCCTGGTGGAATGACTGCCCTCCGTCTGTAGATTTCCGATTTGTAGCTGGAAAAGTTAAGCTGATATACTGACCGCTTCATACACATAGTATATAACATGCCTACACAATGGGTTATCTAAACTTTCTTGAAATAAGATTATGAAATTATTACATGATTACAAAATTCACTTAAATATTTAGTTATGCCCTCTTTGAATCACACATAGCGTTATAAATCATTTTCTGGGTCTAAACCTCGTGCAGGGAAGAATATTCATCCAGGATAGGTCTCTGAAAACTTACTTGCGTGTATTCATATAAGACGCTGGCTTCCGTCAGATCACCGATGTTAAGCATAGTTGGGATTGGCTAGCACTTGGATGGGTGACCGTTCGGGCTGCCGAGCGTTGTTTGCAAGCAGGGTGCACTCGGCCCTTGTGAAGCCAATTAAGGAGCTACTTAACTGAGAACTAGCGGCTCCAGTCACGAAAACTGAGCACGGCCGGTAGAGCGGTGTGCTGACCACAAGTCAGTCCATGTCCATCCAGTGGTGCCTGTGGGCTGAGGATGACACGGCGGTCGGTTGGTCGGTACCGCTGGGTCATCTGAGACCTGTTCGGACAGAAATGAGAGAGATATAAAACACGAGAAGGGCGTTAGCTTGCAACGTAAACTTTATTAATCAATTTCGAAAATTGCATGAAGATTGTTTTCCAATTTGGTATACACACTGACAAAATGGTTCAAATGGTTCTGAGCACTATGGGACTTAACTGCTGTTGTCATCAGTCCCCTAGAACTTAGAACTACTTAAACCTAACTAACCTAAGGACATCACACACCCATGCCCGAGGCAGGATTCGAACCTGCGACCGTAGCGGTCACGCGGGTCCAGACTGTAGCGCCTAGAACCGCACGGCCACTCCGGCCGGCTACACACTGACAATGTCAGGGGTTTAGTATAACGTTATCTCTGAAATAATCTGAGTGGTAAATCGAAATTATGTCTTTGAGACTTTGTAATAAAAGTATTTTGAAGAGTCGAATGATAGTCGTCGAGAGGAGTGTGGCTGAACTGGGAGAGACGACGCGAAAGTTGGTGGCTGTGTCGTTTCGGAGAAGAGAGCAGCGGGTACTTTTGGTTGCGAGTCACATTGGACGATAAAAGGTTCACTATATATTGGCCACTAATTATGGGACCCCAAGACGTCTAAGCGAATGAGTACTGCCATGTAGTAGAAACCTCTTGGCCAAAGAAAGTACCAAAAACTTTAGCATCCAGGAGCGACCCAATACAGCAAGAAATAATAAAAAATTGTCATCGCCGATCTACGGCTTCGAGTCTCCAGAAGTAAAGTTATGAGATTAAACCACTACAGATTTTAACAGCGTAAAATACTGGTCATTGTTTTATATTACACAAATAAACGAAATAAGTGTGGATCACATGCAGAGTGAGTCACTAACTGTTGCCACCAAGAATAGCTCCGAAAGTATAATAGGAGGTGAAAAGTTTTTGGGACAAAAGTTGTTTGGGGCGACGGGGACCATAATATGAAGTTGGTTTTTTGTTGCTAGGTGGGATCGCTTCAGAGATACTAAGGTCAACTTTGTTTTTTTAAATGGGATTCTATAGTTTGGTACTTATTTTCTGATGGCGACTATCGAGATGTATCCAGTGATGTGTAACAGTAGGGTCTTTGAAGGTCAACGAAGGTCACAAAGGTGGCATGAACGTCCGTTTACAGAAGGTGTTCGAAGTGATGACCGTTGGTATCAATGCAGCGCTGCAATCTTCTTAGCATGGATTGAGAGGTATCCTTATCACATCTGGCACTTATCGAAGCACATGCTCTGCCAATTCTCTCTCGCCTATCTACATCAAGTGTAGTTGGAACGTCTTTATAAAAAATGTCTTTTACAAATCCCCACAGGAAAAAATCCAGAGGCGTCAAGTCAGGCGAAGGAGTAGGCCGCGACACATCTCCTCCGCGTCCAATCCAACGATTTGGGAATTGTGTCTGCAACTCATTTCTAACCATCAGCGAAAAATGTGCCGGACACACATCATGTTGATACCACATTCTGTTCCTTGTTCCTAAAGGTAGTTCTTACAATACCAGAACTAATGTTTCTTTCACTTCCTACCATTAAGATTTCCTTCGATGAAATAGGGGCCTATAATTCTGTCCTCCAGAATCCCACACCATACATTCACTGACCACGGTTTTTGGTGTGCAACTTCCCGGGCCCAACGTGGATTTTCAGTTGCCCAATAATGCATGTTATGCAAATTAAACATTTCCGTGGTTCGTGATGTAGCCTCGTCAGTAAATAATATCAGTTCAATAAATGTCATCTCTCCGAATCGGAAGTTGAGCCCATCGGCAGAATTCAATTCGACGCATACAATCTGTACCAGTTAATTCTTGGTGGAGACTGATATAGTAAGGATGATATTTATGGCGATGCAGAACACGAACAACATTACTCTGGCTCATGCCAGATTCCCTTGCGATTTGACGCGAACTAACACTAGGATCTCGAACGGCAGTGGCAAGAGTACCAGTTTACGTTTCCTCGTTAGTAAATTTCCTTTGCCGGATATGTTAAAGATCCAGTTGTTCTCAACTTATTATACACGTATTTAAATGTACGACGCGTTGGGTAAGTACGTTGAGGATATCTTTCAGCGTATAAATCTCTAGCTGTCACTGAATTTCGTTGGCATTCTCTGTAAATGAGAAGCATATCGACCTGTTCTTCGAAGGAATACGTCATCCACATTCGCTTGATTGGACGATACTAGTCTTACCGTTCCTATTAGTGTTGTATTGCGAAACCGTGAGAATGGTGTTTACATGTCAATGGCACGTTGTATTCGGTGAATATTTACTATTTTCACGATATACGAGAGAGAATTGTCAGAGTATGTGCTTCGATAAGTGTCAAAGTCATAAGGAATACCACTCAATCCATGATAAGAAGACTGCAGCACTGCATTGATACCAATGGTCATCACTTCGAACAACTTCTGTAAATGGATGTTCATGCCATCGTTGTGACCTTCGTTGACCTTCAAAGACCATACTGTTAAACATCATTGGATTCTTCTCGATAGCCGCTAACAGAAAATAAGTACCAAACTATAGCATCCCATTTCAAAAGCAAAGTTGACCTTCATATCTCTGACGCGGCTCCACCTAGCAACAAAAAACCAACGTCATATTACGGCCCCCGTTGTCCAATGCAACACTTATCCCACAATCTTTTCAGCTACACTCATACTGTACTTTCGGAGTTATTCTAGGTGGCAATAGTTAGTGACTCACGCTGTATAACTGCAGTCACTGGTGATCTTTTCTCAAGACCAATATGGTAATGTAAGTATCGCGTATTCCAAGTGTTATACTATGAGTATTCTGGTGAAAGGAAGGAGGAAGGAAGATTGGGTTTAACGTCCCCGTTGACATGGACGTCATTAGAGACGGCGCACAAGCCCGGATTGTGTCAAGGAGGGGGAGAGAAATCGGCCGTGCTCTTTCAGAGGAACCATCCCGTCATTTGCCTGGGACGATTTAGGGAAATAACGGAAAACCTTAATCAGAATAGCCGGACGCGGATCTGAATCGTAGCCCCCCCCCCCCCTCCTCCCGATGAGAGTCCAGTGTGCTAACCAATGCGCCACCTAGCTCGGTTTCAGATGAAAAGTCATGTTCATTTATGCTGCCAGCAAGGAAAAGTAAAGTTTTCTCAGATTGAATGTTCAAATTGTTTCGAAGTAATTAACTCATTAATCGAAAATTGGTAACAATAATAACAGTAGCAGAAGCTTTAAAATTAAAGTTTACAAGAAGCAATTTGACAATTGCATTTAGATAATCTTGCGTAATTTTGTACTGATCGTAACTATGTCTTGATATCATGGTTGCTGTGATAGCTCATATGAAAGTACTTAATACTTTTAAATTGTTACTGGTATGCTTCCAGACGTTGAGCCAGGCTGTTGATTCCATTTTTATGCACTAATACGAAAACTAAAAAGAATGGAAAATTTAGTTGCTCTAAGAAGAAACAGTGTGTACTTTTATATTGAAAGGATGGGAGAGTGCACTGGTTAGTATAACATTTAATGATTACCTGAGTGTTATTACACAAGACACTATGGGGAAGACACTTCGGGTAAATAAGGGCACCAAAAAGTAACATTATACACAAACATCGTACAAAGATCATCGTACGTACCAACATACACTAAAAAACCATGTAACATCGCCATACTAATTATTGCGTGAAACGCATTACAATGGGACATGTGTGAATTGTTGAACGCTATGAGCATGAGGCTTCTGGGCCATAAACGTAAAATTTCCTTATTTTTGACGTTTTGAAATAGCTACGTAATTGAAATCTACAGGCCTTCCTGAAGTACTACAAAGGTAATTAGCTTGTGACGGTGACTAACCACATCCTCTCCAAAGGCACGAACTTGTAAAACAGAACAAACGTAGAAAAGGCATGAAAGTTACTAACTGCACTCGTTGTAGGTCACTGATTAGTATGCACTTCTAAACCGTTGCTAAATGACTGAACATCCAGTTTTTAATATAAATTATTACCTCAAAAACAGCGTTTCCAGACCATATCGACATTTTTGTTACATATGTTTGCATAGGTTACTTGTTACCTTACTTATTACAGCTGCCAGAGTATTATTTTTCAGTCGAATCGTTAATGGTATGGAAGAAAATATTCAATATGCGAAAGCAACCATGAATACAGGGAGCACGCGGCACGTACATCTTCAGTTAACAAACGCAGCTTTCCTGTCTTTGTATTGCTGGACAGCAACTTTCTTGTCAACTTTTCATGGGCGACTTAATGATGTAGATTCTATTGCTACAAATGAACTCATTACCCAGACACGGTTGCGTGGTAAATAGCTCGCATAATGTAGTGACAAAATTTTATAGACAAAAGCAGTTAACACAAGAATTATGAACTCTCGGTTTTAACAAAGTACATTTTCAAAATGCATTGCTTGCATAGATACATCCATCAGTCTGCAATTTCTTCCGATCACTTCAAAGTGAATATACAAGCACACGTGAAACAACGATATTACGATATAGATACTTAATCAGCAAACCAAACCTACATTATTTTAAGTAGGTAATTTTATACTGTATCGTCACAAATTCAGCCTGGTTGGAGACAAACGAAATGTTTTTGAAACTGCTAGTGGCGGCTTTCCGTTTGCCAGAGTCCATCTACTTGGAAGGCGTTATCGTTGGAGATGCAGCAAAGCTCGCAATGGATAAGGACGGCAAATAAAATCACCCGTTTCCTTTCCAGTGGAAGTTCGCCATCATTCGACTAAATCGGTTTAAAGAAACTGGTTTCCACATTCTGAGTTCCACAGGCATCATAATTCGGTTCAAAGAAGCCATGTACCACTGAAACTGGCGTCTTTTGAGGAAGAACCCTTTCTTTGACATCTCTGATCAGTTTCAACCCAATGTTTCTTGTCAGATTTCAGCTTATTTCAACACATTACAGGAAACCACGCAGAAACTATAGAAATTCTTCAAGTCCATATGTGGAACAACAGCAAACCAGTGCTTAACAGTATTGGTTAAAGAACAGTCTTGGTTGCAATTTTAGTTTTTTTAATTTTTTTTAAATAAAAAAGCTAAAATTACAACCAAGACTGTTTTTAACCAATACACGTAGAAACTAATTGTACATCTAAATACATAGTCTTTAAATCACAGTGGGGTGCGTGCCAAAGGGTACTTATCACGGTAACACATTTCAGCGTTCCTTTCCTTTAGAATCGCTTGTGGAGCGCGGGAAGAATAGCTCGCTTAGATGCCTCTGTGCGCGTTGTAGCTAGTCCAGTCTTATCGTCACAGTCCACGGAGGTTTAATACATAGTGGAAAGCAGAATATTTCTAGATCCTTCACTTCATACTAGTCCTTGAAATGCATAAGTAAGCTTTCACGGGATATCTACATCTACATATACATTATTATCCTGCAGTTCACATTGAAGTGCTTGGCAGATGGTTCATCAGAACCACCTTCTGGCTCTTTCTCCCTCGTCCCACTTTCATACAGCGCTTTTCCAAAAAGGAACATCTAAGCATTTCCGTATGAGCCCTAGTTTCTCTCTTTTTATTACGATAATCGTTTCACCGTATGTAGGAGAGAGTTAACAAGATATTTTCACTTTTGGAGGAGAAAACTGGTGACTGAAATATCGTAGAAAGATCTCGCCACAACGAAAAACGCCTTTGTTTTAATGACTGACATCTTAATTCGCGTATCATATTCGTGAAACTTTCTCCCCTATTTAGCCGTAATACTAAACGAGCTGCCCGTTTTTTTTATTTCTTCCGATGTGCTGCGTCAGTTCTTTCTGGTAAGGATCCAATACCATGCAGCAGTACTCCAGAAGAGGACGGACCATTGTGGTGCAGGCAGACTACTCGGTAGATCTGTAGCATCTTCGAAGCGATCTGCCAATAAAATGCAATCTTATATTCGCCTACTCCACAACATTTTCTATCCGATAGTTCCAATTTAAGTCGTTCGTAATTGTAATTCCCAGCCATTTAGTTGAGCCTTTACATCTGTACCATTTACCGTATAACTGGAACTTAAGGGAGTTCTTTTATACTCGTGAATATGAACTCGTTTTATTGTTTAGCCAATTGTCATTATGCACCCCACACAGAGGTATTACCTAAATCATTTCGTAATTGGTTTTGATCTTCTAATGACTTAACAAGACTGTAAATGACAGCATCATCTGCAAACAACCTAATATGGAAGCTTAGACAGTCTACGAAATAGTTTATATACACTACTGGCCATTAACAGTGCTACACCAAGAAGAAATGCAGATGATAAATGGGTATTCGTTGGACAAATATATTATACTAGAACTGACATGTGATTACATTTTCACCCAATTTGGGTGCATAGATCCTGAGAAATCAGTACCCAGAACAACCACCCCTGGCCGTAATAACGGCCTTGATACTCCTGGGCATTGAGTCAAACAGAGCTTGGATGGCGTGTACAGGTACAGCTGCCCACGTAGCTTCAACACGATAGCACAGTTCATCAAGAGTAGTGACTGGCGTATTGTGACGAGCCAGTTGCTCGGCCCCCCATTGACCAGACGTTTCCAGTTGGTGAGAGATCTGGAGAATTTGCTGGCCAGGGCACCAGTCGAACATTTTCTGTGTCCAGAAAGGCCCGTACAGGACCTGCAAAATGCGGTCGTGCATTATCCTGCTGAAATGTTAGGGTTTCGAAGAGATCGAATGAAGGGTAGAGCCACGGGTCGTAACACATCTGAAATGTAACGTCCACTGCTCAAAGTGCTGTCAATGCGAACAAGAGGTGACAGAGATGCGTAACCAATGGCACCCCACACCATCACGCCGGGTGATACGCCAGATGGGAATGACGAATACACGCTTCCAATGTGCGTTCACCGCGATGTCGACAAACACGGATGCGACCATCATGATGCTGTAAACAGAACCTGTATTCATCTGAAAAAATGACATTTTGCCTTTCGTGCACCCAGGTTCGTCGTTGAGTACACCATCGGAGGTGCTCCTGTCTGTGATGCAGCGTCAAGGGTAACCGGAGCCATGGTCTCCGAGCTGATAGTCCATGCTGCTGCAAACGTTGTCGAACTGTTCGTGCAGATGGTTGTTGTCTTCCAAACGTCCCCATCTGTTGACTCAGGGATCGAGACGTGGCTGCACGATCCATTACAGCCATGCGGATAAGTTGCCTGTCATCTCTACTGCTAGTGATACGAGGCCGTTGGGATCCAGCACGGCGTTCCGTATCACCCTCCTGAACCCACCGATTCCATATTCTGCTAACAGTCATCGGATCTCGACCAACGCGAGCAGCAATGTCACGATACGATAAACCGCAATCGCGATAGGGTACAATCCGACCTTTATCAAAGTCGGAAACGTGATGGTACGCATTTCTCCTCCTTACACGAGGTATCACAAGAACGTTTCACCAGGCAACGCCGGTCAACTGCTGTTTGTGTATGAGAAATCGGTTGGAAACTTTGCTCATGTCAGCACATTGTAGGTGTCGCCACCGGCGCCAACCTTGTGTGAATGCTCTGAAAATCTAATCATTTGCATACCACAGCGTCTTCTTCCTGCAGTTAAATTTCGCGTCTGTAGCACGTCATCTTCGCGCTGTAACAATTTTAATGGCCGGTAGTGTACATTAGGAACAAATGAAGGCCTACAACACTGCTTCAGGGAACGCCAGATAACACCTCTGTTTCACTCGATGGCTGTCCATTACTACGAATTGTGACCTTTCTGACAAAAAAAAAAAAAAAAAAAAAAAAAAACGCAAACCCAGTCGCACAACAGAGACAACACGCAACGCCACACGTACGCAGTTTGATGAGAAGCCTCCTGTGAGGAAATGAGTCAAAAGCCTTCTGGGAATCTAGAAATACGGAATCAATTTGAGATTCGTTGTCCATAGCATTTACTAATTCGTGTGAATAACGTGCTAGTTGTATTTCACAAGAATGGTATTTTCTGAATCCCTGCTAACCATGTGTCAATTAAAGTTGTATGACTACGTAAGCGACCGTAGACCATCATAAGTAAGTCTACACTACGGTATTTTCCTGGTAGCCTTGGTAAATTAAGGTCGTACCAGCGTTACCTGTTCGATAGGTGTGTTACACATCTACCGGGCATTACGTCATATCGATCGCCTTGTTGACGTATACATCCACTGTCTTACTAAGATTCCCCTCAAAACTGGAAGCGGTGAAGTGCATGGAATCTGAGTAAGGATATACGTATAAAGGGCCGCGTAAACAACGGAACATTTTTGTTCTACATAGTTATCCTTCTGCCTGCTACTTAAAAATTAATGGCATTTGCAGCAAAATTAGAACTGTGAACGTTTAGTTCAGGATTTATTCAGAAATTGTTGATTTGTAACTTGAAATAGAGGGATGTTGTAGTAAAAACAAAAAAACAATACATATTTATCGTATATCACAAGAAAACATAATTTCTGCAAGAAAGGTGAAATAAAAGAAAACGTGAAACAAAAATATACCAAACATCGCTTCAGTACTTCGTTGACATTTTATAAAGGATGTATCTGTTAGCACAAACAACGTTCGCATTTATCAATAATTAGAGGAAACTCTCGCCTTTGATCATGATGAAGAACGTTCTATAAAGGTAATATGACTACAATAATTATATGGACTATGTTTGGGCGTAGAAGCTGACTTTTTGCGTCATATCTAATGGTTGAGGTTACATAAAAGCGCAGAAGTTACGCGATCGACTAATTTTTATTAATTATAAAATGCCAGGACATAAAATACACAATACACTAACACTGAATGATATGTGGTTCTAATTATGCTTAAAAAAAACAAAGAGAAGTAATAGGCTCCCAATTTCTCCCTTACACATTCATTTACGTTTCTTTCTCTACCAATGTTAGTAACACTACAGGTGGCACTACAGACTCGATGAGAAGTTTTTATCTTTGACGTACTATAATCGATAGTTAAAGAAATTATCTTTGACAATGTATATCTTTGCTGTCACGTGAAATCCAGACCAAGCCCGCTTTCCCCGCTTCGACGTCCGACTCGTCAGTCGGCAAGACTCAGCACAACCAGGAGCACCTTCGAAGGTGTCCAACGTAGCTTTGGACGAAACGTCAGGGATAGAAGAGCTCCATGGACCACGGCCATACAACCCGGAAAAATTCTCAGCAACTATAGGTAATCTTACCATTTACTATGTCGTTTATGCATAATACCAAAGTTACCGAACCGCAGTTTTCGTAGAGCGCTACTCTAGTGTCAATAGGCGTTTACTTCGAAGTAATTCATAATGTTCGAACGCAGTACATGTTCCAAAAGCCTACTGCAAATCTACGTCAGTGATATGCTTCTGTAATTCGATTAATATGCTTCTGCAATTACTTCTATTTCCTCTCTTGTTTACTGGTGTGACCTTTACAACTTTGTAGTCCTTAGGCACGGATCTTCTATCAGGTGTACATGATTACTAAGAATGGAGCTGTTATAATATCAGCACACCCTGGAAGGAAACTAAATTGCATTCCATTTGGACCAGAAGACTTTTTTAAGGGATTTAAGATGCTTCGCTACACCGAGGGTATCTAGTTCACATGTTGGCGACTGTTTTCAACTGCAGTTCTGGGATATTCACTCAGTCTTCTTTCCTGAATGAATTTCGAATCAAGCATATGAGGTAAACAAACCAGTTGCCCTCCTTCCTAAACGCTCGGTATGCCGAGGTAGTCCTATTTGCGATGGATTCCAGACACTTAAGGAACATTCTTAGATGGAACGCACAGTCATGTCTAAGCGGCTTCCTTTGTAGACTGCCTTTCCTTAGTATCATGCCAAAGACCTGAGGTCTGACACCTACCTTACATATGATGAATTTATGTGGTCATTCGATGTCATGAAGTTGTTATTGTTGTTGCAGTCTTCAGTCCGAAGACTGCTTAAAACAGCACTCTCCGTTACTCTGTCTCTGCCTTCTCTGCACTTTGTTGCATCATATATTCACATGATCCTACTTACTGTGTTGGAATCCTGGTGTCCCTCTACGTTTTTTACCCATCACACTTCCCTCCAACACCAAACTGATGATTCCTTGTTGCTTCACGACGTGTACTGCGTGCGAATAATGCATCTGTATTTCCCTCTTCTTTTATTTTATTAATGGTATTAAAGATTTGTTTTGCAGTTGTTCATCACATGCCGTCTGTGTCCGCAGCTTCTATTTGTTTTTGTTAAATGGGACCTTCTTTCTGAAGATCAAACGTCTATTTAAGTAACAGGCTACACAAAACAGTGCAGCATCGCTTTTTTTTTTTCAGCCTTACGTTCGAGTATGAACCAAGCTGCAAACAAGATTACCGTAAGCACCAAATGTCCACTAACTGCACAGAGTCGCTAGGATATTTAAAGTGTAATCTTTGTGTAGTCAGAAATTTTATCTGGTGCGCTTGTGTTTAAATAACAGTAAATGAATTCCGTTGCGCTTAGTTAATCGGTTAGTCAGATGCAATAAACGTTGTTAATCAGATATAGCCACATAATGTACTGTAAAAAAATTCCTGTCATTCACTTCTTCTACAAAAACCTTGGAAACTTTCAAGGCTATGTCATAAAAAATTTTATTCGCCGGTTTTAGTGCCTTCTGATTAGTCATTCGGTCGACCCATTACAGCATTCTTCTGTAGCACCACATTTCAAAAGTTTCTGTTGTCTTCTTTCGTGAACCGCTTATTGTTCACACTTCAGTTCCGTAAAAGGTTAAACTTCACACAGATACTTCCAGAAAAGGCGTCCTAACAAATAATTTTATATTTGATGTTAAGAGACACCTTTTTTTTTTCAGAAAAATCTTTTGTTTCTGCTGCCAGTTTTCATTTTATATACTCTCCACTTCAGCCATCACGAGTTAGTTTGTTGTCTAAATAATAAAACTCAGTTATTGCTTTTGTCGTATCATTCTCTAACCTAATTCCCTCAGTATCACCTGATTTAATTTGAATACATTCCGTTACCCTTACTTCAATGCGCTATCAATTCTTTTCAACTGCCTTTACAGATCCTTTGCCGTATCTGATATTACTATAATGTCACTGGTGAGCCTGAAAGCTTTCATTTCTTCTCCATGAGCTTTAATTCTGTAAGCAGATTTCTCCTCAGTTTGCTCCACAGATTACTCTATTACACTTCAGCAAAAATTGTTACACCGAGGTATTTTAACGAGCTGACAGATCCAGTTGTGACTCGTTGATGTAGTCATATGATATAAATTTTCTGCCTGTTATGAAGCGCATAAATTTACATTTTCGAACATTTAAAACAAGTTGCTTGGGACTAGTTTGAAATCCTATTCAGAAGCTACTTCATGGTGGACAGAAGCTTCATACGCAAAAGTCTGACGTTACTGCCCACATTGTCAGGTTGTGTGGACAACGAGGATCCCAACGCACATCCCTAGGGCTCGACTGATAACAAGCTGCGTTCTTCCCACCAAGAAATCCTCGATGCCGTCACAAATGTTTTTTGGTACGTCATATAATCGTACTTTTGTTGCTAGTCGTGTGAGTAATAGCTTTTCAAATGTTATTAGGGAGTCAAGGAATGGATGCCATGTGAGCAAAGTGGAAGCTGAATTTTGATGCCAGAATGAGATTTTCACTCTGCAGCGGAGTGTGCGCTGGTATGAAACTTCCTGGCAGATTAAAACTGTGAGCCGGACCCAGACTCGAACTCGGGACCTTTGCCTTTCGCGGGCAAGTGCTCTACCAACTGAGATACCCAGCACGACTAACGCCCCGTCCTCACAGCTTTACTTCTGCCAGTACCTCGTCTCCTGCCTTCCAAACTTTACAGAAGCTTTCCTGCGAACCTTGCAGAACTAGCTCTCCTGAAAGAAAGGATACTGCGGAGACATGGCTTAGCCACAGTCTAGGGGATGTTTCCAGAATGAGATTTTCACTCTGCAGCGGAGTGTGCGCTGATATGAAACTTCCTGGCAGATTAAAACTGTGTGCCGGACCGAGACTCGAACTCGGGACCTTCGCCTTTCGCGGGCAAGTGCTCTGCCAACTGAGCTACCCAAGCATGACTCACGCCCCGTCCTCACGGCTTTACTTCTGCCAGTACCTCGTCTCCTAGAGCCTTGGGTTTTGATGATTTTGGGGAGGGGGCAGGGGGGTGGAGGGGGGCGAAATTGTGTTCGAAGTACCTCATCATCCTTGATCTCATAATTTGTTATTGGATTCTACAACATAACGACGTCAGTAAGATAGGATAGTAATTTTTGGATCGTTTCTGTTACTATTCTTGTAGACGAGTGTGACTTGGGCTTCTTCCAATCATAGGGCACAGTTTTTTTGGTTCCAGGAATGTACGATATATTATGGTTAAAATAGGAGCCAGCACAGCTGTAAATTTTGGGTAGAATCTGGCAGCGATTCCGTGGAGTTGTTAATTCTTCCGGGTTGTATGGCCGTGGTCCATGGGATTCTTCTATTCCTAACGTTTCGTCCAATACTACGTTGGACATCTTCAGAGGTATGGCTGGTCCTGCTGAGTCCTGTAGCAGGTTTGTGACATCATCGCTCAGAGATTAAGGGACAAAAGTTAAAGTTCTTATACATTGGAAGGCCTATGGGACTTTAACTCTGAAAACTTGAATTGTTAATAACTCCGTTATTTGTAAATATAACTGGCTGATACTCAGACAGTTGTTTATTAGCAAATATATGTCTCATTTGAATAATAGATATGTGAAATATCATGACTTTCGGAAAATGACAAAATGCCGTACGCGTGCTGTAGTCGTACTAACAGCGCGCACGTACGGGTAGGACCAGCCATACCTCTGAAGCTGTCCAACGTAGTATTAGACGAAACGTTAGGAATAGAATTCCATGGACCACGGCCATACAATCCGGAAGAATTATCAACAAAAGTACCATCCGGTCGTGAAAGCCTTCATTGTATGATTCCGTGAAGCCCTGCAGCCTTGTTTAATTCCGGCGACTTTAGCTGTCTCTCAGCGTCACTGACAATAACGTCGATATCACAGATATTTTGGAATGGCGGAAGAAATAATCTGGGGACCCTCTGATTGGTCAGATGGGGATTTTGATCCCATTCTTCCCGTATGCGCTACCTCGCTGACCAGGTTGACAGGGCTCTGGAGGTAGGTGGTGGCTGACTCGACGCGTCTGGCCTCCAGCATGAGGCGCAGCTAAGCGGACCGACGCCGGCGCCGCTGCCATCAGCACGAGCAGCAGCAGCAGCAGCAGCAGTTGGCGACGGCCGGAAGCCGGGAGAGCGGTGGCGCGTGTCTGCGGCCGGAACAGGTGACACCTGGAGGCACCGCCTGGGCCCGCGCCCGGCCCTGGGCCGTGTCCTACGGGATATCGCGCGCCGTCACGGCCGGCGAGCAGCATCGCCAACGGCCGCACTCCCTCAGCCCAGCCGCCTCCGCCCGCACCCCTGGTACCAAGCAGCACCCGCGCTGGGCTTGCCGACGCCAAGTGTGCGTTACAGGACTCCACCTCGCTGCACTAGCCGCAGTGCAGCAGTCTTAGAAAAAGACTTCTGTGTCTCCTCAAGGGTTGTTTTCCTGGGATCGACGGTCATCAGATTTTTGCCTCTCCAGCGCCAATCTCGTCAACTCAGAGTAACGGTTCAAAGGTTTGTGAAATTTGATTAATACAGGATCTCCGATGCCGATCAAAACACCCATTTCATCATCTATCACATTAGCAAACTCTTCATGCATTGAGTCCTTCAGTATATTCCTTCCACCTCTCTGTCCTCTCCACTACGTTTAGAAGCGGATATCTTTTGTACTCTCAACAATTGCTCCTTAGCTTTTAAATTCTCCGAACGTTGATTTTTTTGTAGACTTAACATGCCCTTGCGAAATTCATTTCTTTTCGATACCTTTACATTTTTTTCCTGGATACATTTTCTTTCGCTTCCTTCGCATCCTATTAATTTCACTTTTATGTAGCTTACCTTGCTTTATTCCTTTCGTTTCCCGAATATTTATACGCTATTGGCCATTAAAATTGCTACACCAAGAAGAAATGCAGATGATAAACGGGTATTCATTGGACAAATATATTATACTAGAACTGACATGTGATTACATTTTCACGCAATTTGGGTGCATAGATCCTGAGAAATGATACCCAGAACAATTACCTCTGGCCGTAATAACGGCCTTGATACGCCTGGGCATTGAGTCAAACTGAGCTTGGATGGCGTGTACAGGTACAGCTGCCCATGCAGCTTCAACACGATACCACAGTTCATCAAGAGTAGTGACTGGCGTATTGTGACGAGCCAGTTGCTCGGCCACCATTGACCAGACGTTTTCAATTGGTGAGAGATCTGGAGAATGTGCTTGCCAGGGCAGCAGTCGGACATTTTCTGTATCCAGAAAGGCCCATACAGGACCTGCAACATGCGGTCGTGCATTTTCCTGCTGAAATGTAGGGTTTCGAAGAGATCGAATGAAGGGTAGAGCCACGGGTCGCAACACATCTGAAACGTGACGTCCACTGTTCAAAGTGCCGTCAATGCGAACAAGAGGTGACAGAGATGTGTAACCAATGGCACTCCATACCATCACGCCGGGTGATGCGCCAGTATGGCGATGACGAATACACGCTTCCAATGTGCGTTCACCGCGATGTCGCCAAACTCGGATGCGACCATCATGATGCTGTAAACAGAACCTGTATTCGTCCGAAAAAATGACGTTTTGCCACTCGTGCACCCAGGTTCGTCGTTGAGTACACCATCGCAGGCGCTCCTGTCTGTGATGCAGCGTTAAGGGTAACCGCAGCCATGGTCTCGGACCTGATAGTCCATGCTGCTGCAAACGTCGTCGAACTGTTCGTGCAGATAGTTGTTGTCTTGCAGACGTCCCCATCTGTTGACTCATGGATCGAGACGTGCCTGCACGATCCGTTACAGCCATGTGGATAAGATGCCTGTCATCTCGACTGCCAGTGTTACGAGGCCGTTGGGATCCAGCACCGCTTTCCGTATTACCCTCCTGAACCCACCGATTCCATATTCTGCTAAGTCATTGGATCTCGACCAACGCGAGCAGCAATGTCGCGATACGATAAACCGCAATTGCGACACGTTACAATCCGACCTTTATCAAAGTCGTGATGGCACGCATTTCTCCTCCTTACACGAGGCATCACAACAACGTTTCACCAGGCAACGCCGGTCAGCTGCTGTTTCACTGATTGTGTATGTGAAATTGGTTGGAAACTTTCCTCATGTCAGCACGTTGTAGGTGTCGCCACCGGCGCCAACCTTGTGTGAATGCTCTGAAAAGCTAATCATTTGCATATCACAGCATCTTCTTCCTGTCGGTTAAATTTCGCGTCTGTAGCACATCATCTTCGTGGTGTAGCAATTTTAATGGCTAGTAGTGTATTTACTTTTTGCGTTGCTCAGTTAAAGTATTTCTTCTGTATCGCACAATTTGAAAAAATATACTCCAGGGGTAAGAAACCCCTAGCACAATTGGAGGTGGGGTCAGGAATGAAGGTGAAGGGGGGGGGGGAGGGGGGGAGGTGGAAGCACAGAAAAAAATCAAGAAAGAACTGTGTTATTGTCTAATTAACAGGGGATCCCTGGAGCAACTCCAACCATTCGTGGAACACATATTATCTGGAAAAATGCTATTGAATCAGGACATCCCCAACAGTTCTAGCGATGGTGGTGGCGAAGTGGTAGGGAAGGAGGCGATTTTTTGGCAACCTTTTCACCTCAGAGTAGCACTTGCAACCTACGTCCACAATTACCTGCCGGATGTTTTACAATCTCCGTCGTCCTCTATAGTTTTTACCCTCCACATCTGCCTCTAGTACGGTGGAACTTATTCCCAGTATCTTAATAGATGCCATCAGTCATATCATCCTATCTCTTCTTCTTGTCAGTGTTTTCCGTATGTTCCTTTCCTCGTCGATTCTGCGCAGTCCTTGCTTTATCAGTCCAATCATATTTTCAACATTCTTCTGTAGCACCACATCTCAAATGCTTCGATCCTCTTCTGTTCCGGTTTTCCCTCAGTCCATCTTTCTCTACCATGAAATGCGGTGCCTCAAAGGTTCCTTCTCAGAATTTATTAAACAGTCGAAAAATGCGCATAATCAATAATTGAACAAAAGCAAAATTTTTAGATAGAATTTTCATCAGCGATAACTCATTAAAAAACTTCTTATATAGAGAGAAGTGTCCATGCAAGGAAACATAGAAACATAGCCTTGGCAATGAAATTTTCTCTAGGTAACATAATGTTTGCTGATTTGGTTCTGCGAGGCGAGGACCACTGAGAAAAGGAGCTTTAGTGGTCTAAGATAAGAATGCTGCGAAAGTGCCGTAGTTACTTAAGCAAAACAATCATGTCGTCACATAAGCAATAAACCGAGCGTTGGTTCGTACTGTGACAAAAATGAATCGTCAGAATGTCGTCCCGCCGTATTTCTCAGTACAGCCGTTTTAGAAAGGGAGCAGTTATTTCATTTCTTCTCTCATACATTTGAATCACGTGCTGTTTCGCAAATTCATATCTCAGGAAGAGGATTCGCACCAGCTCTCCCAGTCGCAGTTCACGTCCAACCCGCGTAACGCCTAACAAAGTGTTTCGGAGATGCGGGCTTCCGTCCGAAGACGAGTCGTACCATCAGTTGGTTAACAGAAACAAACGGCCTTTACCAGTCCCAAGAGAACGCTTTTTGAAATACGATGACGCACACACCTGGTTAGACATATCCATGCTCGGCTGCCCGCGTCTTCGACGTCCCACACGTCACAAACTGGAATTTGAGGGGAAGCACTTGTGATGCAATATTCGTGAAATTTGACTATCACCATCACATAATAAATGGTGCTCTTCTGGGAACCATAAGGCGATTTCCGTACCCGGTGAGGTATGAAGCGATGCAGAAATCACATATTGCTGTCCAGAATCAGATCGCAGTGGAAGAAGTTTGCCATTACTTCCTTCTGTTCCTTCTGTCTACTGGGAATATGTGACAGGAGCTCCTGTAGTGTAGTGTTGTGTTTTTGTCATTATGGGCGAGTAGGGAATGAACGGCAGTTAGGTTAAACCTGCTGCCGGCACGTGGAAGTGCTTGGAGTACGTGACGATAAACAGTAGGCGTACATTGCTATCATATATCTGCTTGGTGACAATGAAAGAGCAAAAGTGTGCGTGAAATGTGGATTCATCGTATGAGATATTTGTTCTGAATAGAACCCAGGGGGCTGCCGAGTTTCACGAACACATCTATCGGATAGCTATGGACGTGAATCCAATATTGACTAAGCAGAAAATCTTCGAATAACAGCAAATTTGTGTGACTGGTAATGGTGTGTCGCAAGCGTTAATACATGCTAGATAAAGAGAATATGTCACACAACCTCCATTTTCTATCATCAGAATGAAACACTGCTAAATTGAAACTAATAACCATAACATATATGAATGGAGTGTTCGTCCACACTCTGGCAAGTAATGTGTAAATGGAACCTATCTGAATTACCTTAGATGTGATATTGTCATTGTACTCTCTGTCTCATCAACAACAAATGGAAGAATTTAGTACAGCACGTTTGCACGTAGGCCTCAAAATCAACCGTATTGAGACTTTCAGAGGTACGAATGCGATAGCATGCGCTACCAGTATGTTCCAAAACACCGCATATCAAAACGAGAGTTTTTCAGCATTCATACCTCTAGTTCTACTGGCGATAGGAAGGTGGTATCAAGTATTCTGGATAGCCCTTAGCCCAGAGACCCTTTGTATAGCCAACAGAAGGATCGTCTTACTGTAATTATCCTATAGTACAGGGTCAAAGCTTGAATGTTACACATGTCCTTTAGCTAAGGCACATGATGCAAATCATTTGATTCTCGTTGCAGTAAATGTAGTCTACAGTGCGACAAAGGGGCTTGTGGAGGCACTATTTATTTCCTGGGAGATTTCTAACAAAATCCGAGAGAAGAGTTTTCACTATTTTTTCGTCATCAGCGGATATCTAAATAACTAACAATGGGAAATTACTCAAATTTTAACTGTATATTCTCTAGGCATATATCTAGAAGTGCCTTCTCCTCGTTTTCAAAAATCTTTATCCGTTATCGAAAAAGTCCCAAAAACTTGGTTCTTGGATATCAAATCCAAGCCGCGGATTCCAAGGCAGCAATGCACAGCAAATGGCTGTAACTTTTACGATACGTTTCTATGTTCGCGTTCTCGGATCACCACGAAAATTGTTTTGATATCTTTTTACGTTTCTGATATAGAGAGGTTCAAAGTTATCCTACTTGAACACGTAAAATACGCACGTTTAATCCCGTGTGAGTTGAAAACGTATTTTAAAAAGTGACGTAACATGGAGAAACGTGTTGTAAAGTGTCTCCGTTATCATTAGAAGTGCTCTGGGAACCTCATGTTATAGTACTGAAGTACAAGCAAAATTCTTCAGCACGTAAAATCCGGCCTGAGAATTAAAATTAGTTTTGCGTTATTTCAATTCCACATAAGTAAACTATCAAAATTTTACTTAGGCAATATATATAGTTAGTTTCATACGAGCTTTATGATGTAACAGGGAAAAGAAGGGAACCAGTGGGGAAAATGCTTCTATCGGATCACAAAAAAGGCGAATATGCTGATGTTTAAAAGCCTCTGACTGAAAAGTGGGGTACCAGCTGCCTCATCTTCCTTAGCACCTTTAAAAACTTTCCCAAAAATTATGGCATGTGAATATATTCGCTCCTTTTTATACTGAGAAACTAGGAAACAGTGACAGAAGGAAAGAGACGAAAAAGTGATGCATACTGGAAAATAGTAGACAGTGGTTGTTTTACAGAAAGAGCAAAGGAGACAACGGTAGTGTGAGAGAAAGTGGGGGACGCAGCGGCAGTGGAACATAATTGACACTGACAGAACATTTCTAGGAGAAGAGTGAAGGAGAAAGTGTCAGCGGGAGAGGAATAAAGAGGAGAAAGTGGAAGTTGAGCAGGTGAGAGACAATGACAGTGAGAGACAGAATCTGAAAATATCACCGAAGAAGAGAGAGATAGTGACAGTGAGAAGAGACAGGAGCAGTGGGACGAGTGAATAAGGTAGTAGCAGTAAGATAGAGCAAGGAGTCAGTGACAGTAATAGTAGGACAGAATGAATAAGAGTCTGGCTGTGAGACAGTGACAGTCAGAGAGACACAAACAGATAATGATGATGAGCTGAGCGGAATGAGTGAGTGAGAGTATCAGATGGTAGTGGACGGTTATGAAAGACTTACAGCAATGGACTAGTGATTGTCTTCGAGTTACAATTAGGGGAGCTTATCGGAGTGAAAGGTGAGTTACATGTTAAAAACAGTGCATATACGTTCACATTCCAAAATTTTTGGGAAAAATCTTTAAAATATGTGCTGAGAAATGTAGTATGAGGCAAGCGCACCCCACTTTTCAGTCAGTCTTTTAAACAGGAGTATATTCGTATTTTTTGTGCTCCAATAGGAACCTTTTTTCCACCGGTAATATAGAAGAAATATCTCGAAAATAAAATTCTACAAATTAACAATGAACTCATGTAACCAGTTGATGAACTTGTGTATTCTGTGATACTGAAAGGAACTGTTCAATGGACAGTAAATGCCGCGCGGAGTGGCCGCGCGATTTGAGGCGTCATGTCACGGACTGCGCGGCCCCTACCGCCGGAGGTCCGAGTCCTCCCTCGGTCATGGGTGTGTGTGTGTTGTTCTTATCATAAGTTAGTTTAAGTAGTCTGTACGTCTAGGGACTGAAGACCTAAGCAGTTTGGTCCCTTAGGAATTAACACACATTTGAATATTTGGACAGCAAACGAAATAAACGTAACAGTTGGAATGGAGTGATTTTTGTAAAGTGAACAGTCTTCGAAACTTTCTGTGTGCCTCGAATAGAAAGTTTGGAATCAGTATGTATTTCTAGCTTTCACGTATTGCAGTGGGACTTGTGTTGCGAAAACCTTTCTAAATCCGATGTATGCAGGCCTAGTAATTCAGATACATCTTTTAGGAAGTTGTAAGAGAGACAAAAAAATGATCAGGGAAAAGACTCGTATAGAAGATGTATTTATGACTGTCATAAAAATTAAATGGAGGTGAACAGGGCGTATAGCCAGGAGAATATATGGGACACAGAGCAAGGAAGTTATATGGTGGACCACATGAGATCAGAGGAGACCGAGGTAACAACCCAGGTTAATTGACCATTTTATATCACACGATTTGCTATCAAATGTACTGTTCGGTTTTAGAAGTCGTTTGACAACTGAAAATGCTATATTCTCTTTCCTCTGTGAGGTACTGGATGGGCTAAACAAAAAGTTTCGAACGCTTGCCGTATTTTTTGATTTAACAAAGGCATTTGACTGTGTTGATCTCACAATATTGCTCCAGAAGTTGGACCATTACGGAATAAGGGGAGTAGCTCAGTTGGTTCACCTCTTAGTTGCAACAGGCAGCAAAAGGTCATTATTCACAATGTTGATAACGGCTGTGATGTGGGATCTGAGTGGGATACTGCAAAGTGGGTGGTGCCCCAGGGATCAGTGTTGGGGCCGCTCCTGTTCCTTATTTATATAAATGATATGCCCTCTAGTATTATGGGTAACTCTGTAATATTGTAGTAACTTTACTTTGGTATGCTGAGGTGTAATATTGTAACTTTAATTTTCTTAGCTGCAATCGGTGCTAATTGACCATGAAAGTGGGTTAAAAGCCGTGATCTGTCTGGGGACGTTAACCGTGGATTACTGGGCAACTGTTTCATCAGATATTTAGTCTAGGTTTACCAAGCAGACAAAACCGGTAATATATATATATAAAAAGGAGAATTTAAATAAAAGGAAAGAAATCAGTTTATATTTGGAAATTTATTTTAAGATTGTTCATTGAAATTTCAGCATATTATACGTGAGTTATAACTGAGCTGGTGCCTTATTTACGATTGAAAAAATGTGAGATTGTAATCTTACGGAACACATAAAATATGGAGCCAAGATTGGGAGACTGCATACCACACTGCATTCATAAAATAACACACGAAGAACATTGAAACATAAGCAAGAAGAAATTAACCACAACCAACAGATTCAGTTTTTTTACCCAAAGAAATTACGTTCATACCACAATCCTGTCCGTCATGTAATTACCACACACTGGTATACTAAATTCATATTAACTCTTTGTGAAGTCTTCGCAAAAAGAATAGCTGAGGGCTACTTTGATGATTACACCACATGCTCCACGTGGTCAACTTGGTTTACACAAAGCGTACAACTCCACAATAATTTTGATAATTAAAATACATTAGATCGAAAAGAAATTGACAAAAGAAAAACCTTGAACTGGTTACTAACGTCTTACTATTAACCTGATGGGTCAAACAGTTATATAAGCACGTGGTAGTGGTCTCGCAAAGTACACCCCACGTGGGCTGAACATAAAGAAAAGTTGCTATATTGAAAATATAGTCAAGACGAGACGTTATAATCACACAAGCATTCGCATTTAAGATTGATCTTAGTTACAGTTACTGATCAACACGTAGTTCCACTTTACTCACAAAGTAGTAACAAAGCAACTACCGGAAACTAATCTGAACTTCACACGAGAATAATACTGCGCTGCAATTTAAGATAACATCGGATATTTTAGACCTAAACCCGAAATAAAGGTGATTAAATTTTCAGTTAGGCTGAACTTAAGAAATCCATTGTCCTACGGACTTAACAGACACGCGCTTAGCCGGAGATCTTACCACTTCAGACGCTCGACACGGCCACACAGCAACTGCCTACTGCCCAGCGTGCTTCCTGAGGGAGGCTCACAAAGACCAACGGAAGTGGCCAGAGGGGCAGCTTCCTATACCAACATGACAACGGACGGACAGGACCATACTAAGGACAGAAACCTCTTTGCTTTTAGGAAGCGTAGCTACCTGTTCCGACGTTGGTCCTACTGTTCTCTAGCAGACAGCCTTGTCTGCTACCCTCAAGCATGCAACTAGAAATACATATGCTCATTCATCCTCTCACACAAAAGGGAAGGGGGATGACAGTATCTTATCATATACAGTATATAAAAGAAAGAGGATGTAGGTTCCGTATGAGACTGTGTGACATGAATTACATATAAGAATTACATATAAACTGTGCTTTAAAGTGTATTAGTGTGACATATCGTTCTTGTTTATGTGTAAAAGTAACACGTTCCACTGCTCAGTCTCCTCCCAGATAGTCAGAAAAGCCACAGTACATTTAGAAGAGGAATTTATTCCATAAATGGCAACAGATTTAAGAAATTAAACATGAAAGGAATCCAACAGAGACCTTTCATAACCCCAACGCTCCGGGAAAAGACTGTGCAGGGAATTTTCTGGCCATGCTAGGACATTCCCAAGCAGGCTTCTCACACCCTACTTAAACCAAAAGTGTAAAAGAAAAGGCAAAAGGACACCAGCTACTTGCTAAAACACAATAATTTCAACACATCTTTAGAATCTGCCAATTTCAAACAGAAAAAAAGAACACAATCTGTGACACCTATTTAAAAGGTAGTGTAGACCTAATTCGGTCAGCAAGTAAAAACAATGGTTCCTGTGTCATTAATATGAAAACAATTTCTGGTTGTTACCCTTATGGAGTTCACCAGTATTTGCTCATTGCAAGAGCCAACTGATCACAGGAAAATTTATGACTGTTTATTAACAAGCAAAATTTATGAAAATAGCAAAGGTGCCACAGCAATTAAAAAAATAACATCAAATAACATCGGTATTAAAAAGCAGAACATAACAATGCACAATCTGCAAAAGCAACAAAATGATAAGAGAAAAAAACATGTTTTACAAAGTGGTTATCGCAAAAAAATTCTATATCGTATAAAACTAATAATTTGTAGAATTAAAATAACTATGTGGCACTCTTTTAATCACTCTACTATATTTCAATTAGCTAGCAAACAATGAGCACTGTGTCATTATACTGAAACTACAATAATTATGTGATTGTTACCCTTAAGGGGTTCCTCACAGTAAATATGCCCCATGCAAAGGCTAATCGATCACAGTTCAATGAGAATAAAAAGCTATCTGACTGATAAACGAAGCAATGCCACAGCAATGAATTTACGAAACAAAATATCACAAATCTAATACATCACACAAAAACAAACATTGATAAATAAAACAGTACAATAGTCAACATCTAAAACAAAAAAAAAACCTATAAATAAAACACCTGCCAAATACAAGAGTCAAAGTCTAAAAAAGATAAATAGAACACCTGCAAAATACAAGAGTCAGTCTAATAAACACCAATAAATCGAACTCCTGCAAAACACACGAGTCAGAGTTTCTCTGACAGAAACACACGTATATGCACTGGACTAAGAACCGTATAATCACTGTTCACTGACACACTTAGTACTTCCACTGTTCCGAGGCACAATATAGGGGAAAGAGGGGGGGTTCGTCGCCGCAGCTGTCAGTAGGGATTTTTTTGTCCATCTGTTGCGTGCGATCCCGCCGTCTCTGCCCTCTCATGAAGTTTCTCCCGTGTCACGTCATCTCGATTTGGTTCCATGTTTGTGTTGTCAAATTCGTGCGGTATCCTCGTTTGACACGCCAGGTTGATATTCCTGGGCAAGGATGACACTTAATGGCTCTTCTTTGGTGCCACCCTTAGCGACCAGAGAACATCGAACCATGATTTACTGTCGCTTGACAGTAGGCATCCATCAGGAAATGTCGATAGGCGTCGTTGACGTCTGCAAGTTTCTCTGGGCAGTACCTGTCAAAAGGCTCCACGCCCCTTGTGTTGTTTCACCGCGGCCGTCTCGTCACGGTCGCGTGCGTGTGGTGCGTTGCCAGCAGATGGATTTCCGCGCGGTGGACCGCTCGCCCATCTCAGGTCATCGCCTCGAGGAAGGGTCGCCCGGGGCGGCCGCCCATTAGCTCCAGGTACAAGGGAAAGTGTTTGCCGCTTACTCTCCTTTTGTTGTCGGCCGCGCTCCCAAAGTGGCCCGGATGACAGCGTGTCCCGCTGGGAAACCCGCCAGTTTACAACTAGTCCGGCTGCTCCCGCTGTCTCTTAAGAGTTTTGCCGGTTCGCTTTCAGGTTCTCAACTGCATTCACAGAAATTTTTCATCATCCTTATGTGACTACACAATGTCATACATAATACCACTTAGTATTGTCTTTCACAATTTTTAAGAACAAAGTGAGACTTAATATTTTTTTTAAATAAAAAATTAGATGAATCGACAATATAAAATAAAATTTAAATGACTTGACAATGTAAAAAAAATAAAAGTGAAATGACTTGACAGTATAAAAATAAAAATTTAAATAAACTGACAATATAATATTTAAATCCACATCACTAATGTGGTTCACTTACGTTTTAATAAATCAAATGCTATTTATTAATTCACTAAAATGAATAGGATTATGCCTTGTGCAAGTATAGGTCAGGACAGCATAGGGTTCACATGTTATTTACACACACATACATGCACACCTGTTGTCTATTCTACAAACTAACTACCCATAAACATGCATTACTCAATATTCTACTTCTATCCACTACTAGTTAAGCCAATAAGCTACTTTAATGCTATTTCAACACCGTGTATATACCACTACAACATTGTTCTAATTCGTCCTCTTCTTGACGCTCGCGGCATACGTCTTGTCACATGATAAATATGGAGAACTTTCCTTAAACATACACATTAAAAAGAACAATGGTTATTTACACGCCAAAACATTTATACCAGTTCGCACACCTGAAAAGATTATACATTTATCATACTCATATATTCACACACATAAAACAGTAAGAAAATTTCACCTAAAATTACGTTATCACAACAATTAATCACGCAGATGACTCTGAGAAGGTTAAAAATATTTGCATTATACAGGTTATATTACATTTTCTTACCCATTTTGCTGCGATTTCGTTCCTTCTTTACGTTACCTTTCGCTTCCAAATCAGTTATTTCGCCTGTGGTGGTTATTCTGGATTCATTTCTCATGAATGGCAAAATTGTGGTCACCTCTATTCTGTAAAACAGTATCATCTTAACATATTGAACTTACAACAGACATAAAAGATCCGAATCCTCCTGTAGTTTAAATGACAAATGTTTTGCTTTATCCTTATTACCTTAAACCAAGCTTTCCTTCGTTCCCATAATCAAAATTATTTAATCATCCTCTACCTTCAAGAGGGAAATTTCCTCAGTACAAATCATATAGGCTGCAGTGCATCCCGCACCAGCGAAAACAGTAAGCTGTAATGCTCACAGCATCAGCAAAACACATAAACGTCGCTTTTCTAGGACAAGTATTAACGCAGAATAATTTTTTAGGCTTTGGCTCAACATCAATCAAGACTACAAAAAGGATCCATATTTCCGTTCCATTCTCCATTTGCTGAAAAGCTGCTCGTATTTGATTACCACAATAATATTTCAGAGCCACGTAAATTACACAAACCACAATTCTTCTTTCACCTTGAAGGGAATCAATATACTTACGAAATCCACAGACAGCACTTTACGTACTCAGCTATAAAGAACAAAAAAGACATATATCATCAATATTAACATATCATCGCATATTGGAAGCCAATGGTTCAACAATCGTATTATCGCATCCTGTTTTCACGATTCCAAACTTACTCATTCTTTCCAACAGAGACCTTTCAACTCTAAAATATTTCTGTTTGCTGATGACACTAGCTTGGTAGTAAAGGATGTTGTGTGCAACATTGACTCGGTTTCAAGTAGTGCAGTACATGACCTCAGTTCATGGCTTGTAGAAAATAAACTAACGTTAAATCACAGTAAGACTCAGTTTTTACAGTTCCTAACACACAATTCAACAAAACCTGACGTTTTAATCTCACAGAACGGGCATATGATTAAAGAAACTGAACAGTTTAAAATCCTAGGTGTTCAGATAGATAGTAAGCTGTCGTGGAAAGCCCATGTTCAGGATCTTGTTCAAAGACTTAATACTGCCATTTTCACTATTCGAACGGTATCGAAAGTGAGTGATACTTCGACTAGCAAATTAGCCTACTTTGCTTATTTTCATTCACTTGTGTCGTATGGTATTACGTTTTAGGGTAACTCTTCCCATTCTAGGATGATATTTTTGGCTCAGAAACGGGCGGTTCGGGCAATAAGTGGTGTGAGTTCACGAACCTCTTGTCGACCTCTGTTCACGAGTTTGGGTATTTTGACATTGGCCTCTCAATATGTGTATTCCTTATTGTCGTTTCTTGTTACCAATATTAGTTTATTTCCAACAATAAGCAGCTTTCACTCGGTTAATACTCGGCAGGAATCAAACCTCCATTTGGATCGGACTTCCTTAACTCTTGTGCAAAAAGGTGTGCAGTATACTGCTGCATCCATTTTCAATAAGCTGCCACTCGAATTCAAAAATCTTAACAGTAATCCACGCGCTTTCAAATCGAAACCGAAGAGTTTCCTCATGGGTCACTCCTTCTATTCTGTCGAGGAGTTCCTTGAAAAATTATGATGATTCTCATTGTATTGCTGATAGCGTTTGCTTAAACTTATGGAATGATTGTCTTTCAGGTTCATGATCATTTATTTTTATCTGTTATTTCTTTTATGTTGTAAGTTCATGTACTGACACGTTCCATGACCTTGGAGATTTGCTCCTCAGTTTGGTCCTACGGAACTTGACATGTAAATAAATAAATAAACCCAACGGCAGGTAGGTACTTGACATAAGAAATGTAGGACCAGCGTGGATGCATATAGCATGAAAAACCTTGGAGGAGGATTTCATTTATCAGTAATGGCATGTATCCAATGATCACAATGATAAATCACCTTTTACTAATATCCATACTGTGTAAGGGCAATGGTTTAGCAAAAGCAGTTGTCGTTCGAATACTTCAGTGTTGTACTTACACGGTAGAAAATGAAGGGACGTGTTGGCCACAGAGCTGGTCCATTCTTCACCGCATCTTTGGAGTGACACAGGAACTAAGACACTCAGACCCCTTCTCGTAGAAGTATTTAGACTCTTAAGGAAAATCGTACACAGAAGCAGAAACATGCGCTTCCGTTACAGAATTACGGCCAAAACTGTATTCCTTCAGGAAGCCACAAACTTTGAAAGGCCCATAGGATAGCATCTGATTTCGGAAAGAAGTTGATACGTTTTGTAATGCATTTTGAAGAAATGACTTTTCTCCATTATTATTTCCTCTCAGATATAATGGTGGTACGCTTCGGAGATCTAGCTACAAACTTACTATGTTCCATACATTTCATACAGTTGCTGTCACATTTCAAGCTATCTCAAGGCAACTTGTGTGGCTGTAGGTTAACGGCGTAAGTAGTACATAAAGAATTAAATAGCGAGCTTGATATCCCGTCGAAATAAATGGTACAAGAAATGTGATAAGAAATAATTTAGGCCTAAGGCCTTGAGCATAAAAATTTTCTAGCTCTTCACTCCCCCACCCCAACCCCCAACCACACATAAATCGGTGCTTCTACACCGTCGAGTTTCTGTGCCTATAAAGGGTAAATGATATTGGACAAACAAATTCATGCAGGTGAGGTGATTGCCGTTGGTTTGACTGACAGCGTGAACGTTCTCTGTAGATGTCACAAATTAATGACAACTCAGAAAACGAATTTTATCGTTTTCATCACGTGGTGGTTTTTGAGATTAAATTTGAGACAATAGTTACAAGCGAATTCAGTTTGGCGATCGACATCCATTCTAAAGCAGTGCTGAATAATCAAAGGTGATCTCTAAATCTAGATATCGAAAATTTTAGGTAACATGTTTCTATAACAAAATGAGTTGGTTCAGCAGTTAAAATATTTGATTTTCATTGGGAAGCAGTCAACTTAAAATTCCCGTCATGTCACCAGAATAGATATTTCCTCTATTCCCTACATCTTGTGGGGTTAATGAAGGCATGGCAGCTGATACAAGGCGCTGTCGATGTCTTCCCTATCTTAGAGCTGCTCTAGTTTGAGCTCCATCTCTAATGCTGTCGTCGTTGGCAAGCCGTTAATAATGCTTTTCTTTATGCGCTCCTTTATTCAAGACGGCATCGTTCCGATACTGACAATGTTGAGTGTTTATGAAAAAAAGTTCAAGGCAATCGTAAAATGCGTTTTGGACAGGTACGTGCCGAGAAAAACTGTGCGGGACGGGAAAACCCACCGTGGTTCAACAACAAAGTTAGGAAACTACTGCGAAAGCAAAGAGACCTTCACTGCATGTTTAAACGCAGCCAAAACCTCTCAGACAAACAGAAGCTAAACGATGTCAAAGTTAGCGTAAGGAGGGCTATGCGTGAAGCGTTCAGTGAATTCAAAAGTTAAATTCTGTGTACCGACTTGACAGAAAATCCTAGGAAGTTCTGGTCTTACGTTAAATTAGTAAGTGGCTCGAAACAGAATATCCATATCCAGACACTCAGGGATGATGATGGCATTGAAACAGAGGATGACACGCGTAAAGCTGAAATACTAAACACCTTTTCCAAAGCTGTTTCACAGAGGAAGACCGCACTGCAGTTCCGTTTCTAAATCCTCGCACAAACGAAAAAATGGCTGACATCGAAATAAGTGTCCAAGGAATAGAAAAGCAACTGGAATCACTCAACAGAGTCAAGTCCACTGGACCTGACGGGATACCAATTCGATTCTACACAGAGTACGCGAAAGAACTTGCCCCCCTTCTAACAGCCGTGTACCGCAAGTCTCTAGAGGAACGGAAGGTTCCAAATGATTGGAAAAGAGCACAGGTAGTCCCAGTCTTCAAGGGTCGTCGAACAGATGCGCAAAACTATAGACCTATATCTCTGACATCGATCTGTTGTAGAATTTTAGAACATGTTTTTTGCTCGCGTATCATGTCGTTTCTGGAAACCAAGAATCTACTCTGTAGGAATCAACATGGATTCCGGAAACAGCGATCGTGTGAGACCCAACTCGCTTTATTTGTTCATGAGACCCAGAAAATATTAGATACAGGCTCCCAGGTAGATGCTATTTTTCTTGACTTCCGGAAGGCGTTCGATACAGTTCCGCACTGTCGCCTGATAAACAAAGTAAGAGCCTACGGAATATGAGACCAGCTATGTGGCTGGATTGAAGAGTTTTTAGCAAACAGAACACAACATGTTGTTCTCAATTGAGAGACGTCTACAGACGTTAAAGTAACCTCTAGCGTGCCACAGGGAAGTGTTCTGGGACCATTGCTTTTCACAATATATATATAAATTACCTAGGAGATAGTGTCGGAAGTTCCATGCGGCTTTTCGCGGATGATGCTGTAGTATACAGAGAAGTTGCAGCATTAGAAAATTGCAGCGAAATGCAGGAAGATCTGCAGCGGATAGGCAATTGGTGCAGGGATTGGCAACTGACCCTTAACATAGACAAATGTAATGTATTGCGAATACATAGAAACAAGTATCCTTTATTGTATGATTATATGATAGCGGAACAAACACTGGTAGCAGTTACTTCTGTAAAATATCTGGGAGTATGCGTACGGAACGATTTGAAGTGGAAAGATCATATAAAATTAATTGTTGGTAAGGCGGGTACCAGGTTGAGATTCACTGGGAGAGTCCTTAGAAAATGTAGTCCATCAACATAAGCGGTGGCTTACGAAACACTCGTTCGACCAGTACTTGACTATTGCTCACCAGTGTGGGATCCGTACCAGGTCGGGTTGGCGGAGCAGATAGAGAAGATCCAAAGAAGAGCCGCACGTTTCGTCACGGGATTATTTGGTAAGAGTGATGGCGTTACGGAGATGTTTAGCAAACTCAAGTGGCAGACTCTGCAAGAGAGGCGCTCTGCATCGCGGTGTAGCTTGCTGTCCTCGTTTCGAGAGGGTGCGTTTCTGGATGAGGTATCGAATATATTGCTTCCCCCTACTTATACCTCCCGAGGAGATCACGAATGTAAAATTAGAGAGATTCGAGCGCGCACGGAGGCTTTCAGACAGTCGTTCTTCCCGCGAACCATACGCGACTGGAACAGGAAAGGGAGGTAATGACAGTGGCACATAAAGTGCCCTCCGCCACACACCGTTGGGTGGCTTGCGGAGTATAAATGTAGATGTAGATGTAGATGTGACGATATTATCGAACTTGCTGGACTGGTCAACAGAGAAGTCATCACAGAAGCAGCAATCTATTGTTTGCCAGTTATTGTATCCTTAAAAATAGAAATAACAAGGTGTCCGAACTTGTTTCTGTACTTCGTGAAAATATTGCTCAATACGCTCTGGAAGACACATTAATGTATTGGCTGCCCGATTCGCCGTGTTGCAAGTCGGCGGTGAGAGGGCGCATTTCGCAACAGCAATGAACCAATGCTACCATAACTTTAACAGAATCTGATAATGTTCGTGAAATTTTCCCGCATCTGTCGACAGCTATGACTAAATTTATGGCAAAATATGAATTAGCACTTTCGACCATCCCTTTGTAGCAAAAGAGGGGAAAGGATTTGAGCGGCACATAACGAATGTATTACAGTTCCTGAATTAAATTGTACATTCACTGGCACAATAACACAAAATTTCAACAGAAATTCCCGATTACGGTCGATGACGTCATGCTAGTCTTCATTACGACAGAAACAACGTTCTCTCCAAGAAGTAATGCGGACCCGACGAACTTGGCGATTCTTTATGTGTGAAAGAGACCAATTCGATCGAAGGCGATGAGCTTTCCTAATCATCTAGCCTCTGGCTGTGAAGAGTAGTATCACCTGTATAAGGAATACGGAGGCTTCTACATACAACTTAGTATACAGTAAGAACTTATAAGAAAGTATGTACTTTCTGTACTACCTTGGCCGGCCGGACTGGCCGAGCGGTTCTAGGCGCTACAGTCGCGTTCCACGACGTATCCTGCTACATTTTTTAACAGGCTAGGATTCGACAACAGAAAAGTGAGTTTTCACCACTCACCTACTTTTAAGGTAATGGGTACTTTCAGATTTTATTAGATTGCGTTTATTCTTGCTGTTACAGTTCCACTAATTTTCAACAAATCAGAACCGTTTGTGCTTTGTCTCTGAAATACTAGAAATACTCCGTGAGCTTCTTTACTGCGCTAGAGACTGTAACTTTTACGGTCACTTGGCGTTTGGGACAAGGTAGTACAAATGGTTCAAATGGCTCTGAGCACTATGCGACTTAACTTCTGAGGTCATCAGTCGCCTAGAACTTAGAACTAATTAAATCTAACTAACCTAAGGACATCACACACATCCATACCCGAGGCAGGATTCGAACCTGCGACCGTAGCGGTCGCTCAGTTCCAGATCGTAGCGCCTAGAACCGCACGGCCACTCCGGCGGGCAAGAACGGAATTAACTCAGTCGGAAAACGGGCATTGAACTGAAAAGGTTCTGAGAACTATGGGACTTAACATCTATGGTCATCAGTCTTGAACTGAAAGGGAATTTGGTAGAAAAATAGGGCACCTTTCAACTAAAATGCTCAGTCACTCGCCGTCAGGGCGAGCACGTATCACCTTGCCCCTGTAGCCTCTAATACGTCGATTCCTTGTTATCCGAAGACTCCCAGCTGATGCTCAAGTTCCAGTTAACTGGCTTCCTACCGCTAGTTCCTGGAAGCGTTCAATGTGTTCTCGTACATTAGCTTTAATGCGGAGGTTTGACACAGGAGCAGCTACCGTGAAATCAAATTTTGCCCATCAACTGCTCCGGGTGCGCATCTGAATAGAAACAGCTCTGGGTAAGCGAGCGCTCGCTTAAACTTGTGCCTCATCAAAGCGAGCTGCTCTGCAAAAAGCGGCCGGACAGCTAGGCTAGCAGGTGCGCCGTGACCGGCATGCGGACGGCCGCTGAAATCTTAATTCAATTAGGCAGCACGGGCGGCCATTGCGGCGTAAGGCGACACCGCAGCAGCGGCGGCGGCAACGCTCCGCCGCAAGAATGCGGCTCTGCTCTGCCGTGCCCTGCGCGGCTCGGCTCGGCTCGGCTGGGCCGCTGAAATACTAACTGCGGCGCCGCGATTTATCTACTGGCGGGCTCGCGAAAACCCGGCCGGCTGCGGCGTGTTGAGCGCACCGCGCACCTTGTACCGCGCAGGCGCGTGAGTTACCGCCGCTCCCTGCTACCTGCAGCCGACCTAACGCTGTCCGCAGATTTATTCACTCGATCGTGCCGCCGCGTCCCACTCACAGCATTTCCAGCAATTTCTTTTGAAAAATTAATGACGCAGCCTGTTACTGTACTAAACAGCTCGTCTGCTCATAATTATAAGTTGCACTGGATTCCTCCAATCGCTATTTTGTATCCTGTTAGCCACTGAAACTGTAGCACCTCGAAGGGTGTATGCAACAAATGTCAAATTAGCATGAAATGTACTACATATTGCTATGTGCAAATGATTATCATCTCAGCGCAACCGCACAAAACAGTGTAAGTAGGCTGTTTAGGTTTTTATGTTGGTAACACCACGTAGCGCTCTGTATGAAGATCACTGACTTTGCTGTGTGCAGTCTGTGGCTGGCTGGACTCATTGTTGGGATATTCGCTTGTGTAGTGTTGGGCAGTTGGATGTGAACAGCGCGTAGCGTTTTGCAGTTGGAGGTGAGCCACCAGCAGTGGTGGATGTGGAGAGAGAGATGCCAGAGTTTTGAGAGGTTACTATAAGAGGACGATCTGGACGTGTGTCCGCCAGAAAAAGGAAATTTGTAAGACTGGATGTCATGAACTGATGACTTTTGAACATTATTAAGATAAATACATTGTTTGTTCTCTATCAAAATCTTTCATTTGCTAACTATGCCTATCAGTAGTTAGTGCCTTCAGTAGTTAGAATCTTTTATTTAGATGGCAGTATTGCCGCTCGCTGTACTGCAGTAGTTAGAGTAACGAAGATTTTTGTGAGGTAAGTGATTCATGGAAGATAAAGATTATTGTTAGTCAGGGCCATTCTTTTGTAGGGGTTATTGAAAGTCGGACTGCGTTGCGCTAAAAATATTGTGTGCCATTTTAGTGATGATCAGAATAAGTAAAGAGAGAACTGTCTGAGTACATTCAGTTTTACTCAGCTGTCTCTGTATCAAATAACGTACAAGTATACCAGCACATTAATTCATAATTTTTCAAAGGGGACCTTTGAACAGGAAAGAATAAAACCATCGACTTTCTCTTTACGACTTAAGGAAACATTATGCCGTGGAAGTCTCATTCAGAAACCACATTTGAATGTAGATTGTTTGTGAGCAATTTGTGTTACGCCTCTTGTATGGTGGATCGACGTCTTCCGGCACGTGTTGGAATATTGCAGCGGCAGGATCGCATATCGAGACTCCAGTTTATCGTTCCCCAAAATTGCTAGTTGTGTCGGTTAAGATACCACGAGTGTCATGCAGATATGGTATCAGTGACACCAGAATGAAATTTTCACTGTGCAGCGGAGTGTGCTCTGAGTCCTCAGAGCACTTGCTCACGAAAGACATAGTTCTTGAATTTAAGTCTCGGTCAGGCATAAAGTTTTAATCCGCCAGGAAGTTTCATAGAATCAATGTGTTCACGAGAGCCTAACTTCATCCAGGACCTCACTGTCACCACACGACTAGGGCCCGAGAGGAAAGACACATTGTTCTCTCCACTGTGCAGGATCTTATTGCCACGACACGTAACTTGAGTCAGGAGATTCACGTGTTTCCAGCAAGACAAGTATGAGGGTTGACTGAAAAACAATGCCTACACCTTCGTAACAGCAGCAATGCCTACACCTTCGTAACAGCAGCAGTGCTGCCAACAGTTGGCAGCACTGCTACGTGGCACGTACTGGCTTCTTCCGTAGCCTCTTCTCTACAGCTCCAGATGGTGGGAAGCCTTAGCATTAAACGGTTGTGTTGTTACAGTGTAAAGTATGGTACCCTGCGCAGACGGTCGGTCTATGCAATTTAAGCAACGTGCAATCATTGAATTCTTGACAACAGAAGGTGTCACCCCAAAGGAGATTCGTCAGAGAACGAAAGCAGTTTATGGTGATTGTGTTGATATGAGTACTGTGCGTCGTTGGGCGAGTAAGTTTAAATATGTTCAGAACATCTGATCTGCGTGACAAACAAGGAGTTGGACGTCCTGTGACAGCATCCACTGAGTTTCACAAGCAAAATGTTGACAGATTGGTTCAGGACGATCGTCGTACTACTCAGAGAGAAACTGCAAGCACAATCGGCATTTCACAGGAATGTGTGGGTCACATTATTGCTTTATTTGGCTATCGGAAGATCTGTGCACGATGGGAACCCCGGATGCTGACTCCTGAAATGAAAGCGCACAGACTTGAAATTTGCCAGGAACTCCTCTCGCGTTACGAAAATGAAGGTGACGCCTTTCTCCATTTAATCATGGGACATCATTACGCTTCTGATGAGGACGTTGAGAGAACTGTGAGACTGTGGTTGCGAAAACAGAGTGCCGCCTTCTTCCGTGACGGCTACAGAAAACTTGTTCATCTTTGGCAGAAATGTATCCAATTGGCTGGTGATTATGCGGGAAAGTGAATATTGGTAATTAAAGATCACATTCTAAGGATTACTTCTGCGTTTGATTTATTAAAATATTCCCAGTTAACGAAGGTGGAGGCATTACTTTTCATTCAACCCTCCTATCTACACGACTTGCGACATCTGGAGAACGGGTTTTCATTACGGTGGCCATTGATCAGGATTTTCTTGAACCGGCAGCAGTAGGTCCTGCGTCGACGGCGCTGCTCCGAACAACCACATTGGACACAGGAGTAACTATGCCCACTTCCGCATACAGTGTCGCAATAGACCTGACCATGTATGTAGGATCCAAGGAAAACGAACGTTGCCAGGCTGCCACGAGTCACCACTTTTCATGATTGTACAGGACGTCGTTGGGTACACAACTCGATCGTATCTGGTTTGCATAGACTGCAACCGAAACAGCAGGCCTTATATTTTTGACGTGTACCCTATCCATGAGGTCTCTGTGACGTTATCTTTCAACAAAATAATGGAAGACCGCATGTTACCCTTAAAGGTTCTGGCCTAGCTCAATACAGATGGTGCTGGACTGTTCCCTGACCTAAATTTTCTCCAGATCTCTCACACACTGTAAACACCTGATCATAGGCTGATAGAAGACTGCTCTCTACCTAATCGACGTACTGATTAACTCTGACATCAAGCTGTTGCATCGTGGGGTGATGTACTCTTTCCTGTCATCCAAAGATGTATACTGTAAACTAAACTTCGCACCATGTATACCCGTATACTCGATACCATCTACAAATTCAATCAAGTTGGTGTATACGCACCATCAGCAAAATTTTGTCATTTGCCATCTTTACTGGCGTTGCAGTTCAATGCCAGAAAAGTAATTACAGTGCCTTGAGCCATAAACCTATTTTGTGTCATTATTTTCTGATTTCCACTATTTTCACGCTTTCTTAGTTAAATACTGGACTGGTACAAGGTCTTCGACTGGGAAAATACGGTACAGACGTTGGTGAAATACGATACTACACTGAAAAAAGTAAACGCGATTTACAGAGATAGGAGCTCACAACTTCCCTCCTATAAGTTAACTAGCAACGGCGGCGACAGAAAAGGCACCGCTGCATAGTTAAAATAAAGCAAAATTCGATAAATCACGAAAACAGCGGACGCCGTGCGACGGGATAAACACTACGAAAGAGTGAGTCTATTGAGTTCACCTATTGCAACAATTTCTCCACCGCCGACAAGCATTTATACCGAACTTCCTCAGTCACTAGCTGTTTACATTCGAATCCGTTCTCTCACAAAATTTTTTACCCCAATCGTACTTTCTGCTACCATACAACTTACTGCCTGACATCTTAGCACATATGCTAGCCCTTTTTATACCGTAAAAGAAATGGAAAGCGTTAAACCACGAAGCATCAAATCTTTTTATCAAACTTTATCGAGGCGTTCATCACATCTCGGGTATTAAATTATTAGATTTTCATTTCGACCATATTCATCATCAGTATGTGGTTTGATCCACATGAGCACGGATACACACTTTTGTTACAGCATGGAAGCAAACAGCTTCCGAATGACATCTTCTTTAATTTCTTGCCAAGCCTGCTACACATGAGGCATCATTTCATGAAGATTGTTGATTGGAGACTGGTATGAAAGCACACGTCTTCTCATCTTATTCCAGACATTCTCTGTGGGTGATACATCAGGATACTGGACAGGGCACTCACTTAAGGCTCCGTACATTCTACAGGCGTCTGCGGTGCTAAATGCTGTATGGGGTCTTGCATTATCCTGCTGGAATAAGTCAGGTGGTACCCTGGTCATGAGGGATATGATAAACGGTTTATCAAGCTCGCCACATATTGGCGATAACTCAAATTCAACAACTGCCAAATCAGAGCAGCTGCCTTATCCAACAACTCTTCACACGATGAATCCAACGATGGACATCTCCAGAATCGCTGCTTCTTGTGACCTTTCACCAGCCGTCTACAGACGCTTAGCGTCCATATGACAGCCACCAGCAGAACCAGGACTTTTAAACGCCACAGAAAGTCACTCAATGTCCCAATTGATTCAATGTCTACTCCATGTATATCACGATATCACGGAGCGAGGTGCCGCAGTGGTTAGTACACTGGACTCGCCTTCGGAAGGACGACGGTTCAATCCCGCGTCCGGCCATCCTGATTTACGTTTTCCGTAATTTTACTAAATCGCTTCAGGCAAATGCCGGTATGATTAATTTGACAGGGCATGACCGACTTCGTTTTCCATCCTTCCCAATCCTATGAGACCGATGACCTCGCTGTTAGGTCTCTTCCCCCAAATAACCTCCCCCCCCCCACATCCTCCCAACCCAACCCCTATATACATCTCTGTTGTCTGTAGTTCGGTATCTGAGCTTGACATCTCGAGACATTAATTCAGCTTGAAGTTAGAAGTTTCCAGCAGTTTTTAGTGACATTCGTCTCTTCATCAGAAGCAGTCGAAGAATCTTGGAATGTGCTTGGGGTGTACATTGCGTGTGGGAAAGGTAATGAGATTGATTTTTCATCTACCAAAGTTTTTTTTAAAGAAGAATATTGTCCCGAATGAGATTTGCACTCTGCAGCGGAGTGTGCGCTGATAATAAATTTCGTGGTAGATTAAAACTGTGTGCCGGACCGAGACTCGAACTCTGTACCTTCGCCTTTCGCGGGCAAGTGCTCTACCAACGGGGCTACCCAAGCACGACTCACGCCCCGTCCTCACAGCTTTACTTCCGCCAGTACCTCGTCTCCTACCTTCCAAACTTGCCCACGAAAGGCAAAGGTCCCGAGTTCGAGTCTCGGTCCGGCACACAGTTTTAATCTACCAGGAAATTTCAAGAATATTGTCCCTTCATATTAGTTCCCTTCGGTAACAATACAACGACGAAGTCGTTCCCGCTCTTGGTAACAGCGCTGAAGGGTGTAAGTAGGCTGTTATGTGTATGTTGGCAGCGCTATGTAGCGCTCTGTATTAAATATCTGACAGCGCTGTGTGCACTCTGTAAGAGACTCTGTGGCTGGTCGCACTAGCAGTTGGAGGTGAACAAAAAATGGTTCAAATGGCTCTGAGCACTATGGGACTTAACATCTGAGGTCATCAGTCCCCTAGAACTTAGAACTACTTAAACCTAACTAACCTAAGGACATCAGACACATCCATGCCCGAGGCAGGATTCGAACCTGCGACCGTAGGGGTCGCGCGGTTCCAGACTGAAGCGCCTAGAACCGCTCGGTCACTCCGGCCGGCGGAAGTGAACAGCCAGCAGTGAGTAGTCAGCAGTGATGGAGGTTAGAGGTTAATAATTGGCAGATTTGGAGGTTTTGCATTATTAGCGCGAGCGGACGGTTTGAATGTATATCCGTCATTGAGATTTATTACTGATGATCATATAATTTTTGAACTGGTTGCACATTATTAAGGTAAAAAAAATACATTGTTTGCTTTGCAACAAAATCTTTCCTTTGCTAACCATATGGCTATTAGTAGTTAGAGCCTACAGTAGTTAGAATATTTTATTTAGCAGGCTGTATTGGCGCTTGCTGTATTGCAGTAGTTCGTGTAATGAAGATTTTTGTGAGGTAAGTGACTTATGAAATGTAGAGGTTAGTGTCAGGATTTCTTCTTAGTCAGGGCCATTCTTTTGAATTAATTTTAAAGCAGTTAGATCGCGTTACCGTTGAATATTGTGAGTAATTAATGAATAGGAAAAGTTTGAGTTCTGTTTGTCAGAGCAGATTCTGTAGGTCAATGTTGAAATGATAAAGACTAGCAGAAGTGATTCTTGCAGTCAATTTCACTCAGCAGTTTCAGAATCAAATAATGTAGAAGTTTCACCTTCTCAGTCATTCAGCAATATGAACAATTTATTTTATTAAGAAGTTTCAAAGGCTTCAACAGGAAGGGCCTTTCACGTGTCGCTCGTATTCTTTTGAAAGTTCTCCAGAGTCCATTATGACGTCCTTTTAAGACATACTTCACTCTCGAAAAATAAAAAGTCAGAAGGACTCAGATCAGATGAATAGGGGCTGTGGAACAACAGGAATATCTTTGAGGTAAAAAATTTCGTGATGAAAGTGGCCCTGTGACATGGGGCGCTGTCATGATGTAGCATCCTCTTGTCTGCAATGTCCGGTCTCACTCAGTTCACACTTTTCCTGAGCCTTTCAAGGACATCTATGTAAAAAACAACTTGGTTGGCAGTTTGTCCTGCAGGAACAAATTGTTTATGCATGATACACTTAATGTCAAAAAATCATCACTGTTTTCATCTTTGATTTGCTCATTAGAGCTTTTCCCCGTCGGGGGGATGTCTGAGTGTGTCACTCCTCACTTTTCCGCTTTGTCTCAGGGTCGTATCCAAAAATCCAGGATTCATCACCTGAATCACGGCAGAACCATTCGTGCTCACTGGCAATCCTCTCAAGAAGATCAAAGCACACGTTTCTTCGACAGTCCTTCTGCTCAGTTGTGAAGTTTTTCGGCACCATTTTGGCACAACCCTTTAGCATGTGCAAAACTTTGGTCAGAATGTGATGTACGTTGAAAGTGTTTAAATTGGTCACCCAATACCCGTATTGTTAAACATCTGTCTGATCTCACAAGAGCACGCACACGTTCGACGTTTTCGTAGATTTTTGAAGTTGAAGGTCTCCCTCAGGGAAGTTTGTCTTCAACGTGTTCTCAGCCTCCCAAGAATGATTTCAGCCAGCGAAAAACTTGCGATCTTGATAAGGAATGTTCTCCATAGGCCTGTTTCAACTTTTCAAAGGTCACATTTGCAGATTTCTCGTGTTTAACGCAAAGCTAGATGGCACAAGGTTGCTCTAAATTCAGCTGCTCCATTTTCGTAGCACACAGCATAAACCCAACTTCACTGATGGCGCTCTCAAAAATCACATAACGACTATACGGACTTGAAACTCGAACTGAGCATATGGAAGGGATGAACACACCAGCCTACACAAGTTGAACAACACAGTGTTGCCAGATCGGTCGAAGTGTTGTCATTCTCATTACTTTTCTCACACACATCATAGTTTTTCTGGAGATACGCCTGCTCCTCTTCCAAAACAGTTGCCCTGAGTCCATTTCGTCACGATGTGTTCTGCAGGTATTGTAAAACAGCTAACTTTCTGTGTGATCTGTCGCTACGATTCTCCCAAGTCTCATATGTCAACTATTCCGAAAGATGGCGATAAGCTACACGTCACCACGCTCTGGGCATGCTGTGTAACCATGTACCGTACACATGAGAAGTTTCACTACCGTTAGACGCACACAATAGGTATCATAGGTATGTATGGCGTTTTCCACATTTAAAATATCAAAACTTCATTGACTCAAGGAAGAAAGATTCAGCGAAGTCTCCCACAGGCTTACAAACCGTGGAATATCAGTTTGGTAGCATTAGGCCAGGATTTTCATGGTGTAACGCTTTATATTTCTGTCAGTGCAGTTATGTAGAGGTGAAGAGATTAGTACTACGTAGTAAAAGCTGGGGTACCTCAAACCAGTTCAATGACTGATGCCTTACAAATAATAGTGGAAATAATTAGGAACGAAGTCCACCTTTTGAGAAAAATGAGTTTTTAACAATTTCTTGGATTTAACAACAAATTAATCTTAGTCCATACATTATATAAGTAATAATTACCTGATTAATTCTCCTCGAATTTGCAAAAGCTGAAGATATAAGCACAAAGTAATGGAAGAAAGAGTGGTAAAAAAGAGAAAGGAAGTGATCAACAAAAACCTGAATGACAGAAGCATCATGAAGAAAGCTAAAATTAAAGGTTTGGCTCATAAGAATCACAAAGGACAGGAAGTTATTGCAAGGACAACTGAACTCCTTGCAGGTACCTCTAGAGGTTATGATATCCTTTTGCAATGTATTACAAAACATTCTTATTTAAATGATATTTTACGTGGATTGGTGAGTTCCTTTGCCTTTAATCCAAATAAATACAGTTTCATTAGTAGATAGCTTACGTCTATTACGGGTATACAAGGTAAAGGGAGAGGGTGACATATAAGTAGATTTGCCAAAGTCTTTATTAGCATTTTCGGTAACATGATAGGTTCTGTAGGCGATGACATCTCGGTCTACGAAGCTCTCCAGGCCAGATACGTTTGGAACTCCTGATCCACCTCGTACAATTGCAACAGTTAACCAGCCATTGCCATGAGTGAAGGAATCATTAATGTCGATGCTGAAGTTCAATCTGCATCCACAGAAGACAGCTGGTCCGTCCAGTAGAGAGTGTGCTGCGACAGATTTTATAGTATTCTTCTTCTTGTCAGCAGATATATTTTCAGACGCAAGAAACATTTCTTTAACCATTTGGCTGAACATCTGAAGATAGGACTAATCCAGCATGCAGACGACTTTCATACGAAAGATGAACAAGATGTATACCTGCAAGGGTTAATTGAAGAAACGTAGACGTCGTCGAAGTGGTGAAGGATCAATGACAGCATGTCCTTTAATCTGTAATGTACTTAGTGATGGAATAAAAATAAATGGGTCCCTGAAGCATTTATGAACTTATATAGAATTACTTCAAATGTCTCAAACGGCTTTTTGAATTGAAATTGCAATGGAAATCAGCAAAGGGTGCTCTTGGAATACGCAGTAGCTCGAGTGAAATGCCTGCAGATGAATTTCAAAAGATAAATAACCATGTAAATTCACTTCCTGTGCATGAGTCTCGTTATTCTGACAGAGAGAAGTAATATTTAGATCCCAGATTAAATAGAACCAAATGCATGACCGTTTTTAAAGCAAAATACCCAGATTCAAAAGTGTCATATAAATACTAAACAAAATATTTCAGAGAAAATTTTTAGTTGACTTTTGGATACACTCAAGTAGATACATGTTGTAGGTGCGAAGACCTGTCCGTGAAAATTAAAAGCCTTGATTAAATGAAGTTTCAAATATGTTTGCTGTGGCAGAGAAAACAATACACCTGAGACGAGCAGAGAGATTCCACAGACATATAAAAGTGGTTAAAGAGACGTGTGAAAAGGACAATACTGTAGCAGAGATTGTCATGGATGATATGCAGAATCTCCCGTTGCCATATATACCAGTGCAATAAATATTTTATTTACAACAGTTATGGGTAAACGAGTTCAATTTCAACACTTAAAAAGTGGTAAATCCGTCTTTTATGCGTACCAAGGACAGGCTCAGAAAGGACCAAATGAGGTACATTCCTTCCTGCTACATTATTACAGATCCCAGTAAAGGGCCTGAGGTTAAACAACTATATATTCAGATGGTAGCCTAGACGAGAACAGAAATAACACAGCTGCAAGGTCTTTGTTGTCTTTGACAGGCACTGGTGACTTTGAGAAAATCGCCCATTTTTTTTCTTTTCGTAGGCACTAGTACATTACATGCGACAGGAATTTTTCAGTAGTAAAAAGGGCCACAAAAATGATTGACAGAATATACACTGTGAAGGAGTGTTTGGAAATTATTGCAAACTCTTAGGCAAAAAAGAAATCATTGCAGTCATGGTAGAAACGGAAGACACCATTGACTTTAAAAACTGATGGCCTACTGTACGCAAGGAAACAGCTATCTCTTTACAAATAGCAAAAGGGAAGGTGCCGAGATAGAAAGAGCAGTTTGCTATTTCCAGGCACAACCAATTTCTGTGCACATCTGATGTCAAAGGAACTATTGAAGCACTCGAGTATATAGAGGGATTGGCGAGTCAAACCTTTTATCTCCGGCTTCCAGGGAAGGATCAACAGCCGCGCGGGATTAGCCGAGCGGTCAGGGGCGCTACAGTCATGGACTGTGCGGCTGGTCCCGGCGGAGGTTCAAGTCCTCACTCGGGCATGGGTGTGTGTGTTTGTCCTTAGGATAATTTAGGTTAGGTAGTGTGTAAGCTTAGGGACTGATGACCTTACCAGTTAAGTCCCATAAGATTTCACACACATTTGAAAAATTTTGAAGGATCAACAACTTACAACGGCAAAAACAGGACCTAAATGAATGGAAAAGATCCCATTAAAAAGACTAAGCTGGAAGATACTAGAAAGTGTCTGCAGTATACTACAGTGAATGACGAAACAATAATGTTCTGTGAGGAATTATTAGCTTGACCAGTCACAGGATGAGTGTTCTTGCAAACTTACGTTTCTGTTTACTTATCGAAATAAATACTAAGCAGACATTTTTGTAAGGAATGTACATAATATTTGAAATTCATATTGGAACAAATACGCATCACAAGTAATAATCACACTAGAATTTATCTCCAACTCCTGCATTTTTAATAATTAAAAAGAATGAATAAATAAATAAAAAATTTTACAAATCAGCAGCAATACTATCCACTGGTCCTAAACCACATGAAATACACGGTGTCCGAAAAGTCTTTACCTGATTACATAAATTGATAACTCAGGCTAGAAGTAAGATACAAATATGAAACTGGTGTCTAATTGTTTACAAACTATCAAAGTTTTTTTCACAGATCAGTAAACCTCCACATGAGCACCCTTGGTAGCACGTAGCACATCTAGGCGATATTCAGTTTCCGTCCACACGTTAGCCAACATCACTGGAGGGATCGATTCAACGACTGTTGTTATCCGTTGCCGCTGGGTTTCAAGATCTGGTACACGTGTTCGGTAGACCTCGTCCTTGACATAACCCCATAAAAAGAAGTCTAATGGGGTTATGTCAGGAGAGCGTGGACGCCAAACCGTTGGCCCATCACGACCAATCCATCGCCCAGGAAAGGTCATATCGAGATAGGCACGGACGTCCAAACCCCAATGAGGCGGTGCACCGTTTTGTTGAAACAAGACATCGGGGTGATACCGAAGCAGCTGAGGAATAGCATACAGTTGCAACATGTCCAGATAGACTGCCTCAGCGAAGAAGAATGGCCCGATAATTCGATCGTGCAGTAGCACGCACCAAATATTCACCTTTGGACGTGCTACCAAGGGTGCTCATGTGGAAGTTTACTGATGTGTGAAAAAAAACTTTGATAATTAGACACCATTTTCTTATTTGTATCTTACTTCTAGCCTATAAATTTATGTAATCAGGGAAAGACTTTTCGGACACCCTGTGGTACCACATGTACCAAAAATTATACCACGACTCCTAGGAAAGAGTTTTCTGTTGTTTTCTTCATATTTGCTACTTTTTAACATGGTCCTTTTTCCAACTCTGAGATGCATTAATTGTATCTGTGCAGGGATGAACAGGTTGATAACAAGCAAGGTGGAGTAGAGGGTTAGTTGGAACCACCTGAAGGTTTTCGAGTAGTTGAGACTTGGCGCAGCAGGTGGAGCCTGCAGGAGAGTGGCGCGCCGCGCTCCGCGGAGCGTGAAGCCCCGGAGGGCGCAGGTAGAGGGCCGGGCAGCCGTGCAGGACGCCGGCCTCAGGGCAGGGTGCGCCCGGCGCGCGCGGTCACGCCCCACTGAGGCGCCGCCGCCGCCGGCTGTCCGGATATCCGCACGTCCGTGCCTGGCCTCGCCCGCACCTGCCGCCGCCAATTACTCGCGTGTGCCAGGGTGAAAGCCCCGAGCAAGCACTCCGTGTGTCATTCCTCGGTCCTTCGAAATGGATAGCGTCCAAAAGGAATATTGCGCAATGTAGGAGCTACAGGTTGTATAGACCAGATAATTATCTTGAAGCAACTGATAGAACATTGGGCCTTAAAAAACAAAAAGACAGTAATAACCTTCGTGGACTCCACAAAGGCATATTACTCCATCGACAGACAGACTCCTGTTAGGATCCTGAAGAACAGAGGACTTGATGGAACTAAACAAGAACTCATAATAGAAATTCTGAGACACAAAAGCAAGGGTGAGATTCAGAGGAGCACTGTCAGAAGAATTTGGGATCAAGACTGGTGTTGAACAGGGAGATGGATTGTCACCATTGTTGTTCATTATGTGGACGAAGTGATCAGGCAGTGGAGAGCAATAAACGAGGAAACAGGAATACCAAAGACCCATGTGGGGGACAAAAAGGACAACAGGACTCAAGTGGACTGCCTAGCCTTTGCAGCCGGCCGGGGTGGCCAAGCGGTTAAAGGCGCTACAGTCTGGAACCGCGTGACCGCTACGGTTGCAGGTTCGAATCCTGCCTCGGACATGGATGTGTGTGATGTCCTTAGGTTAGTTAGGTTTAAGTAGTTCTAAGTTCTAAGGGACTGATGACCTTAGAAGTTAAGTCCCATAGTGCTCAGAGCCATTTGAACCATTTTAGCCTTTGCAGACGACATAGCAGTAGTAAGTGAGACGGAAGAAGACGCAAAGACACAACTCGACAACTTAAGTGAGGTAGCCAGAAAGGTGGGACTGAGGATCGCCTATAACAAGACAGACATTAAATACCACTGCATTTTGGGAAACACCGGAAGGCACTGTGCAAATGGCGGACAAATTTAAATACCTGAGAGAATTTATAACAGGAAGGAACAGTAGCAAGGAGGGAATAACAGAGAGGATACAGATGATGAGGTCAACCTTCTGCATGACGAGAGAGATATACAATAAAAACGATATATCCACAGAGGCAAAGATAAGCCAATACAAGGCAACAGTGGGGAATGAAGTATTATACGCTGCTGAGACGATGACACTAGGAAGAAATGGGGCAGAACAACTAAAGACAGAAGAGAGAAAAATACTGATAAAAATACTAGGTCCCAAATGAGGTGGAGAGAGGTGGATGCGAAGACCTAGGGAAGAATTGTTCCGGAACATGAGAACAATATCCGGGGAAATCAGACTCAAAAGGGCAAGGTGTGCTGGACATGTAGTTGGGATGAGTATGGGCAGAATGACGAAGAGAGTGTGTGAAAAAACAGGGAGGACAAGGGCAAAGACAGAAACCAAGTGGGTTGTTGAACTTCGGAAGGACTGGTTGGAATTGGGGATCAAGGTCGAAGGAAAGGAAAATTGGAGGAAAAAATATACACCGACCAATATGCCGGAGATCAATGACAGAGAAGAATACAGGAAAAGATTAGAGTGTCGCTAGTGGAGCCGACAGGAGAAACGGAAATTGAAGATCACGGAAGAAGAGCGGGAAAGAAGAAGAGAAAGAATGAAGAGGTTCTGGGAGATGAAGAGGAAAATGCAGTCCTCGAATGGGTTACCCGTGGTCCTACAGAGGCCGTAACGCAAGAAGAAGAAGAAGAAGAAGAAGCAGTAGGAGCTACACTCGTTGCTCAGCTTAAGCACGTCTGTCTGATGACGGCTCATAAGAAGCTGGTCTGCTCTTATTGAGGTGGGTAAATCAGAGGCGGATTTGGCATTTCAGTCGAACAAACAATGAGGTAACTGAACCTTCTCTGGGCTAGATCTAGCATGGCGTTGAAGTGTAAATGGTCAAACATCTTCTGATGAGGGATACTGTAAGTGGGCTGCTTCTGTGTTGGCAACGCTGTGTAGCGCTTTGCATTGGCTCTCTGACTGCACTTTCTTTGTAGGAGACTCTGTGGCCGGCTGGAGTCCTTGTTGGAAGTTAATGGCCAGTAGTGTTGGGCAGTTGGAAGTTAGTCGCCAGCAGTGATGGAAGTACTGTTGGGCAGTTGGAGGTGAACGGCCAGCGGTGATGGAGTTAGATGTGAGAAGTCCGCATTGATGGAGGGTAGAGGTCTGAAGTGTTAACGTAGGATAACGATCTGGAAGTATCCGACTTGGAAATTGAAAGTTATTCCTGATTATATATCTTTGTACTGGATGTCAATGATGATATATATTCGTTTGAAAAATATGTAAAAATCTGCCAACCGGTTGCAATAGATTTTCTATATTCCTTGACCAGGTTTCGTCACCTCTAAGGGTGACTTCATCAGAAGGTAAGGTAGTTACATGAAGAACATATCGTCAAAGATGTACAGTGATTTAAGAGTTGAGTTGCTCAAGTCATACATTACAATATAAGACATAATGTTCTTCAAAAAGTCAGACATTAAATCATAAGTAACACTTGTGTGACGTGAGGAGACTTGAGCAACTCAGCTCTTAAATCGATGTACATCTTTGACGATATGTTCTTCATGTAACTACCTTACCTTCTGATGAAGTTACCCTTAGAGGTCACGAAACCTGGTCAAGATATATAGAAAATCTATGCAACCAGTTGGCAGATTTTTACATATTTTTCAAATTTGTGTATACGGTTGCTGCAAACGTCAGCCATGTTCAAAGTCGTATATATATTCGTGTTTGAACTGGATGTCGCATTATTAAGGTAAAAAACTACGTTATTTGGTTTGCAACAAAATCTTTCCTTTGCTAACCATATGTTTGTTAGTAGTTAGTGGCTTCAGTAGCTAGAATCTTTTATTTAGCTGGCAGTATTGAAGTTAGCTGGCAGTATTGAAGCTCGCTGTATTGCAGTAGTTCGTGTAATAAAGATTTTTGTGAGGTAAGTGCTTAATGAAATTTTAGGTTATTGTATAGATTTCTTTTTAGTCACGGCCATTCTTTTGAATTAATTATTTGAAGTCAGGTTGTAATTTTTTTGAGCAGTCACATTGCGTTGCGCTACAATATTGTTGGTCAATGTTGACATGAGAAGAAAAAGTAAACAGGAAGTAGGCTAAGTGCGTTCAGTTTTATTCAACTGTTTCAGAATCAAATATCGTAGAAGTTTCATCTTCTCAGTCATTCTACAATTTAAATACAGACACACTCATTTAAATGCAGAACTTTCAACACTACACCATAATACCTTATAGAGCATGCTAGCAAAATCTTCTTTCACCATTGTGACAAAGCGTCCGAGAGAATGTTCCAGGTTTTTTTTATATTTTTACCGGGACTCGAACCCGGGATCTCCTGTTTACATGGCAGACGCTCTATCCATCTTTTTTTATTTTTTTTTGACCATTTTTTCCCCTTAAAAAGCCCCGTAGAAAAATGGAACTAAAAAAACCTGAGTGCCACCGCCACTTTTCATCCTATAACAAAAAATCTGATCCACTTCAGGCGTTGGCTCCTGAGTAAACCCACCCCAGAGAGCTGCCTATATACCAGGGGAAATATGGGAAATCAAGGTTAGGGCTATCCTTTGCCACTTTTTTTTTATACATGATTACATTTAGGGAACGTGTACAAATTAGAATTCTAGTAACTAAGTGTTACAAGGAAGTGTTGCAACAACAAAGGCGGCATAAAAGAGTAATCAAAAATAAAAATATAAATCACTGATGTAATTCCAACTAAAAGGTTCTTCAATAATGTAACTGATTCCACTTGGAGCCTCGCCATCGTTATCTGATATCTCCAATAGCGCCTTTGAAGGGCATCTGCAACGGAGGCATTCTGCTTCGCTAGTGCCTCAAGGAAAACAGTATCCTTGCAGCAGCTTGTCTCTTCCTCTGGTCATGGCTGACAAGGCAGAACGTTGAGCCGTTAGTGTGATGCGGCACAGAACATTAACCGCAGCTTGGCACTCCCCAGCTGAGTGGGGGGTTAACGAAAACGCTGCGTAAATAATTTGCGAAGAGCGTACGGTATTTCGGTGTGCGTTCGAGGACATTGTGAGCATTTTGTAGGAACCACCAGTAATCAAGCTGCTCTTTCTCTCCGTCGCTAAAGATGTAGGCGACGGTAAGTCCTTTGAACCATGTAAGCGCATGATATTTTGCAGCCGAAAAGTAAGTTTCATCGGGACAGAGTAGGGTCTGAGGGTCAATCATATCAGGTGTGACCCGGAGGTAACAAGCCAATATCTTCTGTGTTAGTCGCCAAACTCCGGACGATGATGTGCAAGTAATACGATGTTCATCGGTATCCAAAAGGTGACAATCTGGGCAATAAGGGGAGTCTGCCAGTCCAATAGTGTGAAGTCGCTGTCGTGTGGCATATTTTTTGTTGGCGATCTGATACCACTTCGAACGCACCATGGATGACAGAAAGTTGTGGTGTATCGTTTTCCACACTCTTGGCCAGTGAACCGTAGGGTACTTGTTTTCCACCACGTTATGGGGAACAGCCCGCAGAAGGGTGGTATAAACACCTTTCGCCTTTGGTGGACGTGTGGCGGAGAGGTTCGAGCTGACATAGCTGTAATCAAGAATGAAGGTCGACACATGGGAGAGCTGTGGTGCGACGTGCGCAACCGACACCGGCGGGGCGTTAGAGACTGGCATCAGAACCTGTAGTAAACGACCCGTGAGAGAGGTATATTGACTTTTCCATCGTTTCCTCAGGTTGCTCATGTAAAGGGCAGCTGCTCTCGCCCTGACGTTGACCAATCCCAGCCCTCCTTTGTGCACTGGGAGGGTAAGAGTGTCGTATCGTACTTTAAAGATATGACCTTCGGAAACGTAGTAACTGAAGGCCGCCTGAAGCCGGCGACCTATCTGCAGCGGTAGTGGGGGGACCTGTGCCACGTGGTTGAGTTTTGATGCTACGTAGAGGTTCAGGTATTCAACGCGTTGTAGCTGATTCAAGTCCCGGAGCAGGTTCTGTCGCACCATTGCGCGTATGATCTGTAATAACCGTCGGTAGCTTGCTGCAGCTGTTTTACGTACATCGTTCTTGAACGTGATTCCCAAATATCGCAGATCAGAAACTGGTGGGAGGGGAGCGAGGGCTTCCGGTCCGAGACCACGCCCAATATCCTACGCCGCCGACTTGTTGATGTTCAGAAGACTGCCTGCGGCCTGTCCGTATCGCTCAGTCCAGGTTAGTACGCTTTGAACTTCGTCATTGGAACGAACCAGCAGTAGCAGGTCGTCAGCGTATGTCCTATAGCGAAAGGTGACGTCCCGCAGCGTGATGCCAGATAGGCGGTGGTTAAGGACCCCTAGGAGTGGCTCGAGTGCGATTGCATAAAGGTAGGTAGAAAGGGGACAACCCTGTCGTAGAGACCTCTTAATGGGTACTGGTCCTACCGTCCTTCCATTGACCTGGACGTGTGAGCTGGCTGCGGTCCAAAGACGCCGTAGGGTGTCGATGAGGCCCGGGGGGAATCACATACAGTCCATCACTCGTAGGAGGAAGTTGTGGTGCACTCTATCAAAGGCGCGGTTGAAATCGACGGACACGATCGCCGCTCTCAGACGGCACGCAGAAGCGATCGCTATTAAGTCCCTGCAGTCACCGGTGGCCATGTGTAAGTTGGCTTCTCCCCCCTGCGACGTCTGTTCTGGAGCGAGGATCATCGGCAAAGTCGTCTTAATACGGCTCGCCATAATCCTGGCGAAAATCTTGTAATCGGCGTTCAGCATTGTAAGCGGCCGGTAGTCGTTGATCGATAGCCCTCCACCTGGCTTGTGTACCGGTATGAGAAGACCTACAAACGCTGGCGGCACAACACAGTCTGGAGACATAAGTTCGCGGAACATTATAACCCAGCGAGGCATCATGATGTCACGGAAAGTCCGGTAGAATTCGATGGGCAATCCATCAGGTCCAGGAGACTTATTGGCCGCACCTTTGTCCACGGCGTCTGCGACTTCCTCGAGTGAGATTTCCTCTGTTAGTGCGTTCACGGTAGCCTCGTCGATAGTACGTGTTACCTGCTGTAACACTTCAGCAGTGGCCTCGTCATCGACGGTTCTTTCCTTGTAAAGATGACGAAAATGATCCTCCACCGCCTTTACTATGGTTGCTTGGGTCGTACATAAGCGACCGTCGTGTGTCCTGAGTTGTGTGATTAAATGTTGGCGTTGTCGGCGCTTATCCTCCACAACGTGGTGCATAGTGGGTTCCTCTGCAACCGTTCGGTCGTGTCGTCGCGAGCGGACTACTGCACCTTCCAGTCGGCGCTTCGTCAATGATAGTATGTGAGCCTTGATTCTGCTTTGGTCATGTTGTCTCTCCGGGGAAGGGGGTAAGGCGTCGAGGTCCCTGAGTGCCGCATAGTAAAAATCGAGGGTCTGTCGATGCCAAGCAGTCACGTCCTTGCCATATCGCATAAGTGTCCTACGGATTGCTGGTTTGGCACAGAGGAGCCACCACTCCAGGGTCGAGGTGTATCGTGGGTGGCGGCGTTCACAGTCAGTCCACGTTGCTGCAACTTGCCGACGGCAATCCAGGTCCTGGAGATGAGTTATGTTGAGCTTCCAAAAGCCATTGCTGCGCCAGACTTGTTAGGGGCGTAGGTGTATAGTGCAGATATAGGCACTGTCATCGGAATAGGCTTGAGGCCATAATTCGGCGTCCACCACACCTTGTGTGAGATCTTGTGACACATATATGCGGTCAAGTCAGCTGACCGAATGACTGGTAAGATGAATGTGGCCAGAGCGGTTACCGTGGACTTTTTCCCACGTGTCGCACAAGTGAAGTTCTTGGATCATCGCACCCAGTTCCGGACAAGGCATGTAATGTGGGATTTGGTCCTTGGGGTGAAGTACGCAATTAAAGTCGCCGGCGAAGACGCTGTGGTCGTATCGTCCAAGGAAAAGGGGAGCGACATCTGTGGAGTAGAATCTGGCGCGGTCGTGACGTCTTGTGGTACCCGACAGCGCGTAAACATGAATGAATCGGGTGTTGAGTGCCGTAAATGCTATTCCTCGCGCGGAGGGAAGAAACGTGACGTCGGTAACTTCAATACCTTCACGCACTAATATTGCCACTCCGGTGTCTGCAGGGCTACCGGGCGTCACATGTGTGGCGTAACCGTAAAAGTGCGGGAGTGCAGTCGTTTTCACTTCTTGTAGCAAAGCAAAGTCAACTCGCATGGCTCGTATTGTGTCTTTCAAAAGTTGGATCTTGACAGGAGAACTGATCATTTTGATATTCATTGTCGCCAGGCGGTAAGCCTGGCAGCGCGTTGTTTGGGCGAGGTTATCCATGTTGAAGTTGGATAGAAGCGAACATCGGAAGTGATGTCACCCTCCGCCGAACGCGGTCCTCTTTGTGCTGCTTATGCTGCATGATCCGGCGGCGCCTCAGCTGGCCGCGGATCGGGATCTTGTGTCTCGACATCCTCGGCCCACGAAGCGGGCGCGGATGTCTGTTCATGTTCCATAGCCTCGGAATGTTTGATAGTAAGGGACCGGGCGACTTCGCTGCCTGCACTGGTACCTTCCCGCTGACCACTGTCAATGGGTTGATGGTCGAAAGCTGCATGTTTTTCTGTCTGTTCTGCAAGGTTGGAGTCAGTGGAAACAGCCTCAGCTTCGCGGCTGGCTTCTTGAGTGGTCAGTTGTTCTTCCCCGGCCGAATGCGAACCGCTGTGTTCCGACACGGTCCGACGACGGCGCTTTCGGCGTTTCGGTGATCGCTGTTTCCGTACATGGCCTTCATTGTCAGAAGACGGCACTGACTCACGCTCCGCCGGAACAAACGCTTCGGTCGGTACAATAAGGGAATCAATTGCCATCTTGCCGGCGTCAATGTCTGTCGCGTTCGGTAGCTCCAGAGTCTTAGTACTATTTTCCACCACTGGCCAGGTCGGCGGATCATCCAGGTTTTTGTCCGTGGAAAGTGATTCTTGTACCGCTGAAGCGGTCGGCTGCGTCTGTTGTGTAGAGAACGTCGTGAGCGCCGCCGCGTAAGTCACGGGTAGAATAGTCTTCGCCGCTGGTGGTGCAACGTCCTTCGGTGGGAGTTGTGTGATCCGACGCTGGAGGCACTCGGAACGAAGGTGACCTTCCTTGCCGCATCCGGAACACGTCTTCGGCTGGCCGTCATCGATAACTATGGCCTGGCAGCCTCCTATCTGTAGATAGGATGGCACGTGTCGTTGGAGATCTATGCGCACTTGGCGTACTCCATTGAGTACTGGATACGTCTTAAACTGGGTCCATTTTTCAGCCACGTGTTCGTGTACCGTGCCGTAGGGGCGGAGCGCCGCTACAACTTCTGCCGCCGGGAGTTCAAATGGAAGTTCGAATATGCGTATAGTCCGCAGTCCCATTGCGGCATGGCCGACCTCGACGTTGCCAACATTGCCATCTGCGTGGCAGAAGCAGAGTTCTTGTTTCATCTCACGAAGCACCTTGTCGCATGTAGTCTCGTTTATGAGCTTTCCATAGACCGTGCTACTGACGATCGAAAAGTGAATGCCGACAATGTCGGCAACCAGGATCTTGGCTTCCTCTTTTAAAAAGCGTTCGACTTCGAGCGCCTTTGGTCGGGTAAAGTCGTTCCGAAATGTGAATTTCAAGGTTGATCTTCTGTATTGGTTTGCCATGGTCTTGTTGCGCTACGGCGTCACGTTAGTGTCGGCCGAAGAAAGTAAACAAGGCGCGCGGGCCCTCTCTGACAGCGGAGAGTACACACCGCACGTCTGCTTCGCTCGGCTGCGAGAGCCGCACTGGTATTGAGAGAAAGCAATTTTCATTCCACTCGTATATATGCAGACTGAAGCGACAAATGAAAATTCGTACCGAGACCAGGATTCGAACCCTGGTCTCCTGCTTACTCTTTCCGACTGCCGTTATATAGTTTCAATCACCTGTTTTTGAGTGCTGTCAAATTTAAACCTAGCGCCTGGGTCAAACAAAGGCTGATGGCCTTTCTTAAAAATTTTATGCGAGTGTAGCTGAGCGGTAAACTGATCCGGATCCGCAAATAAAGGCTTCCAGTTCTAATGTGCAGTTGGCCTACTCTAAGAGCCCGTGGATTCTGTCCACTGCCGCGAGGAAGGCACTATGCCACCACCGCTCCGAGAATGAGGCGAAGGAAAATTTTTTCATGACTATAGAAGAAACAGAACTTCGGACGAAACCATTAACCTGTTCTTGCTAATCGGACAATACTTTTACGCGATCCAGCAATATTACTCTGACCACCTGTCAAGAGCCTAAATAACCACCTTTTGCAGAGCGGACGTGCAGGAAGAGAGGCAGTGAAGCCCGGGAAGATACCGACAGGATGTGGAGCCACGGCCAGCTGCGCTAGGTTCCGCGGTTGAGAATCCATGGTACGAACAGCCCGATCCAAGGAGTTTGGTGCCCGGAGAACTCATCCTGGAGCTCAAAAAGGATTTGAACAGCACACGCACATTGTGAGTTGTGTGACACGTTGCATTGTCCTGCTGGTAGATACCATCTTGCCTAGGAAAAGGCAAACGCATGCAGGAGTAGACATGGAGTCCATGGACGGATACGTACTTGTTATAACACTCCAAAATATAGAGCCCCTAATGACATCCATTTTGACTACAAAAGATATAAAAATTAGTTATCCTGACCTTGACGCACTGGCAACAAAATATTAACACTATTGGAAGTTTGACCAACAGAAATACTAGGGAACTAACAACAACTATTCCACGGAAAGCAGTAAATGAAAGACTATCAGATGATCACTTAATCTACGAAGCATGAAACTCTAAATAAAGAATTCAAAATACGTGCTTTACAAAGGTTAAACCTTATCAGAGATAACATTTATCCAAGAAAAGAGTTGTAGCCGCATCGAGCTGTAAGTTCGCTGCGACTACAATGAAAAACTTCAATGGAGATGTTAATTCGCTCTCTTGTAGACGTCGCGATAGAAGCACACTTATTGACTGATACTAGATTGTTTCACACCGACCTGGAATTTTAAAGTTTTTCAAGTATGGTCTTGACGTATTTGTCAAAGTTCTGAAGAAAGGTGATAGAACATTTACCGTTTATCCAGACAACGGAAAACATATATTACGCGAAGCAAAAGTAACTCGTGTGATACTTAATGAATTTTGGGACTTGGTCATCGCGATCTGTGATCATCACGAACATTAAAGGACACAGAAATGTACCAAACGCCGACATAAACTCTACAAATAGACTTGAGTAGGAAACATATACACACAATCATGAACAATTCACAGGTACGCCGTGTTGTCGGAAGCTGTAGTCAATGTCAGAATTGCTGATGTAAATCGTAGCTTCAATTCCTTGTGTGGCAGATCGGTGTGCTTTCTAGTACAGTGGTTAGATAATTCAGAAGTTCGATAAACTCAGTTATAACTTTAATACTTCGTGTCGTCTACATCATTTAATTGAATTTTATTGGGTAAATGTGAAATAATTATTTTCTTGACAGAAGGCCGAAGCTAAAGGTGACTGAGTGACATTATTAACAGCGAACAGTAACTGAACATTTTATTACGACGCTTTCTGTTCATTATTTAGAGAATACATTATCTCTGGATTTACGACGTAGGAGTTGTTGAATTAGCACCGTAGCGACGCATTAACGACGCTATAATACTTCACAAATCAACATCCTCGCAAGACTATAATGTGGCATCGGCTTAAATGGTGGAACTTATAATTGGAGATATATTATCTACGTTTGAACGTTCATTTGCAAACCGGACATAAAAGTTATCAAGTTTCGCGTAATCTTATAAGCCCGTCGCGAACACGCGAAGGATATTTGGTTTATTGTTTCACATAAAGGGAGTTGTTGCGGTACCGAGTGGTGCAGTCGCTGTGTGTAGCAGTAAAGAAGACAGACATCCTTCGAACACCATTGCTTCAGTTATAAGCAAGGGCCGCTTATACATTTCGGCGTGCTGCTCCATCGATGCGCAGATATCTGTTAAAGGGAGATAGTATCTGAAACTACCCAAACAAAGCGAGGAGTTTGTTTTCACTGACACAGATCGGAGTTGTCGCCATCGACGGACACCGACCTGTATTTTCCAGACTTTAACATCCATTTCCATCGAGCAGACACAAACACACACACACACACACACACACACACACACACACACACGCCACATTGTGTTGAACCATTATGCCTTCCATAATGACGAGATCTCTCGGGGAATGCCACGAAAACATTCCGCATACCATGACACTCCTTTCTCCGGCCTGGAGATTTTCTTTCAGACGTTTCACGCCCTACAAGCCAATGACTATCTGACCGATGGAGCATAAAACGTGATTCATCTGAAAAGGCCACCTGGACGACCAGTTGCAGTACTGACGTGGAAATTCCAGCCTTCGTCGCCGATGAACGGCAGTCAGCACTGGTGCGTGAAACAGGCGCCTGCTGCGGAGTCCCACACGCAGCAGCGTTCGCTGAACGATCGTTGAGGAGATATTGTTGATAGCCCTTTGGTTCATCTGGGCCGTCAGTTGCTTACAAGGGAACATCCCCATCGCACCCCCCTCAGATTTAGTTATAAGTTGGCACAGTGGATACGCCTTGAAAAACTGAACACAGATCTATCGAGAAAACAGGAAGAAGTTGTGTGGAACTATGAAAAAAATAAGCAAAATAAACAAACTGAGTAGTCCATGTGGAAGATAGGCAACATCAAGGAGCATCCGAGATGAGGAACGCCGTGGTCCCGTGGTTAGCGTGAGCAGCTGTGGAACGAAAGGTTCTGGGTTCAAGTCCGCCCTTGAGTGAAGAATTTATTTTTTTATTTTCAGACAATTATTATCTGTCACCAGTGTCGTATAGAATATAGCAGACGTGTTTTCCTGTGGAGGAATCGGTTGACCTATGACCTTGCGATCAAATGTTTTCGGTTGCCATTGGAAAGGCACGTCCTTTCGTCTACTACTCACACCGTTTTGCGGTGCGGTCGCAAAACACAGACACTAAACTTACTACAGTGAACAGAGACGTCAATGAACGAACGGACAGATCATAACTTTGCGAAAATAAAGAAATTAAAATTATCACTCGAGGGAAGACTTGAACCAAGGACCTCTCGTTCCGCCGGTGCTCACGCTGACCACGGGACTACGGAGCTTCTAGACTCACGTTCTCCTTGATGTTGCCTATCTTGCACATGGATACAGTTCCATACAACTTCTTCCTATTTTCTCGATAGATCTGTGTTCAGTTTTTCAAGGCCTATCCACTGTGCCAACTTATAACTAAATCTGAGGGGGGTGCGATGGGGAGGTTCCCTTGTTAGTAATTGCACAACTATTTGTCCGCACACGTCTTCGCAGCCGTTGTTCACTCCTGTCACCTATGGCCTGTGTCGTACAGTAGTTGCCTCGGTACCAGTTCCGTATAGCACCATTTTGCTTTAACCACGGCGGCACGCGAACAGTTTACAAACTTAGCCGTTTCGGAAGTGCTTCCACCCTTGCCCCGAAAGCCAATGATCATGCGTTTTTGGACGTCAGATAAATCGCTCCCTTTCCGTATTACGACAACGACTGTACTTTTCCCCGCATCCCCCGACACCCTTTATATACCGTTCACCGCTAGTGATTCTACTAACCTTCTGTGAGTGATTATTGTACGTTGATGTCGAACATAAGCGGCGGTCACATTAATGTGACTGGATGATGTAATTCGATCTCTGAAAACAAATTAATAGGAGAACCGTCAAGCAAAATCGGATTCGTTTAAAATATATGATTTCTGGCCCTCTTTAAGAATTTTATATCATGACGGCTTGCTAAAGATTGGGAAATGTATCCATTAGGCGGCATCTGCGTAAGAAAGCCTGTTTCTACAGTCACCTGTAACAGGCCGTTTTGTCAATGACAGATGCCATCTGCAGTCACACCTGGAGCATATGGTATCCAGAGTCAAGATACGCTCCAAGATCTTGGAGTTTGCAATTCATAGACGGAGGAAAGACAAGGATTTATTAGACTGATTGTGACATGAAATTCTAATATACTGATACACTGGAAAATCCTTAGTATTACGAAATACCCAGTACTAGTATACTAAGTAATTATTTGATACCTTTTTTAATTTTAATCCGTGATTTTATGTATGTCTAAACATTTTGGCACAGGAAAGAAAAGTTACTAAAGTGATCACCATGCACTGTAATCTCTGGTTACCGAATTTCGAACGGAGAACTACCATAGCTCATTGATAATATTTTCATCAATAATGCAGTCATCTATTTCATTTATTTCGTGAGCTGATGCATTAAAGGGAACCGTTTTGCTGCGTGAAGCGGAACAGAGTAGGGCAACTTAAATGTAAGTATGCCATCTGTCGGTCCAATGGCTTCCCCAGAGAGAACGTTTTCTGGTATCCCCTGAGAAATACAGTGCTCCCTCCGAGTACTAAACATTCCCTATGTTTTTAGTCTCTGACCTCAGTGCCCAAGCCACGTTGGGGTGCAGCTGCAAAACAGGCAACATGTGCCTCTATGCTAGCAAACAAGGCGATCAGACGTTGCGAAACACGTTTTAAATGGAGTTAAACGACCAGTAGTCAAGAAGTCAGGTAATTACCTATCGAAGCACATTTCTGTCATCTCGATAAAGTCGTCCTTCGCTTGCTCTCCCGCAACATCAAAGAGCCATTAACTGAATTCATTTTACTTCGAATTCCAATTCTTCACATTTGTCATCTAATCATCATTTGACACTCAAGATTTTGTGTTTTTAGTGAGTGTTCCTGACCATTATTTCGAAATTGATGGTCATGGGATCCAGGTGTTTCAGAAGTGAAATAAAATGAAACTATATGGTTCCAGATACCTTTTCAAGTGAGAAATTTGAAATTTTACCGGAATGAAATGTTCGAAGAGATTTCAGGATTGCAGCTGGTCGTCGTAAACTTCACTCCACGACATTTCAACTGGACACCTGCCAGTCATCTTCATGTGATCCATCGTGGCTCACCTCGAGATGACTGGCAGGTATCCAGTTGAAATGTCGTGGAGTGAAGTTTACGACGACCAGCTGCAATCCCGAGCCTGTCGGGGTGGCCGAGCGGTTCTAGGCGCTACAGTCTCGAACCGCGCGACCGCTACGGTCGCAGGTTCGGATCCTGCCTCGGGCATGGGTGTGTGTGACGTCCTTAGGTTAGTTAGGTTTAAGTCGTTCTATGTTCTAGGGACTGATGATCTGAGAAGTCGAGTCCCATAGTGCTCAGAGCCATTTGAACCATTGTGCAATCCCGAAATCTCTTCGAACCTTTTCAAGTCTTAAAAACTGTAGTGTATATACGCAGACTGAAGCAATGAATGAAAATTGCACTAAGGCTGAGATTCGAACCCGGGTCTCCTGCTCAGTACACGGACGTGCTAACCACTATGTCACCCTGACATTTGCATTTTATGCTGAGGCGCTTTTCCAATGCAGCTGGAGAGCCTCTGCAATGCTGTTTGAGTTTAAGGGGAAAACCATTTGATTAAAGCAAATATGCCTGGGTTTCAGGCAGGACCCACAGTTTCATTAGATGTTGAGATACTATTGGAATACTTTAAGAAAGTGTGACGCAGCATGTGAAAGTTGCTGGATTTGGACGGGTTACTCCTGTAACTGAAATATCAGATTTGAAGATGGTTCTGAATGAACCGAAACCAGTCATATGAATAAAAAATTTGCAATCAAGACGGATTATAAATAACATCATAAAATCACTGATTGCTGTTATCCCATCAGACATTATGTCTGTTTTTGCAAAACTTGCCGCTGTGCGTTTACTGACTCCGCTGAAGCAAATCTATGAGCACACAGAGCCAAGCATTTTTTAGCAATCAATCAGGGGGCGCGGGAGAGAAGCTACGTGAATGACTCCCGCCTCTGCCTGCAGATAGGGGCTCGTGTATTCCTCTCTCTCTCCCTCTCTCTCCCTCTCTCTCTCTCTCTCTCTCTCTCTCTCTCTCTCTCTCTCTCTCTCTCTTTCTTCCACTCTCCCTCTCTATTGGGTTTTGTCTCTACTCCAGTGCAGGTGGTTTATGCTCCTTCTCTTTTGTGAATGAACTGTTCTCCACAGCACTCTTATGACTTGTTCCTGCCAGTTTCTCTTGTAACTCGTACCTCCCCACCTTTCTACTTTTCAGGATTCGCCCCTGAAATATAATCGTTTCTTTCGAAAATCTTTTAACTTTCATCTACCCACCCCTGCTGGCACGTTGTAAGTACATCCATCCAGGAGAATCCCATTGTAACCCGAAACTTCAATAAACGTAGACACTATTTTCACTGCAGCTGTGACTTTTAATCGTCTCTGACAACCAGATCTCATTATTTATCCTTTACACGTATGGCTTGAAACTCTCGTGCACTCTCACTAAACTGAAACACTGCCTATCAAACTTTGACACGATCAATCAGAATACCACTCACGCGCTCGGGAACGTACTTGTTAGTTTTTATAGGTTCTCTGTATTGAGAAAATGTCTTCGTGGATTACTAATGATCATTAACTGCCGACTACAGCCAACTTCAACGGTACCTCCGATCCTATCCAGGGGACCCATAATCGGCCTCGTACACCCAGAAGGGTACAATGACCCGATTTCGGTAGCTCCCAGCAATCTCCTAAAGTATTTCTAACACCCCACTATTCATCCAGGATGTATAACCCGTTACTAGAGGGTACTGAACAACAACTACCGTCTTGGGAATGTCTTTAGCTCTTAAGCCGGCCTAGTAGGACAGGACCAAAAATCAGTTTAGGTGGATTACGGAAAGATCAGCTTCAGACGGGACAATGCCCCCGTACGCCGGATGCTGGATGTCAGCTCTAGCGTTCCTTACATTCAAAAAGACAGTCGAAACATTTGAGAAGTGCTACTACGAAAGGATGCTGAAAATTAAGGCGGACTGATGAGGTAAGAAATGAGGTTCTCCGAAGAATCGTAGAGGAAAGACTGTGGAAAACACTAACAAGATGAAGGTACAGGTAATAAGACATGTCTTGAGACATCAAGGAATAACTTCCATGGTGCTAGAGGAAGCTACGGAGGGTAAAAGCTGCAGGAGAGGAAGTCGTGGCGGACCGCATCAAACCAGTCAGAAGACTGATGACAACTCCCCCCGCCCCCCCCCCAACACACACACACACTCATACAAACTCTCCCCCCTCCCCGCCCCTCACTCAAAAAAAGGACCACCAAACGACGTGGCAGACACACAGTTAAAATTTGAGATCATTCGTCGTATGGAGCTTTGTACTAGAGCCTTTCTTTTCCATACAGACTGCTTGTAGATATCGTGTAAATGAGCACAGATAAATGGTTCTAGATTGCAGCCTAACACTTGTGTGAATGGAATCTTCTAAGGTTACGAAACACGTCACTTAGAATAAAACTCTCGAGCTTTCGATAGCTGTCTCCGCCATCGTCATCAGGAGTTAAAATCGCTGACTGCCGGGGCTGGCACGGTGTTTTACTTATACAGCTGTTATGCCAGCCTGGAATCTGGACCTTCCAAAGAGAGCCCGAATGGCACAAGCGCGAAAGGCAAGTTTGGCAGCTCCTGGCAGCTCCGACCCGCCGCAGGTCGGAGAGACGTCACAAGACGCAAGGGGCCGGCGGCACGTTTGAAACTGCCGCTCTCGCGTCGAGTTTACGCCTTTGCTTGCACCAAAAGTACAGCGCCCGCCCCCATACCCTACTAAATGTGCACCCCTCGTCTCTATTAAAATGGTTGCCATTTCTAATTTCGGCTGCTTGTTTGATAACAGAATCCCAGTATTATGGTGTTTAAACCAAACTCTCAGTAACAATTGTAACAGAAACAGGGATCAGGGCGGTCGTTGGACATTGAGCGAAAGCAAATGCGAAAGCGTGACACTTGTAGGGACACGGGAGCGGAAGTTTCAAACGTGGCACCGGTCCCTGACGCTTGTGACGTCACTCGGTTCCGCGGCGGACCGAAGCTGACTGGAGCTGCCCAACTTGCCTCCCGCGTATGCGTCTCTCCGGCCTTCTTTGGAAGATTCCAGATGCTGAAATTACAGCTGTACGAGTAGAATATCGTACCAGCCCCGACATTCAGTGATTTTAACTACTCGTGACGATGGCGGAGTCAGTCATAGAAAGTTCGAGTGTTTTATTCTAAGAGACATCGCTTTTTTTTTTTTTTTTTTTTTTTTGAGTCATCAGTCTTGTGACTCGTTTGATGCGGCCCGCAATGAATTCATCTGCTGTGCTAACCCCTTATCTAAGAGGTGCACCTGCAAGCTGCGTCCTCAATTATTTGCTTGATGTATTCCAAACTCTGTGTTCCTCTACAGTTTCTCCCCTCTACAGCCCTCTCTAATACCACGGAAATCATCCCCTGATTGCTTAACAGATGTCAGTCCACCTAATTTTCAACCTTCGTCTGCAGCACTACATCTCAAATGCTTCGGTTCTCTTCTATTCCAGTTTTCCCAAAGTCCATGTTTCTCTACCACACAACGCTGTGCTCCTAATGCACGTTCTCAGAAATTTCCTCCTCAAATCAAGCACTATGTTTGATACTAGTAGACTTCTCTTGGCCAGAAATGCCCTTTTTTCCTGTGCTAGTCTGCTTTTGATGCCCTCCTTGCTCCGTCCGTCATTGGTTATTTTTCCTTAACTTCATCTACTTCTTGCCCATACATCCTGATGTTCAGTTACTAGTTTTTCACATTTCTGCTATTTCTCATTATTCTCGTCTTATTCCATTTAGTTTCAGTCCATATTCTGTACTTATTAGACCGTTCACTCCATTCATCAGATCATGTAATTCTTCTTCAGTTTCACTCAGAATAACAATGTCACCAGTGAATCGTATCATTGATATCATTTCACTCTGAATTTTAATTCCACTCCTGAACCTTTCTTTTAAATCAATCATTGATTCTTCGTTGTACAGATCTTACACCCTTTCTAATTCGAGCACTTCGGTCTTGGTCGTCCACTCTTATTATTCCCTCTTGGCCCTTGTACATATCGTATATTACCAGGTCTCTCCCTATAGCTTACCCCTATTTTGTTCAGAATTTCTAACATTTTGCACTATTTTACGTTGTCGGACGCTTTCTCCACGGTGAGAAATCCCATGAACGCGTTGAATTTTCTTCATTCTTGCCTTCCATTATCAACCGCAACGTCAGAATTGCCTATCTGGTACGTGTGCCGTTCCTAAAGCCAAACCGTCTTCTAACACATCCTCAGTTTCCGTTTTCATTCTTCTGTATATTATCTTTGTCAAAAGCTTGTATGCATGAGCTGTTATGCTGATTGTGCCATAATTCTCGCACTTGGCTTGTACACAGAGAATATTTTAATGAAACATGCCGCCAATAAACACTCTGAGGATACGTGACACCGTAATCACTGTTCTCTTCAACTGTGTTTTAAAAATTTCATGGTGGCAGTAGTGGCTATTCTTGGAAAAACTGACAGTGGAAGAAATAGAAAACCGAATAAAAAAGTCATCTGCTCGCATTACAATAGGTTGTTCACCATGCCAAAGATCATTTAAAGTCACCAGGGCTTCAGTTCTTATGTAAAGACCTTTATTAGAATGGCAACACGTCAGAAATGCATATATCTGGAAGTTATACAATATTCTTATTAACACTCGCGAAATTGTTGTAGAATACATACAGAATTGCAGAATAATATACACAGAATGTTTGTGTTATAACTTACTGTATATTGTTGGTTTATTTTGCACATGACATCACAATGAAATATTTTACACATATTCTTTACGCTGTTACGTCATACACTGTCTGACAAGTGAAGCATCCAGAAGAGACAAAATAAAACGGCACGTATTGAGAGGTTATGTGATGCTGTTGCATTGATTACAAAATTTGGTCAAACTTAAAAATAAATTGGCAGTATGACTCCACTCATCAGTATGACGTTGCACCCCCCCCCCTCCCCTCTGGCCTGGATGTATGAATTATGAACTCTTACATAAAAGATGACAGCAACCAGCCACTTTTATGTAAGAGCCTGCCTATATTCTGTACATAGGCACGGGCTCATAATGTCAGTTTTCGACAAAATAGCATGTATGAACTGATTCTGTGATAAGGGTATCATAAAGCCTCTGTATGCTCTCCTGAGCAGGCTGGTCCACAACTGTTGTAACTGGACCTTAATATTCTTGTTATTGACACTAGGACAAAGTTGATGTCCAAACTGGTCCCACATACACTATACTGCCGGAAAAAAATTGATACACCTGCCAAGACAACGGCGATTTCGATCCGATGACAGCATATTCGATGACAGCATATTCTATCTGGGGGATAGTAGATGTACTGATAATCCTTTCAGCGTCGTCCGCCAACAGATAGTGTAGTGGTATAGCTACCATAGCTCCATCTGTGTCTATCCTTTAGTAGTGAATACTCGCAACCAGAAAGCTCAGTCTGGTGCAAATGTGTGAAGCAAGCCGACAACCATGCCACAGAGAGGCACCCGTGCTTCCTACAGCCATCTACTATCCAAGTTGGACACGCTGCGTCAGTTGTGCAATGATGGTGGTATCAGTAGTCACGTAAACATTGTCACACCTGCAGAGGAGGTTCTGGGCTTCCACGCAGCACAGACGACCGCCAAGGTCGTCGTGTTGTAAGTGCAACAGTGGCAGAGCGAACAGCTACCATAACACTGATAAGATGGCTTCTGAGCCCAACTTTGTCAAGAAAACTATTGCAAAGCGGCTATTAGCAGTGGGACTACAGGCACGCATACCTCTAGGCAGTCTACCATTCGCGCCACAGCATCGACCTGCAGGGCTAGACTGGTGCCGCCAGAGGATCTCTTGGAATATATCTTGAGTGAATTGGAAACCTCTATAATGGTGTACTATTTTTCCCACCAGTGTATACACTATCTGATCAAAAGCATCCGGACACCTGCCTGAAAATGACTTACAAGTTCGTAGCGCCATCCATCGGTACTGCTGGAATTCAATAAGGTGTTGGCCCAACCTTAGCCTTGATGACAGCGTCCACTGACGCAGGCATACGTTCAAGGCTGGAAGGTTTCTTGGAGAATGGTAGCCCATTCTTCACGGAGTGCTGCACTGAGGAGAGGTTTCGATGTCGGTTGGTGAGGCCTGGCACGAAGTCGGCGTTCCAAAACATCTAAAAGGTGTTTTATAGGATTCAGGTCAGGGCTCTGTGCAGGGGAGTCCATTACAGGGATGTTATTGTCGTGTAACCACTTCACCACAGGCCGTGCATTATGAACAGGTGCCCGATCGTGTTAAAATATGCAGTCGACATCCCCGAATTGCTCTTCAACAGTGAGAAGCTAGAAGGTGCTTAAAACATCAATGTAGGCCTGTGCTGTGATAGTGCCACGCAAAACAACAAGGGGTGCAAGCCCCTCCATGAAAACCACGAAAACACCACAACTCCTTCGCCTCCGAATTTTACTATTGGCACTGCACACGCTGGCAGATGACCTTCATCAGGCAAGGGTGGCCGAGTGGTTCTAGGCGCTACAGTCGCAGGTTCGAATCCTGCCTCGGGCATGTATGTGTGTGATGTCCTTAGGTTAGTTAGGTTTAAGTAGTTCTAAGTTCTAGGGGACTCATTACCTCAGAAGTTAAGTCCCATAGTGCTCAGCCATTTGAACCATTCACCGGGCATTCGCTATACCCACATCTTGCCATCGGATCGCTACATTGTGTACCGTGATTCGTCACTCCACACAACGTTTTTCCACTGTTCAATCGTCCAATGTTTACGCTCCTTCCACCCAATAAGGCGTCGTTTGGCATTTACCGGCGTGATGTGTGGCTTATGAACAGCCGCTCGACAATGAGATCCAAGTTTTCTCACCTCCCACCCGTAGCTGTCATAATACTTGGAGTGGATCCAGATGCAGTTTGGAATTCCTGTGTGATGGTCTGAATAGATGTCTGCCTATTACACATTACGACCCTCTTCACCAGTCGGCGGTCTCTGACAGTCAACAGACGAGGTCGGCCTGTACGCTTTTGTGCTGTACGTGACCCTTCAAGTTTCTAGTTCACTATCACATCGGAAGCAATGGGCCTAGCCATGTTTAGGAGCGTGGAAATCTCGCGTACAAACGTATGACACAAGTGACACCCAATCACCTGGCAACTTTCGAAGTCCGTGAGTTCAGCGGAGCGTCCCATTCTGCTCTCTCGCGATGTTTAATGACTACTGAGGTCGCTGATATGGAGTACCTGGCAGTAGGTGGCAGTTAAATGCATGTAATACGAAAAATGTATGTTTTTGGGCGTGTCCAGATAGTTTTGATTACATAATTTATGAGGGACAGATCTGGGTATCTTAAAGGCCGCAGGTGTTCCTGAACAGCACGCAGATTATTCACAGGGGCACGTGCTATGTGTTGGCGAGCATTGTCCTGTTGAAAAATTGTACCACGATACTGTCGCATCAGAGAACAAACATGAGCACGCAGCATGTGGGCGACGTTCTGTTACGTCGTCAGAGTTCCCTCAATCACTATCACTTGTGACCTGAAATCATACTCGGTGAATCGCCATACCATGACGCCTAGGGTAAACATTGGAGGAATGATGTACCCCAGGTCGCAGTGATACTGACAATTATTATCTGGGACAGAGCATAACAGCGAGTTATCATAGAACTCAATGCGATTCCATCCATCAGCAGTCCATGCTTTCCGGTCAAGGTACTTTCCGAACGCAGTAGTTTGTGTTGTGGCGTTAACGGCAGCATGCGCATGAGACGGTGATTCCCCAGTCCGGGTGCTGCTTGTCTCCAATCACTGGTTACACTTTTACTGGTTACTCCAGGCTGCTTGATCGACAGATATTAAGAGACGGACGTATTTCCTAGCCAGCACATTTGCAGGATCTAAACTTAATACAATTTTATTTGTGGGGGCATTTGAATGCGCTACAACATGCTTTTGTATCGAACCGCGGAACAAGATGTAGAAAAGCTGCCAAATTGTACGCAGTACTCGAAAGATACGTCGGTGTACATTCAACATAGTTGGGGGTTTATGTGAGTGTGAACGCTAGCGGAGGCATTTGAACAAGAGAGAGTTTTTATGGTTTGCCGATAAGTTCGTGTAATAGTCGTAGTGAGAGTGGTAGGACTGCTTTAATTAGTGAATTAACATATGCTTTTAACCATTTATTTACTATAAAAATTTATTATACATTTAAACTCGTGTTCGTTAAGTGTCAAGATAATATCTGCAAAATCTGTAGAAATCCAGACTAGCCAGTATAACAAATATTTCGTCTGCGAGAAAAAAAAACTGTTTTCAATGAAATATCCATACGCCACCTGCCCGCAAAACAAAATGACTCAGTTTAAAATCATGGCCTCGAGTATTGCTAATCTTTATCTTCAGTCTTGCAAACAGTCACTGTATCAGAACTGTTACTGTAATTACACGCAGATGAACATAAAAATTAATGCATCTGACTTCCTGATAAAATTTCTTGAAAATTCTTAAGATTTACTGAAATCTTTTACTGGTATTCAACCTCTGAAATGATACTGATATTATTTTCACAAACACACTCTGCCAATCACTGTGCCTTACAGTGGACATGAACTTTGATGATAATTCAATTTATTGATCTGTATGCACGCACGGAACGTTCGGTTGCTCTGTAACTTATTGCTATTAGGATAACTATGTGACTGTCAAAAATCAAATTTCACTTGCTGTACTTGCGACATGCAATGCAAGACGGCAACTTACCTGTTTTCATAAATGCTTTTTAGTACACAACTCGCGATGTGCAATGCGAGTGTGCAAACAGTCATGAAAGTAAACGAAAATGGGAAACTAATCTTAACGGCTCATGAATGGAAGAAAGACTCCAAGTTTAACTGTACTTCATGAGATCTTAACGGCAATAAGTCCTCTACATAAAGTTCTCACACCTTGACAAGTTAACAAAATATTTCTTAATAACTCTCCTGTGTACAGTTGCCTCCCTTGACACTTTTCTCAACTATAAGACAAGACCATATGCTTCGTTACAAAATTTCTACAGCGAACTTCAACCATACACAATGTTTTAAGAATGAGAAGCTACTTAGTTACAAATATAAAAAACTGGATTACCTTAGAAGTTGGCTTTTATCATTCTTCCATTAATATAATCTCATTTGCTCAGTATTTGTTCTCAAAACATATTAACACAAAATTGTCTTTAAATAAAGCATACTTCACTACACAGCAGGCCAGTTTCCATCCATTTCAAACCAAATACATTGCCAGACTGTCCAACACGCTCTGCAACTGCTACTCACTGACTTACCCTAACAAATTACGGTTAACCACTCTGACCAATATCTCTGGTATCGAATACAGTCTTACAAAGAATGCGGTTATATCGATATTACAGAGGTTGAGTGCATTTCTCAAACTGGCAACTTCATTCACATTTGTGGAAAAAACTTCCTGAAAATCGTCCTGACAAATAGGACATTCTCTTTTCAACTAACCAGTTTACAAAATTTCACCCAAAATGGTCTTAATTTTAAGGATGAATCACCGGATAGTGAAAATGTCAACAATAATTTATCCACAAAATAACGCTTCCACAGTAGAAGCCAAATGTAAGCGACAATAGGAAGGAATGTAAACTCGCAGTTCCAAAGAATAAAAGCAGTAATAACCAAAAGTATTAAAAACAGGTAACGAATTTACACTAATATAGTGAACCAAATGAAAGCAAAGAACGAATTACTCCTAAAATTGAGCTATGGAATGCACAGGAAGTCCAGCATCAGTTAATAGGGCCCGCACCCCGATGAATTATACACTGCCAGTTAATAAGAATTACCACGGTATGACCTGTGTTGAGCAGTCAGTTTCTCAAAGAAATTTGTTAACATCGAGTATGGATTTAAGTGTCAGGAATCCTTTCTGAAAGTATTTGTATACAGTGTGGCCAGGTACGGAAGTGAACTGTGGACAATGAACAGTTTAGACAGGCAGAGAATAGAAGTTTTTGAAATGTGGTGCTACAGAAGAATGCTGAAGATCAGGTGGGTATATCACGTAACTAATGAGAAGATACTGGATGGAATTGGGCAGAAAAGGAATTTGTGGCACAACTAGACTAAAAGAACTGCTCCGTTGGTAGGACACATTCTGAGGCATCAATTGATCACCAATTTGGTACTAGATGCAATTATATGATACAGTGAGCAGATTCAGAGGGATGTAGGTTGCAGTAGCTACTCGGAGATGATGAGGCTTGCACAGGATAGAGTAACATGGAGAGCTGCATCAAACCAGTCTTTGCACTGAAGACTACAACAAGAATAGGAAGAAGTGCAGATATTTCTACTGGTGACTGGGGACGGAATACTGAACAACATTACCTCACTATTTACGTCATTTGTACGCTAATAACCACAGCTATTACAACTCGTATACGAGGGCTGTCCAGAAAGTAAGTTCCGATTGGTCGCAAAATGGACACCACAGTGAAAACCAGATGAAGCTTTGCACAGATGTGTTAGGTAGTGTCTCTAGCATGACCGCCAATCGTATCAAGGCGCTCTTTTCAGTTGTGAGTGCACTGTGAGCGAGTAAAGCTGCCTAGAACAACGATGTCTCCCGCCAAGCAGGAGGGCCCGCTGAGAGGCTTCGCCTTAATGAATGCAGCCCACCTAACACAACTGCTACGCACTTCCTTCTTCGTGGCAGTTCTCAGCCGCACTCCGCAGGGGCAGTGAAGACGCTCCTGCAGCCTTTTCGATGGGAAGTGTTCGATCACCCACAACACGGCCCTAATTGGCTCATCCTGAGTATCATTTCTGTTCACATGAAACGCTGGATACGAAGACAATACTTGGGAGCAGGCTATGCGCTATAGATCAACGTAGAGAATTACCGGAAAGCACAGGCGGCTATCTTCTATGACGATGGTGTTGGAAATTTGGCATAACGCTCCGACAAATGTCTAAGTCTGAGCGGCGACTATCTAGAGAAGTATCTGAAAAGTGTAGCTAACTCTCGCAAACAAAATGTTTCCGATTTTCACTGTGGTTTCTATTTAGCGAACTATCGGAACTTACTTTCTCGACAACCCTCGTATTTTAAGTTTACTTAGTCTCTCAAAGTACATTTGGCAAGAGCAAGTTATTAGTGTTTATTTTCCCCCAAGCAGCAGGTAAGGTCAGATTTATACCACCAGCCGTCGTTCACTTCTCGGCCAAGGTGCAGCCATCCGGAGAACATCAGTTCATAAAGTTTGTGACATGTTTATGGAAAGACTGCTCGATAACGAACGCACTGATTTGTGTACATATTATACATATAAAAATACTTGCACTTAGACCTGTTACACCCTATCTAAGGAAACACATGACTACATAAGAGATATTAATTTGACTTAACTGTACCATTAAACACCAAAGAACACTGCAGTACAGTATCAAAAAAATGTGTGAAATCTTATGGGACTTAACTGCTAAGGTCGTCAGTCCCTACGCTTACATACTACTTAACCTAAATTATCCTAATGACAAACACACACACACACACACACACACCGATGCCCAAGGGAGGACTCGAACCTCCGCCGGGACCAGCCGCACAGTCCATGACTGCAGCGCCTTAAGACCGCTCGGCTAATCCCGCGCGGCAATACAGTATCACTGAGGAATATGTACACTAAGAATATTCATGTAATACCTCAGTCACATTAAGATAAAGCCTCGTCAAAGATATAGGATTGCTTACCAGTGGTGTAGGCGTGATCTGTACAATTTGCACAGGACCCCTGAAATGAAGCAACAGCTTGCCGACAACATTATCAGTCCCTTTGGTCACTGCACCAAAGACTCCAGCGAATAGCCGATCATCTGACTTCAATGATCCCCACATTATGACGCTGAAAAATCCGTTCATGATTCATTTCAAATTTTTCTTAACCAATTTCCTCATCAATTGCATTTACGTAACCCAAACAGTACGAAGATATATGCCAGTACTACATGGCCAATTGGTACCATAAATTCCCTTCGGGCATCTGGTCGCTGTCAGTTCACTAGCGCTACTAGTGCAGACCAAAACACATACATGCGTCTGCGAAAACTAGCGTGAGTCAGTTCACTGTTGAAAGTGGCCTAAAATACCAAAAAACTCCCTTAGCAGGGATTAACGGAGAAAACCGCGTGTGTGATTCACGCTCACCAATGCGATTCGGTTCCCTTTTTTACACGGCCTAATACACCCAACGTTCCCTAGTGTTGATAAACCAACAAACATGTCTACGCCTTCACGTAAACAAGCATGACTTGGTTCTCCTTTCAACATGACCCAGCAGTACCGAAGATTCCCCTCAGATATTTGGTATTCGTCGACGAAACGCTCCTAGTGGGGGTTAACCATACAAATCAGCATGAAGCGGTTCCCTACTTTTAAGCGTTAAATGGAACAACAAAATTGATGTGCATTTGGTGCATCGGTCTAGCCCATTCTCTGTAGCCCCCCCCCCCCCCTCTCCTATAGTGCCTATTATAAATGGCTACAGACCACTAACAATAGTCCTTTACCTTGTAGTTCGAGAAGGAACTGCGTTCAATATTCTCGCCACTTTTAACTGACAGGAGACCTTCTTCCTGTAATAATCGTCCTAAGGGATTAATGAAGTTGATCATTTACTCAGACCTAAGCTGAACATAGCCAGGAAATAACTGAGGACGTAGATTGTGAGGACTACTCTGAGGTGAAGAGGTTGGCACAGAACAGGAATTCGTGGCTGGCAGCATCAAACCGGTCACAAGACTGAAAACTAAAAAAAAAGTAAGTTAACACAGATACCACTCTTTCATTTGTAAGTAGGCTGTTTATGTTTTCTTATTGGCAAAGTTACGTAGCGCTCTATATGAAAATCACTGGCTGTGCTGTGTGCAGCCTGTGGCTAGTTTGCATTGTTGTCTGCCATTGTAGTGTTAGGCAGCGGCAGCTGGATGTGAACAGCGCGTAGCGTTGGGCAGTTAGAGGTGAGCCGCCAGCAGTGGTGGATGTGAGGGGAGAGATGGCGGAGTTTTGAAATTACATATATATATTATGATTATTAAGGTAAATACAGTGTTTGTTCTCTATTAAAATCTTTCATTTGCTAACTATCCCTATCAGTAGTTAGTGCCTTCTGTAGTTTGAATCTTTTATTTAGCTGGCAGTAGTGGCGCTCGCTGTATTGCAGTAGTTCGAGTAATGAAGATTTTTGTGAGGTAAGTGATTTCTGAAAGGTATAGTTTAATGTTACTCAGGGCCATTCTTTTGCAGGGATCTTTGATAGTCAGATTGCGTTGCGCTAAATAATATTGTGTGTCAGGTTAAGCACAGTAGTGTATAAATTTTTCTAAGGGGACGTTTCACATTATTCCCTGATTCGTTCCCATAATACTTTTCACTATCTGTAAAACATTCTGAAATCTTACCAACAGCACCTGTGTACAGTCTTGCACACCCATCGCTTGGTTCTGTAAAGAGGTAATATATCCTTCCAATTTTCCTACTGCATCCTTGGCACTTTGCACATTGTCTAGTCTGTTCATAAATGTAAATATGTGGCCAAACTCCACTAGCTGAGAACACCATGGTTAACCGTTCTAACGCTGTGACTACTGGAGCTATCTATGACAAGACCAATTACACATGGGAGACGGGTGCACCTGGGGCAGGTCCATCATCCCAGTCGCCTTCCTTCCAACTATTCTGAAACAGAACATCAGTCAGATTTGCCACTGTAAGGCACCCAACCCCTTACCCAAAAAATATCAGCCTATCAATCACAGGTACCGCATCATGCTCTGCTACCACAGTGTAAAGGCGTCAGTGGGACTCGTAGGACTGGGTTGAGCTGTGAGTGAACAAACGCTTTTCATCACTTATTTACAAATCATATAAAACTTCAGTTCACAAAATTTCACTGAAAATGGTTTTAATTTGGAATCAGTCAACTGGGTAGTCATAATAACAACAAGAATTTATTCAAAAGATAACGCTTTCTCAACTGAATCCAAATTCAAGAGAAAATAGCAAGTAATGTAAACTTACACTGATTGCTCAACCCCAAATAACAAGAGTAGAAATAATCAAAAATAATAAAACAGGTAATGACTTTACACGCTGTCCTATCCATTCGTCCGTCAGCCAACTTCGCTAGCGCCGCTGCAGCTCTATTTGCAAGGCCCTTCAAATTGCCGCTAACGTATGGCATCTATCGACGACACAGTTTGCTTGCCTGGAAATAGAATAGAGCATTTCGATTCCTTTAGGCATTATCTGTACGTCTTTGCACACAGCGAAAAGTCACCCAGCAACTAGAACATGTTTTTCGTGTTACTGTACATGTAGTGTGTCGTATATGATAGTTAGTAGTCATTTTTTGACCTCGAAGTCATACTATAGCCTAAATTATAAGACTACTTTAACGCCTAAGAACACCTGGAGCTTTTGGTTGGCTATCAGCAGAAAGTTCTCATATTAATTACGTTTTATTAACGGTATTTTTTATTTCTGAAGCATCAGATGTAGGCTGAACATTAATTCCATACACTTTTACAAAGAATGTGTTTAAGAGGCGTGGATTAACCTAACCTAACCTAACTTAACCTATCTTGTGTAAAAGTTTTTATTTTCAGTGCAGTAAACTGTAGAAGTAAAAACTTTTAATGCAGTGAACACTGATGTGAAAGTTATTGACACAGAAACTCTATGCCGAACTAGAACTTCTGGCAACGTAGCTATCCAACTATCTCTTACCTGCAAACTCAGTGGAATCTGTTAGACTAAACTGCAAATAGCGTTGAGAACGCACTAACGAAAAGTAGAAAGGTCGAAGGTTTTCTGTTGTGGTGCCTTAGACGCATTAAATCACTGGTACACACTGGTGCCAGGTGGAGATGTTTTGATATATCTGGAAATCTTCGAGATTCGTAAGATATTTAGGAATAAAGACAGGAGTATTCAAGTCCAACATTCCATTCACAACGGTGGCACTAGAGGCAGAATGCAAGTTGGGATTTAACAAAGGAATAACACATTATCTGCGACCATTTCGTTAGTCTTAAGTGATCTAAGGAAACCATGGAAATCTTAAACGGAACTGGATATCAAACTTGCTTCCCTCAACTGCGAATAAAGTGCTTTAATTTCGAAGGAAACTCATTAACGAGTAGCATAAAGAGTAATAAAAAGCAAATTGAAAAAAAAATATATTGTCGATAATAGTCATTGTCACGAAAAAATTTGGCAATTATGTTCGTGGTATTCAAAATTATTTCAGCTGTATACTTCTTTATTTTTGTGTATAAACAGTTATATTAATCTTCCAAAACATTCTGAATATCAGAGCTCCAGAAATGAGCAGCCATTAGCGTGTAACATACAGGCAGCAACCTTCTTTTATGGGGCGGTTATAATAACTTATGAACACTTCACATCGAGGAATGGTGCAGAGTTATATCTGAAGCTTCTTTCAGCAAGCTAATTGAAATATATTGATCCTGCCAGCTGCATTACGCCAACGAGCATTGCTCAGTTTCCATGACACTTGAGCTCACCTTCCTGAAGGAGATTTTCAAAACATTAACTTGCACAAAAGTGCATTTTGTATGTTATTTAGACGTCAAAGATTCTGTGGCAGTCACAAGCTGTAACACTTCATGCCCGTCGTCTACTGTATACGAATTGTTTTATGCACTCTTTTTTCCTTGCGGTGTTTTTGTTACTTGATTAGTATTTTTTTCTTCGTTTAGTATGGTACTTTTTGTTAGTTGATCCATCACTTTCTACGGTCAGTCTTTTTTGTCCTTAGTATTATTCTCCTTCGTTAAGTACTTTTCCTGTGGTGCTAGAGTTGTAATGTAATGTTACAAGATTACTGAAACTTACTACCTACTCACAGTAGTTTTATCCGACTAGTCACACTGATTGCCACTTCAGATATAATTGACCGTATATCTTACAATGCTATGTCCCATCGCTGTTATTGAGTTCTAGCAGACGTTATTTTTTTCCCTTGAACAAATTCTTTCAAACTGATTTGGTTTCTAAACAAAAAGTAACTCGAACAAGATGGTGAACCGTGCTAAAATCAAATCGGTTTACTGTTAGTAGATTCCTAAATTTACTAATGTCTGTCGTTAAGACGTAGACCATTTCGTTCCTGTAACTGCTCTCTTAATCGTAGCTGCTATTCGTCGTAAAGACGTATGACTTAAATTCGTTGTGTCTGTCCTCAGCCCTCTCCTTTCTGATAACTATTCTCTCATTCTCTTGTGTTGTGCATCAAAACACAGTAGTTTAGGCTTCCTTGAAGTTGTTCGCAGCTAGATCCAAGAGGATGTAAATTCTATCGTGGCTGCTTGCAAGTATGTAGACATTACTGTTAAGTCAGTTCTGTTACTTAAGTTTTGTTTTTAGGAGCTTACGTTTTCATCTCGGGTGAATTACCAATCTGTCATTCTTTGTCATGCATTATTTTATCAATAAATCTTTCTACTACTGCTTCACTGCATATTACTGTCATCATCTTTACAAACTGTGGCCTAAATTATACATATGTGAGGCTATTGCGATTTTATATGTCTGTTGCAGATACACGTTCCGCTCATCAAGTTCGAAATTTCCTGCCAGTTTGTCCTCTGTATGACTGGAAACATGTCGGACGTGTTTCTAAATTTTGGTCTAGTGGATAGCTAGAATTATACACTGACTTGTAATTTATTAGTTGTAGAGCAAGAAGAGAATAGTAGCTTTTGAAATGTGGTACTACAGAAGATTACTGAAGACTGGATGGGAAGAGTGGATGTGTAACGACGAGGTACTGAATGTAACTTGTGACGAAATAGATTAATAGCAAAACTTGACTCAAATGAGGGAGTGGTTGAAAGGAAACTTCTTGAAGTATTAACAGCCATTTAGAGTGTTGGTGAGGGAGGAGAGTAGCAGAAATAAGTGTAGAGTGAGTCGAAGCCGGAGCAGTTTTACATGGGTAGTTACGCAGAGATGTAGGGGCCTGCAGAGGGCAGAAGAGCGTGGGGACCTATATCATTTTTGCCTTCGAAACGAACACCACAGTAACAACATGCAAAGCTATTCTTGTTTTGTGTAACCAAGATTTACTATCTCCTGTGAGATGTTATCTTTGGATGGAATGCTGCCTATAGCCGTATATGTTGGTACAGTACTTCTCTTTCTGCATTAGTCGCATGTGACTTTATTTTCTTTTGCATCCTATATATAATAGTGTGGGGACGTAGTTGGCTCTCCAAGGTCGTTTACGGCGTTTGCTTCATTCTGGAGACTGTTTAGTGGCAATGAGTACACTCTATGCACCACTGACTATGCAGCCTCTTTGTGGCAATAGGCATAGCGTGACGGTAAGTTTACAGTAGTATTGCTCATTGTTTTCTGTCCGAGAACAGTGGATCAGCCTTAGTTCGAGATGGGTAGCTTCGTACCCCACAATGAAAGATATTTTGTTACGTAAGTTATTGAAATTATTCAGAATATCTGTGAAGTCACCAGTGGTCTTCTGTTTAATGTAGGCTTCATTAGTCGTCAGTAAATAACATATATGCAGTAAAAGTAATATATTTTTCTCTAGTCTTGATGGGTAAGTGATGAAAAGTCATTTAAAATTCTGAAAGTAGCAGAAATAAAACACAGGGAACGAAACAGTATCTGCAACTTGCATAGAAATCACACTGAAATTAAAAGACTTGAACGACGTAAAAGTGAAGCAGCAGCAAAAAAGAAAGTGAGACAGGGTTTTAACCTATCTTGGATTTTCTGCACTCAGCAAAGAGAGAAGGAAATAGTGAGAAATTAGTGAAGAGAACTGAAGTTTTGTCAGAGACGGTAAAGGATTTGAAGGATCAGTTGAACGGACCGGACAGCATCTAGAAAAAAGTTTATAACGTGAATATTGATAAAAGTAAATCAGGGTAACCGAATGGAGTCGAATTAAATCAGTGACGACCTGAAAACCATTTTAGGAAATGAGGAACTGAAAGGGGTAGATGAGTTTTGTTATTTAGGCAGAAAAAAATAACAGTGACCGAAGTGGACAGAGTACAGAATTGATATTGGCAATAGCACGAAAAGCATTTTTGTAAAAGAAAGGTTTAATAGAACAAAGTATAAACTTAGTTACAAGTGTTTTCTGAATGTATTTGGAGTGTAGCTTTGTACCGAAGTGAAACTTGGGCGATAAACAGCTCAGACAAGAGGAGAATGGAAGCCATCGGTAGGTACACTGAAGCGCCAAAGAAATTGGTATAAGCATGCTTATTCAAATACAGAGACAGGTAAACAGTCAGAATACAGTGCTGCCGTAAGAAACGCCTATGTAAGACAGCGAGTGTCTGTCGCAGTTGTGAGATCGGCTACTGCTGCTACAATGGCAGGTTATCAAGATTTAAGTGAGTTTGAACGTGGTGTTATAGTCGGCGCACGAGCGATGGGACACAGTATCTGAGAGGTAACGATGAAGTGGGGATTTTCCCGTACGACCATTTCACGAGTTTACCGTGCTTATGAATCTGGTAAAAATCAAATCTCCGACACTGCTGCGGCTGGAAAAAAGATCCTGCAAGGACATGACCAAAGACGACTGAAGAGAGTCGTTCAACGTGACAGAAGTGTGAGCCTTCCACAGATTGCTTCAGATTTCAGTGCTGAGCGATCAGCAAGTGTCAGCGTGGAACCATCCAACGAAACATAATTAATAAGGGCTTTCGCAGCCGAAAGCCCACTAGCGTACCCTTGATGACAGCACGACAAAAAGCTTTACGCCTCGCCTGCGCCCGTCAACACCGACAATGGACTGTTGATGACTGGAAACATGTTGTCTGGTCGGACGAGTCTCGTTTCAAATTCTATCGAGGAGATGGACTTGTACTAGTATGGAGACTGTTCAAGGTGGTGGAGGCTCTGTAATGGTGTGGGGCGTGTGCAGTTAAATCTAGATACGATTCTGACAGGTGATATGTACGTAAGCATCCTGTCCGATCACCTGCATCCATTCATGTCGATTGTGCATTCTGACGGACTTGGGAAATTCCAGGAGGACAATGCACACCCCACACTCTAGAATTGCTCTAGAGTGGTTTCAGCAACACTCTTCTGAGTTTAAACACTTCCACTGGCCACCAAACTCCCCAGACATGAACGTTATTGAACATATCTGCGATTCTTTGCATCGTTCTCTTACGGATTTATGGACAGCCCCGCAGGATTCGCGTTGTCAGATCCCTCCAGCACTACTTGACACATAGGTCGAGTCTATGCCACGTCGTGTTGCGGCACTTCTGTGTGCTCGCGGGGCGCTACAGGTATTAGGCAGAGGTACTAGTTGCAGAATGAGATTTTCACTCTGCATCGGAGTGAAAGCTGATATGAAACTTCCTGGCAGATTAAAACTGTGTGCCGGACCGATACTCAAACTCGGGACCTTTGCCTTTCGCGGGCAGGATAGGAGACGAGGTACTGGCAGAAGTTAAGCTGTGAGAACAGGGCGTGAGTCGTGCTTGGGTAGCTCAGATGGTAGAGCACTTGCCCGTGAAAGGCAAAGGTCCTGAGTTCGAGTCTCGGTCCGACACACAGTTTTAATCTGCCAGGAAGTTTCAGAGGTACTAGTTTCTTTGGCTCTTCAGTGTAGTTCACATACTGAGGGATGGTTAGTTTGTTACTGGAGGGGGTGGGGGAGGGGGGAGGAGTGAAAATTGTAGAAATATACCAATGGTTGAATACGATAAGCTGGTTGAAATGGTTACAAGTTCCAGTGGTTACTCGGAGACGAAGATGCTTCTGCAGGTATCGAAGACATCAACAAAACCATTAAGACAGTGTGCTGAGTGGCTATTGAAGTTCCGCAAATAATTCTTCGGCTGTGAGGCACCCTTTACGGCCGCACTTGTGCGCTTGATGGACGGACCGGCAGGTTCGCGGCAGGCAAGTAGCGGCAGTCCTTATTTGCAAATGTGAATGATTGCGCCGACAGGGGCGGCGTGCCTCTTCATTGACATGTGGCCGGCCGGCGCGGCGGCCCCCTCGCCATCCATCAGCGGCGACGGACCAGCGCCGACCTGCGAGCGGACGTATCCAGAGCGGCGACAGGCCGGCAGCCGCACTGACAGACAGCCGAGACCGGCTATGCGCCAGTACACTGACCCGGTCTGACTCAGTCCAAATGGCGCTACTTAACTGCTCCTGACTACCGTATTTGTCACACCGCAGCTCGCCCTAAACTTACTCGCCCGTTTGTTCCTTTTGATTCCTAATGGTTACCCCCATTCAGTAACGTCCTTCTATTTATGTGATCTGCATTTTGCTCCTTGTCCCCTTCTTTTAGCAGTAATTCTCCATGACTGACTATGAAAGATGGAAGGGCAGCACAGACCAAAATTCAAGCTATTCTATCAGTCCACATCGCGAGAATTCCTTTAAAAAAGCTGATGATTTGAAGTGGATTGCAGCTAGGAAATCTACATCTACATATATACCCCGCAAGCCACCCTACGGTGCGTGGCAGGGGGTACCTTTTACCACAACTAGTCGTCTCCTTTCCCGTTAAAAAAAAAAAAAGTTTAAATGACTCTGAACACTATGGGACTTAACATCTGAGGTCATCAGTCCCCTAGAACTTAGAACTACTTAAACCTAACGAACCTAAGGACATCACACACATTCATGCCCGAGGCAGGATTGGAACCTGCGACCGTAGCGGTCGCGCGGTTCCAGACTGAAGCACCTAGAACCGCTCGGCCACTTTCCTGTTCCACTCGCAGCTAGAACAACGGAAAGACGACTGTCTGTATGCCTCCGTATGAGCCCTAATTTTTCGTATCTTATCTTAGTGACCCGTAGGCGTAATGTATGTTGGTTGCGGTAGGATCGTTCTGCATCCAGCTTCAAATGCCAGTTCTCCAAATTTTCTCAGTAGTCTTGTTCTAAATGTCTTCTTCCCTCCAGGTATTTGGACTTGATGTCCCGAAGCATATCAATAAAACTTGTATGCTAATCGAACCTATACATAACAAAGCTAGCAGTCAGCCTCTGAATTACTTCGATATCTGATCCCAGACGCCCGAGCAGTACTCAAGAATAGTTCGCAATAGCTTCCTGTGTGCTGTCCTTTACAGATGAATCACGCTTTCCTAGAATTCTCCCAATGAACGTAAGTCGACCATTTGAAACGTTCCCTTAGAACAATTATACACGACTGTGCTTAAACTGACACACAATATTTTTTTAGCGCACCGCAATCTGACTTTCAAAAATCCCTACAAAAGAAAGGCCCTGACTAACATTAACCTATACCTTTCACAAATCACTTACCTCACAAAAATCTCCGTTACTCGAACTACTGCAATACGGCGAGCGCCACTACTGCCAGCTAAATAAAAGATTCAAACTACTGAAGGCACTAACTACTGATAGGCATAGTTAGCAAATGAAAGATTTTAATAGAGAGCAAACAATGTATTTACCTTAATAGTCATCAAAAGTCATAATATATACAGCAGCTCATGGCATCCATTTTTACAAATTTCAAAACTCCGCCATCTCTCTCCCCACATCCACCACTGCTGGCGGCTCACGTCCAACTGCACAACGCTACGCGCTGTTCACATCCAGCTGCCCAGCACTACAATGGCAGACAACAATGCAAACTAGCCACAGACTGCACACAGCACAGCCAGTGATTTTCATACAGAGCGCTACGTAACGTTGCCAATAAGAAAACATAAACAGCCTACTTACATAAAGAAAATATAAACAGCCTACTTACATAGCCCCCATGCTCCCCACAAAAAAATTTAACAAATTGTTTTGGGCATTGGGCAATACATATTTGTTAAAATTTTTCATAATCTTAATTACAATATCATAGAAATCAAATGCACACACTTATTGATACAACGTTGGTCAAAAGCTAAAATTTTCTCACAGTCCAGATTGTTCATCACAGTAAAATTTCAGTGTTTCTTTTTTTTTTTTCAAAGTCTGAGCAGTAAAAGACAATGCACACGGAAGTAGTGGATTTCCATGCAGTCTTGAAGAAGTAGTGTTGTCCTTCCAACGGAAAGACAGTGCTGAGTCTTGACATGCAGACAGGTAAAGGGCCACAACAAAGCAAACCCACAGCAGAGTCATTCGACGTTTTGAAGAAGATTGGTAGGTAGGTCATCACAGAGTAGATTCACTGTAGTCCTGGTAGAGATTACTCTATTGGTGGGTCACCAGAGATGCAGACCCACTGCAGTCCTTGTAGAAATAATGGTATTGGTGGATCATCAAAGGTGCAGACCCACTGTAGTCCATGTAGAGATTGTGGTATTGGTGGGCCACCAGAGGTGCAGACCCACTGTAGTCCTTGTAGAAATAATGGTATTGGTGAGTCAGCAAAGGTGTAGACCCACTGTAGTCCTTGTAGAGATAATGGTATTGTTGGATCATCAAAGATGCAGACCCACTTTAGTCCTTGTAGAGATGGCCAGCAGCCATCTGTTGTGACTGTGCAGGTGCACAATCACCATTGAAGAGTCTTGCGGATAATAGAGCAAGTCCATAACCACCACTTGTACACTCACGAAGTTTTTGGAATTGTCCTTAGAACCAGCAATGCTGTTATCCAGTCGCTTGCTGAATTATTAACACACGTGCAAACACTAACAGTCCCTACTTCTCACATATTGTCCATTACTATGACCAACAGAAATGTGTGCAATGAAATGAATGCTTACAAGTTACTTACTTTGATGAACTGGTGTCAATTACAATATTATAACATGAGAATACAATTACAAAGGTACAAAATACATCATTAAAGAACATAACAATTAAGATAACATTTGTAGTACAGGCTTTACAACAGAATAGAAATAAACATATACATCAATGTTACAGGAATTATGAGATAAGTAGATACATAAAAGATCAGAATAAATTTTGAAACATCAACTTCACACATGAGCATTAAAACAAAACAGAATAAATAATGTCTAAGCATATTTACAAGGTAAATAACATATTATTAATGCCAATTATATTTGAGGAGAACAGTATTCCTCATCATAGTGAATGTAGCTTAATATTAAAAGAAGAAAAAATTCTATGAAACTACACAGAGACAGGAAGAAAACAAATACACAAGGGTACACAAACACATAGTGGGATAACACAAAAGGAAAGGACAGGGTTCGTTTTCAGTGTAACATTTGGTACTGCAGTCCAACCCAAAACTTCATTCCATATGTCGTCCCTTTTATTTCAACATTTGCTCCAGCCAAAAAAAACATCCTATCCAAGCATGCTTTCTGTATTCTGTTCACATCCTCTTTCAAAAATAGTTTTTCTCCACTGTGCACTACTTTTTTAGCCAAACTACTGTATTTTCTTATAGCTTCTTAATGCCTTTCTTCCAATTCATCATAGTTAGTTTCTTATATAGTCTACCCCTTCTTAAGCTAACTTAAATCTACTGATCTCAGATGCTAAACTAAGGGACGAGGCAATGCAGCAACACAAAACAATTAACACAAACAGCAATGCTAGCAGCAGTAAATCTAAATTAACAGATAAAATGCAAAATTACAACTAATATGAGCCAATGTGCAGCAACAAGAAAAATAAATCAGTAGTAAAACTGGCTTAACAGCATAATACAAAGTCAAATTCAGTAACACTATGCCAGGCAAACAGCAGCAGCAACTTATACCTAAACATGACATAGCTCAAGCAGAAAAAATATTACAGTAAAAACAACAACGCAGATAAGGAAAATGTATATTCACATCTTAATGTCTATGTAATTAAAGTGGTGCACCACAAATTATTCTACAAAAAATTACCAAGTTCTTGAAAAGAAAATTATAGATGCAGTTACTGATATTAGTCCCTTCTTATTGTTCTCTCCATTCCAAGAGCTCCTTTTTCGAAGAATGTGGATCAGAAAATAATTATTTAATAAATCTGTTGACAGAAAGTGTTCACATTAGCAGATGCATTTAAGTTTATTTTATAAAACCAATGCTGCAACACGGCTGGAAAACAGGTATCAAATGAAAAAGCAATTACGCAAACCAAAGCATAAAAACATCATTCAATAGCTATGTGGCATTTCGTAAGTCAGTATCTCTCAACTCTCGTAGGAAGACACTTGTCATAATCAGGTGTGCCGATGTACAAATATTTCCCATCAATTCATAAGCATTTCAGTAATTAGCACAAAGTACGAGTAATCATATGTTTTCAAGTAATGAGCGTGTCATATTTGCGATGCTCTCTACAAAGGAAAGTCAATAGCGAGTTTAATGGTCTCTTTTTTTTTCTCCACTTCTGCCTCTGAAAGGCACACACACTAATGGCTTTCTTTTGTCAGACGACTACCTCTCAGCTGGGCGCCCAAAATGCATTACGTCAAGGTCACTTACCTTTCTTACTGAAATATTCATGACAGCAGTTTCCACTACAGTGGCAGTCTCATATAAAAAAAATTTCACTGGTCGAGAATTTATGTTGCAAATGTGTAGAAACAAAATCCTATGAATATAACAGTGTTCAAAACGTTTTCATCGGCATTGTGATGCATTTACGCATATACACACATTTCATAACTCGTAAGTACGATTCTTGGTTTCCAACAACCTTATTCACAAACCAGAGATCCTAACCACTACTCATTATTCCTTACCTTATTACATATATACATATTTGTCGACACTTCTTCAGTATTTCATCACAACAGATATGTAGCATAATCAAATAACTCAATAGCATCAGCTTATTGATCATAAACATACCTCAGCAGCATAATACACATAGTCATCGTAATAATAACATCATAACACCTCAGTCAACTCTCAAAATCGTCGTAGCTTCATCCAATAATTTCAAAACCAAAAAAAATTCTCTGCTCATGTCAAAAGTGTCATCTACCTCAAACGTACTTTAAAATCATGATCCCATACCAAATATATCATTCAAAGCTCTCGTACTATCACAATGGTTCCGAAAAAATATGAATAGTTCACAAAGTACAGACAAAATACAATTTCGTAAGTGTGAAGTTATACAACGGTGTAATTACATAAACATCTGTCACTGATGTAGTAAAAAAGTTTGTCTCTCTCAGTTAAATGATCAGATAGCTGTGTAATTTATGTGTTAGAGGAATATGGTACCGATGTGTAAAGTTGTATAAGCAAATACCATATTAGCTAGGGCTCCTTGTGCTTGCCAAACACAGGAGGATTAATGTAATTATAACCTCAGGTGTTACAGATTACAAGAATGGAATGAAATGCATTACGGAAAACATTTGTATCATTGCACTTCAAATATATTTAAAAATAAATGACTTAAGTACAAAATTAATCACTCAAATGCGTGTCCTGTAGCGCTAAATGTGCGTCTTGCTGTAAGATAATATCTGTGGAAGTGTCGTAGTTATTTTCCTCTGAAAGCTAAGTTCTGCAGAAGTCAATGTACTTACCTCATGATAAACAAAAGTGAAATGCTTTGCATATATATATCTTACTTATTACGCTTATTGTTCTGATGAAGAAATTACTGTGCTGTAACGTATTGTTGTGCTACGGAAAAGGCTGTCTCATTGTAGCTATACCACAAAAGTTACTACTAAAACATGTTTTACTTTCCAGAATAATACATAAAACTGTGCAGACATAAAACAGAAACACCGCAAAAGCAACATTGTAAATTGTCACTCATTAATAGCGTTATGATAAAATCGTGTAGCTGTTACATAAACTAATCACTGTGTCATCTGGTATCTCACATAAAGTACTTTAAATCCAGAATGTATTTTCAAGTAAACCAAAATGTCGCATTAAAATCTCATTGGCAGTATATGTTCTAAGTATGTAAGCCTGATAGTCGTTACGTAATCGTGCAACTAACAAGCAAGAATGTACACAAACAATAACACTGTGACGTCTGTTCACTATTACAATGCATTCGTAATTTCTGTTTAAATAAGTTCTCTTGGTTCTTGACTGGATAGTTAACTTTAAAACATAGTTGCATGGTAACAGTTTCTAAAGCATACTAGTAACGTGAAGTGAAAAATTTTATAGCAAAGACTAAATGAAAAAACAGTTTATCTCTCAATACACGGTTTTACATGTGAGATGTGGTGTAACACTTTACTCTTTCTAGTACGCAGAGTTTCAACTTCAAAGCAATTGTTATGCGATATTCGTCCGTAAAGAATACTGGAATTTTGCTCAAGGTTAGCGTCAATGTTATTTTTCCCTGAGCCAGCGGGCGCAGGTGGCTGCCTGCGGTGCGAGTCATTGTCTGTTTCTTTGTTGGCGCGCGCCGTTACTGGTATTAGGAGACTTAACTTCTACAAATTCACGTTGTCGAAAGTGCTCTGCTCTATTTGAATACCGCCAGTTCTGATAAAATTCAGGTCTGTCGTTATGATTTATATCGTCTGTCGTCACGTCGGTAGATCCCACAGTTTGTTTCTTCTCGGTCACGTGGTGGAGAATTTCTCCCTGAGTCGTAACTGCGCGCTGGACCGTTGCGTCTAAAGTTATTCTGTCTCCCTTGATAATAATTGTTCTGGTTCCCATATTGTCTGTTTCTCTGATTGTCTCTGTCATATTCATTACTACAGAAATGCGAACTTTCTCTGTAATTATTACTGCTCTGCCAACGGTTGTCATACGGGTGGTGTCTGTTTTGGTCACGATTTGTGTTGTGAGAATAGCCTTGTCGTGCCCAGTTATTATTTCTTTCATCGCGGAATTGTGACAGATGTGACCTGTAGTTGTTGTGTTCCTGTTTTCGCGTTACGCGATTGTCAGTGTCAATTTCTAGTTCTTGTAACAGTCCCTGAAAAGCTTCAATGTCGTCTTTGCAACGTCCTGCTAAAATAATATTTCTTAAATGTTCAGGCAATTTCATTAAGCAAATGCGGATGAGTTCTGAAGGGCTGTATGAGTTTGACAGGTACTGATTCTTGTGCAACATGTCTTCAAAATATTTCACAAGACTGGAACATTCAGGTTGTTCGAAATGTTTCATCATTATGATGCTATGTTTTACTCGGTCTTGTGTAGCTTGAGACCAATATGCTGAGAGGAAGGCATGATAAAAATCTCCTTCACTGTGACAATCGTGAATGACCGATCGCATTCTTACAGCTGGTTCATTCTCCAAGTAGCCACACATAAATTCTAACCTGTGCTCCAATGACCAGTTGGGAGGAAAACAATGAGAAAATTGATGAATGTCGTTGCCAGAATTCTTAAATGTTTTGAATTTACGTGTAGTAATGAACAGCTTATAGTCGAAATCATCGTGTCGGTGAGTCGCGCATCGCTCATTGTTACTTCGTTTCGGCGGTTCCATCTCAAAATCCAATGCGCCTTGCCAATTTCTTTCATAATTTCCGAAGTGTCCTGTGTTATTATTTTGTGGTTGTTCCGTATTTCTATGTCCCTCTTCCCGTACTGGAGCGTGAGTGTCCTCTGAAATATGTAATTCTTGTATTACCTGTGCAACTGATCTTGTACTTCCCGGATTTCTCTTTTGTACTGTGTATTGATTTGATTTTGATTTTGTTTGAATTTTCTAATTTGTTCATAGTCTTCTGTGTCAGTGAAGGCTACGGGTCTTCTGTCATTCAGATCATCATCTACCTTTGTAGATAAATAAGTGACCTGATCCGAAAGTTCGGCTACTTTCTCCGATAGTGAACACATTTCCTCAGTGTGCTTTTCTGAACCAAGTTTCAGAGTGTCCATTTGTGTTGAAATCGAATCTACTGTGTCCTTTAAGTTTTCCTGAGTTTTTTCGAGTTGCGTAACCGAATCGGTAGATGCAACTGAGTCAATTTTAGCCCACAAGGTCTCATGATTTTCATGAACAATGGTTTGCAGTTCTTTTATGGTTGCTTCGTGATTCTGTAATGCATTTTCATGCCGCGAAAAAATAGGTTGAAAATGCTCACAAATTTGTGTTTTTACGTCATTACAGACTTTTTGACATTTCGATTCAATGTTATGTAACTCAGTAGTTAAATCTTCACGTGTTTGTTCAAGCGTGATGTGAAGATTTTGTTCCATTGCGTCTAACTGTTGCTGTGTTTGTCTCTGGTGTTGTTCCGTTGTGTCTAACTTTTGAAGCCTTTGTCCCATTTGCCTCTGATTTTGTTCCATTTGGTGCATTAATTGCAATAATAATGTATTAGTGTCTGGAATCTGTTTCTCTATGCTTTTTGGCAGTGCATTTTCACCGGAAACATTCACATTTGGACAAGCAGAAAATGTGTCTTGACTCATTTGAGAAAACGGTGAGGACGCAAAACCTGAATCTACAGTATTTGCAAAATTGTGTCCTATCATTTCGGATTCCTGAGGCGAGCTGTTGCCGAGCGATCGATCGATAATGCTTCCCTGTTCATAATTATTTCACTGTCTACTCCATTATTTGACGCCCGCTCCATTTCCCTATGCACAGTTACCAAATTACTACTTTGAATATTTGTTAATTCATTACATGGTGGCGTTAACACACTGCTTTCGTCTTCACTGTTATTTCTCAGTTTACTTTGGAGCCTAGTATTACGTTTTTCACACGCCATTATTGTCACAATATTTCACACGACAACACAGAAAAGCACAATTTGAAGAGCAAAAATAAGAGAGCACATTAACATAGCACTGAAAATAATATCTCGTTAATTGCAAGCGCAGCTGCGAAATACTTGGTGCAAATCTACATGCATGCCACAACTGTTTTACTGTACAACAATGAAAGACTGCAACCACAAAGGAGATTCTCTCTACAATTACGCAATAGCAATAAACAAAATTACACTAATTACACAAACTACAAGAAAAAATCAGAAGATTCCAGTGAGGTATCCTCGGCTAAGGGTCGACATATGTAACGTCCCCTTAGAAGAATTGTATACGAGACTGTGCTTAAACTGACACACAATATTTTTTTAGCGCAACGCAATCTGACTTTCAAAAATCCCTACAAAAGAAAGGCCCTGACTAACATTAACCTATACCTTTCACAAATCACTTACCTCACAAAAATCTCCGTTACTCGAACTACTGCAATACGGCGAGCGCCACTACTGCCAGCTAAATAAAAGATTCAAACTACTGAAGGCACTAACTACTGATAGGCATAGTTAGCAAATGAAAGATTTTAATAGAGAGCAAACAATGTATTTACCTTAATAGTCATCAAAAGTCATAATATATACAGCAGCTCATGACATCCATTTTTACAAATTTCAAAACTCCGCCATCTCTCTCCCCACATCCACCACTGCTGGCGGCTCACGTCCAACTGCACAACGCTACGCGCTGTTCACATCTAGCTGCCGCTGCCCAACACTACAATGGCAGACAATAATGCAAATTAGCCACAGACTGCACACAGCACAGCCAGTGATTTTCATATAGAGTGCTACGTAACGTTGCCAATAAGAAAACATAAACAGCCTACTTACATAAAGAAAACATAAACAGCCTACTTACACATTCACCTTCACACCATAAGCCTCACATACTCTTTTCCATTTCATATCGCTTAGCAGCAGTACTCCCAGATATTTAAACGACGTGACTGTGTCAAGCATAACACTATTAATGTTGTATGGAACATTGCGCGTTTATTTTTCCTACTCATTACCGTTAACCTATATTTTTCTACATTAAGAGGCAGCTGCGATTTATCGCGCCATCTAGAAATTCTGTCTAGGTGATCTTGTATCCACCTACAGTTACTTATCTTCGACACCTTCCTGTACACCACAGCATCAACAGCAAACAACCGCCCATAGCTGCCCCCGCTGTCTGCCAGGCCAGTGCGGTCCTATCACACTTTACTGGGCCACCCCTGATGTTATCCCCGTTACGGATTAACACTCGCCGTCGAGGACAAGAGAATCACATATTGTGAGCCGAATGTTTGATCTATTGGCGTATTTTCGTACCTGTTAATTTTATGATGCTCACATGAAGCTCTTGCTAGACGGCCTTATCGCATAGGTAACACTGGTTGCTGTCAGATCACCGAAGTTAAGCGTTGTCGCGTTGGATTCGCACTTGGGTGGATGACCGTCCAGATCTGCCGCCCGCATCTCGTGGTCGTGCGGTAGCGTTCTCGCTTCCCACGCTCGGGTTCCCGGGTTCGATTCCCGGCGGGGTCAGGGATTTTCTCTGCCTCGTGATGGCTGGGTGTTGTGTGCTGTCCTTAGGTTAGTTAGGTTTAAGTAGTTCTAAGTTCTAGGGGACTGATGACCATATATGTTAAGTCCCATAGTGCTCAGAACCATTTGAACCAGATCTGCCGAATGCTGCTGGCAAGCGGAGTGCACTCGGCCCTTTTCAGGCCAATTGATGTTCTGTCTGATTGAGAAGTAGCGGCTTCGGTCACAGAAACTGACAGTGGCAGGAAGATTGATGTACTGACCAGACGTCCCTTCATATCCACATCCAGAGGCGCCTGTCGGCTGAGGATGACACAGTGGTCGGCCAGTATCGTTGGGCCTTCCGAGACCTCTCTGGGCGGTGTTCACATGATAAACTTGCGGAAGTATTGTACGCACTTTGCTGTATTTTATGTCTGAAAATGGAGCCTTGAGCCCTCCAAATCGATATCAACAAAACTGAAAAGTAAACAGCAGTAACGATACAGAAATAGGATGACTATGATTTAGCAGAATGAGATTTTACTCTGCAGCGGAGAGTGCACTGATATGAAACTTCCTGGCAGATTTTGTTTACGTCGTGACAACCGTTTTGCACATTATTTCCGAGCCTGTAGAGATAAAGGTTTGAAGAAATACTGTAATTCGTCCGGGTTTGTACCTCGCAGTGATAGTTTAGTTTTCGTTCCGAGCAGGCCTTGGAAGGCCCAACGGCACCGACCGGCCGCAGTGCCATCCTATCAGCCCAGGGCGTCACTGGATGCGGACATGGAGGGGCATGTGGTCGGCACACCGCTCTCCCGGTCGTTGTCAGTTTTCCTGACCGGCGCCACTACTTCTCAGTGAAGTAGCTCCTCAGTTTGCCTCACAAGGCCAGAGTGCACCCCGCTTGCCAACAGCGCTCGACAGACCGGATCGTCACCCATCCAAGGTGCTAGCCCAGCCCGACAGTGCTTAACTTTGGTGATCTGTTAAATTTAATAGTTTTCAGCGGTGTTTCGTGTCGTTTGTGGCGAAATAACCATTTAATAAACGTTCGCTCGCTGCGTTGATGATTAGTAAATTTCCTACTTTAGTTTCCAACTGACGTTTCTTATTGTTTCTAGAATATTGCAGTAAAATTTTCATTCAGTGTTTTAACTTCGTTTAGTGTTACAGTGGCCGTTTGAATTTTTTGCTTTTAGCTAATAATTTTGTGAAGTTTTGTTCGTATTGGTATTAGCTGTGGTGTAGTAGTATCAATACAAGTAGTTGCTTTCTTAGCAGGCAGAGAATTTCGAGAACATTATTGTTAGTTCTATAAATAGTTCTACTGTTGTAACTGAACTTTGGTAACGTAGACGTATAGTTTTCCTCAGTAACTGTAAAATTTTACCACGAGTGAAAAGTGTGGGCTCTGTCGTACGCTTGTCAGTACTGGGTTACGGTGTGGGATACGTTCAAAGTATTTTCATTTGGGGGAATGCAGTGGGGAAGTCAGTGGTCATTTTAGTGAGATCTTCTGCTGGGAATGCAGAGTCTGTAGTATAAATAAGTAGATAGAGGAGCAGGAGCGTAATATCTGTGTCCTTCAGGTGGAGCTACAACGCGCCAAGGAGGAACTAGATAGGTTGAGGATGGTGAAGGATGGTGGGGAATGGGAACTGGCAGTTGGCAAGAAGGCAGCTAGGAAGAGGAGGTGTTCAGACAATTTTACTTTGCGTATATGCAATAGATTTGACCAATTGTCAGAGTAGTGTGGAGAGGAGCCTCTTGTAGCTGTAGATGTAGGGAACATGCAGCAGTCCTCAACAATTAGGATGGCCTAGGTTAGTTGCAAAGTCTAGCAGAAAGAAGAAGGTTATGCTGCTAGGTAGTTCTCACGGTAGAGGTGTGGGCCAGTAGTTGCAGGAATGTTGGGGAGTGAGTACGAGGTCACCAGCATTGTGAAGCCTGGTGCAGGGTTGACTCAAGTGACTGACAGCATAGGGGAGTTACGTAGGAATTTTACGAAGGAGGATCAGCTAATGCTAGTGGATGGAGCAGGGAACAGTCTTGATAGGGACGGGGAATATGATATAGATGGTGACCTGGTAAAAATAGGTACTCAAACTGGTGGCACTAATGTGCATTTCGTGCAGCTGTTTCAGCGCCATGATCGGCCTCACCTTAATGCGGCTGTTAGTGGTGACTTCAATATTAATTTTGCATATGATGGTGCAAGAAAAAGGATGTTGGTAGATCTCCTAAATTCATATGATCTGATGCAGACTGTGTTTCTTCCAACTAGAGTGCAGGGGAGCAGTAGCACAGCCATAGAAATGGACTCGCTGATTGGCTCCTCTCAGGAGCTTCCCCGGCATGGGAATCTCGATGCTGTGCCTGAACTGGCTACCAGGCCAAAAGAACAGGGAAAAGGGGAGATTCAATGAGTAGAGGATAGTTCGATTGGCTTGTGCAGTGTCGAGGTAGTTTCTTTTCTGCTAATTCGGCTCCCGTGCCGAAGCTTGGAAGAAAGTGGTGGTGATACTTTGCTTTCTTCGTCTTCTGGTCCTCCCCTGGTGGAGAACTACAGGCTTTTCCATCCAGGGTGAGACTTGTGGCCTGTATCTTGTGGCGGACTAAGAGCCAGTGGTAGCTTCCAACTGTCGTGTTGTCACGAGGGTGAACTTTTTCGTGCTGAGTCAGCCGTCTGACGTTTGACAATTCCAGTACGCGCTGTCATGCCTGTGAGTTGACCAGACCAGCGACCGGCTGTACCTCAAGCTGAACTCTGCCAGTATTGCAGGGCTGTGATAGGGAAGTTTTCCGCGTCCTGATAATCAGAGATTCTGAAAAAAGTAGGGGTAAGCTATAGAGAGAGACGGGTCATATACAATATGTACAACAACCAAGAGGGAATAATAAGAGTGGACGATCAAGAACGAAGTGCTCGTATTAAGAAGGGTGTAAGACAAGGCTGTAGCCTTTCGCCCCTACTCTTCAATCTGTACATCGAGGAAGCAATGACGGAAATAAAAGAAAAGTTCAGGAGTCGAATTAAAATACTAGGTGAAAGGATATCAATGATACGATTTGCTGATGATATTGCTATCCTGAGTGAAAGTGAAGAAGAATTAAAAGATCTGCTGAACGGAATGAACAATCTAATGAGAACACAGTATGGTTTGAGAGTAAATCGGAAAAAGACGACGGTAATGAGAAGTAGTAGAAATGAGAACAGCGAGAAACTTAACATCAGGATTGATGGTCACGAAGTCAATGAAGTTCAGGAATTCTGCTACCTAGGCAGTAAAATAACCAATGACCGACGGAGCAAGGAGGACATCAAAAGCAAACTCGCTATGGCAAAAAAGGCATTTCTGGCCAAGAGAAGTCTACTAATATCAAATACTGGCCTTAATTTGAGGAAGAAATTTCTGAGGATGTACGTCTGGAGTACAGCATTGTATGGTAGTGAAACATGGCCTGTGGGAAAACCGGAACAGAAGAGAATTCAAGCATTTGAGATGTGGTGCTATAGACGAATGTTGAAAATTAGGTGGACTGATAAGGTAAGGAATGAGGAGGTTCTACGCAGAATCGGATAGGAAAGGAATATGTGGAAAACACTGATAGGGAGAAGGGACAGGATGATAGGACATCTGCTAAGACATGAGGGAATGACTTCCATGGTACTAGAGGGAGCTGTAGAGGGCAAAAACCGTACAGGAAGACAGAGATCGGAATACGTCAAGCAAATAATTGAGGACGTAGGTTGCAAGTGCTACTCTGAGATGAAGAGCTTAGCACAGGAAAGGAATTCGTGGCGGACCGCATCAAACCAGTCAGTAGACTAACGACCAAAAAAAAAAAAAAAATAATCAGAACGCCAGACCGCGTAGTTAGCAAATTTTCGTGGACGCGTCAGAACATTACAGCTGCCGCACCCTGCCGCTCCTCGTCCACAACTCGCTGTTCCCTGCTGCCGCCTGAATCAATGTGAAATCAGGCGAACCATAGTTTGTGGTATACTTGGTAGTAGTTTATTCCATTTTAATAGAGTAGGGCCTCACAATGGATTCATGTAAACAAAGTCAGATTGAATTGTAAAAGGGATTAATTCAGGGGAGAATTTCTACAGCTTTCCACCCAAGTATGTTTTACAGATCAAATACCATCCCTTTCCTGATTTGTGTTTCTCATTTTTTGTGTAAGACTTATCAGCTCATTCTAGTTGTACAAGGATTAATAAAACTTGTCATTATTTCGTAAACATAAAAACGCCAATGTTCTCATTCATACGCCCTCAACTAATCAATAGGTTTATTTTGTTGAAATGGTACATGGGTACACCAGCAATATAAGGATCAGTCTTATTAAATTAATTAATTTGACTATTAATTTAAGTTCTGAAAGTGACCGCAGTGCCATGAGCAAATTCACTAATTTCACACAAAAAAACCAGGGATGTAGCTCACGATTTGAAGGTTATTTAGAAGATAATACGTTCTTTATGTAAAGATAATAACAGTTAGCATCACTCTGACAAATATTTATGATTAAAGCAAGTGATGGCTGGCAAAATGTCATCGGTTTTTGTCCGGAGCCCAAGAACCGCATTAAAAAATTGACCGGTTTTTCAGTTGTCTTGGGGACAAAAAGCAGCAAGAAAAAAAATGAATCGGTTTCTAATTTCCTGAGACTGGCACACGACATGTTCAATATACTATCCACCGTTTGCAGGCACTAGCTGAAATTTAGAAACAGCGTGTTCCACGATAGGACAGAGTGTCTCGGGGGTCACGTTCAGAATGCCTGCCTTCAGTTCAGCTACGTTCGTAACTGGAGCAATGAACACAACGTCTTTCAGAAAACCCCACAGCCAGGAGTCACATAGATTAAGATCGGATGCTCTGGACAGCGTTGCCGGCCGGAGTGGCCGAGCGGTTCTAGGCGCTACAGTCTGGAACCGCGCGACCGCTACAGTCGCAGGTTCGAATCCTACCTCTTGCATGGATGTGTTTGATCTCCTTAGTTAGTTAGGTTTAAGTAGTTTTAAGTTCTAGAGGACTGATGACCTCTGTTAACTCCCATAGTGCTCAGAGCCATTTGAACCATTTTTGGACGGCGAGGCGGCAGGAAAACGACGGCTGTTATTTCTAGCATTTCCGAAATGTCTCTGCGGCAGGCGCTTCACTGGCTGGGCAATGTGCGGAGGAGCGCCATCTTGCATAAAAACGATGCTACCCCCACGCTGTTGGAGGGCTGGAATGACCTTGGTGCGCAAAAGATTCTCATAGAGTCCGCCAGCGATGGCACAGGTAACAAGACACGCAGAACTAATCTCCTCAAAAACGACTCTACGATAAACGTTGCCATCAACCCGAGCCACACGGTCATCTTTACAAATGGTTCAAATGACTCTGAGCACTATGGGACTTACCATCTCAGGTCATCAGTCCCCTAGAACTTAGAACTACTTAAACCTAACTAACCTAAGGACATCACACACATCCATGCCCAAGGCAGGATTCGAACCTGCGACCGTAGCGGCCGCGCGGTTCCAGACAGACGCGCCTAGAACCGCTCGGCCACCCCAGCCGGCGTCATCTTTACAGAATAGTACCACTTCATTCTGTGAAGAGGACTAAGTGGCACTATTTGAAGTGCTCGAGTATTTTCCGCTGCCCTTGTCCTTTAGTTCTGCACGTTGACATATCTCGGAGATGGAAATGGACCACTTCCATGCGAGCAAGAAATTCCAGACCGAACATTTGTCTTACTGGCAGGTCAGCAGGAAGTAGCTCCTGAAAATGGGTCATTTTGTATGGATAGCAATGCAGAACGTTTTGTCGGATTTTTTTGCACCGTGCTCGCACGCGAGCTAATAATATGCTTCTAATTTGACGTCATTCTGAGCAGTGGTTCTCTTTCTACGGCGTCTTGAAACTATAAATTAGGGACACGCTGTATATGAGTGTAAGAGACAAAGGCAGAGCACAGAACAATAACTCCTACAGCTTCTGAACCAGAGAAAAGTAATGACTGCGGTAACCTATGAAACAAATGCCAGTCCTAAAAATAATATAATGACTACAGCATGGTCATGTGAAATATTTCATTTGCTCATATTCAGTGATATATGGCAGATGTTACGAACGGCAAGGCGATTCATTTCCTTACTAAACATTCATAAAATTTACAGATGAAACGAATTGTTCTAAAATAAAATGTCGATAAACAGCAATAAATTTGACTAATATTGGCTCTAAATACGCTGTCGGAACGGCCATTAGCAAATAATTTATGGGGGCAATTACAATCGCTGGCCATTTCACTCTAACTGGGGGAGCTCCGCGAAAGTGCTCACGAAGAGGTCCGACCAGGTAGGCAGAGAACGGCTACTCGCTACTAGGTGCCGGCTACCAGTTGCTTGCGGTCCCCAGTTACCAGAGGCAGCTAACGCCGCGCCGCTACCAGACTTGCCTCGCGGCGTCTGCTAACAAGCGCGCCGCTGTAGAACCTCAATAAAGACACCGCGTTTCAGGCCCACAGTGGTAATAACACTGCGCGGGGACACAATGACGTCACGACTAGACAATGGCGGCGACTACGCACATAAATCTCCGCGGGGACAATAGCTTCGGTAATTACTGCAACAATAAACCACGATCTGATTTATACTAGGCGCGCCCAATTACCGACCCTAGCGCACAATGGCCGGATTATCTACCTGTTCCGAGTGCTCTCATAGGCCGCTGATTATAATCTTTATATGTTATTCTGGCTCGTTTCGGTCAGGTTTCGCATCGGCAAAGCCGGTTAGCCGACTCCTTAACGCACACCGCCGATTTAAACGATCTCTTTTTACTTTTTGCAAGCTGTGGAACAAATTAGCAGCGTAGTTAACAGATGAACGATTTACTTTCACTTATTTAAAAATATGTGTTCAGGAACTCATCCTTCAGCCTCCTCTACAACGTAATGTATCAGTACCTGCTGTGTGCTCGTTAGATGGAAACGCCGCTTAGAAAATGAGCGGTCGCATAACGGGACAGCAGACAGACCAGTAATGAACAGAGTAGTCTGTCGTTGGTAACGAGAGGGCAGCGTTGTTACACAAAAACTATTTTAACAGCATGCACTCAACGAAAAGTCTCTCTTACGAAAGGATGTCTACAAAATAGCGCGGGTCACGGACTCGCTTTTCTGGACACGAACTCAGACGAAAGCCTCAGAAACGACCCACTTGAATAGCGAGTGAAGGAGAAAATCACCCATCAAAAAGCAAAGGCACAGTACCTCTACAAAAAACGCATCCTCATAAACATAATATGGGCGCCACCTTATTGGTCCTTCCTAGTAACTGACAAGGTAGGGCGTGTTCCACTTTAACACAACGTCGAATCAGCATGCAAATTTATCAATGAATGAACCACGAACGAAACACCATTGTTCTCGAGATTACTCACGGTTGGTAAGGCATCACTCTCGCCGACTTAGACGGAGCCTTGTTGTGATGATGATCTGTCTGGTAAGTAATCGAGTATGCACAGCTCGATGTCGACGGTATTTCTCGCTACAACTGTGTGTCTTAGACCGCAGCGAGGTCTCTAAGCAGGACAGAAGCTGTGCTGGTTGGACATCTTCAATTACAATGTTGACCATTAAAATTACAGCAACATGAAAGCAGCATGCAACAAACGTCAAATTACCATGAAGTGTACTGCTGCTTCGTTGAATACATACACTCAAAAGCCACACCATGAAGGAATTAGCCGAATGAGACAGAACTTGGTGGATGTGATGTACTTGTACACACAAGCAAAAGATTACAATTTTAGCCGGCTTGAGCCAATACAGTTACCGAAACAATATCAAGATAAGAAGCGTAAAACATTCTAAGAAAAAAAGACACAACGTCAAAGAACTATTCGAACGGTATGAAAATCTGTAGATGTGAAGTACATGTACAGACAAACAGAAGAAAAGATTATTTATTCAAGAGAAAGAGCTTCACGACTGGGCATGTCAATAACACAATAACAAACACTTCTGGCCCTTATGCAAGCAGTTACTCGGTTCAAAAAAAATGGTTCAAATGGCTCTGAGCACTATGGGACTTAACTTCTGAGGTCATCAGTCCCCTAGAACTTAGAACTACTTAAACCTAACTAACCTAAGGACATCACACACAGCCATGCCCGAGGGCCCGAGTCAGGATTAGAACCTGCGACCGTAGCGGTCGCGCGGTTCCAGACTGGAGCGCCTAGAACCGCTCGGCCACTCTGGCCGGCAGTTATTCGGATTGGCGTTGATGGACAGAGTTGTTGGATGTCTGCCTCAGGAATATAGAACCAAATTCTGTCCAACTGGCGCGTTAGATCGTCCAGACGCCGAGCTGATTGGAAGACCAGGCTCGTTAAACTCCGAACGTTCTCAGTTGGGGAGGGACTCGGCGACCTTGCTGGGATATGTGGGATCTGGCAGCACGAAGACAAGCAGTAGACATTCTCGCTGTGTGTGGGCGGACATTATCTTGCTGAAAGTAAGCCCAGGATGGCTTCCGTTAAGGACAGCAAAACAGGGCGTAGAAGATCGTCGACTTTCAGTCTTGCCATGAGGGTGACGTTGGAACGTCATTCGTGGTTGTAGGGCCGTCATGTTGGTATCCCTCTGCTATCTCGGACGTCTCCCGACACGACCTCGGCTTGGAAACTCGTAGACTGGAGTAAAATTGCTTTCGACGGCGATCCCTGCTCCGAACTGAGCCCCAATGACCAGTGAAAACGTGTCTGGCGACGCCCTGGTTAGCGGTAGGATACCAACCTGACTATCGTCTACCATACTGCCCGAGAGCCAGGAGTAATGATCTGTGGTGCCATTTCTTTTCATAGAAAGACGCCTTTGGTTGTTATCTGCTGCACCCTTACAGCACAGAGGTACGTCGACGATATTCTACGCCCTGTTTTGTTGTCCTCTTCACGGCAAGCCATCCTGCGCTTACGTTTTAGCAAGATAAAGCCGACCCGCGCGCAGCGAGAGTTTCTACTGCTTGTCTTCGTGCTTCCCAAACCCTGTCTTGAAGAGAAAGGTATGGAAATGAAATGAGCGATTGGTGTCATTGGCTGGGAGGCCTCTTGCGGGGCAGGTCCGGCCGCCTTCGTGCAGGTCTCATTACATTCGACGCCACATTGGGCGACCTGCTCGCCGGATGGGGATGAAATGATGATGATGACAGCACAACACCCAGTCCCTGAGAGGAGAAAATCCCCGACCACGGGGGATCGAACCCGGGCCCCTTAGGACGGCAGTCCTTCACGCTGACCTTTCAGCTAACGGGGCGGACTGGGAGAAAGGTAATCGGATATCTTTCTAACGGAGAACGTTTGAAGCCTTATGGGCAGTGCCATCCCACCAGTTCGGGATTTTGATGATCTAACACGTAACTGGACATAATTTGGCACAATATCCCTCAGGAGGACATACAACAGCTCTCTCAATCAACTACTTGCCTAAGGGCTTGACGTCCTCAATTTTTGAAGCCGTTTCTGCTGAATAAATCACCCATTTTTCTAAAATTGTAGTCATTTGTTTGTCTGTAATGGCATATCAAACCTATCGATATCCGCCCCTTTGGCTAACGCCTTCGTGGTGCGCTGTCCTTTTCCTTGTCTTAAAGTGTATAAAGAATCTGTTTCGCTTTAGATACTATTTGTATGTTAAAGACGCTGATAATCTGCTTTGACGTCTTGTCACCACGCCCCTATAAAAAGACGAGCAACTTGTTATCGTAAGTATCAAATACTGTTTTTTATGATTCAAATTCGTCTGGGTGACGTACCGAGTAATTGCTTAAAATAATTTAAGATATAAACTACAAAACGGACTTTTCTCCTGAGGAAGGCCGTTGTAATTCTGCCAAAAGTCGGTTTTATAGTTTATATTTTAAAGTGTTTTATACAATGACATGGTACAACACCCAGAGAATTTTAATCATCTTGTCACCTTCCGTGGAAACTAATGTAGTCTTTATTTTTATTTTTCAGACTGAAATTTGCTGTTTTTTGATTCCAGAATAGTAGATTTGAATGACTGCTGCAGCTATTTATTGATTCTCCCTATGTTAGCAGACTGTCGAGTAATTCTTGGTTACTAAAAATCATTGTAGACGTAAAAATATTTCCAAAAGCATCACGGACTCGCCGAGGATGAAGATGACATAACCTCGGCCAATCCGTCAATGACCGGACGACGACGGACAAAAGCCTATTCGGAAGACAGAAGAGCAGCTCTCGCTCACTTGGATGCCGATCATCGTCCAGGACGGACTTAGACACGGAACGTCGTTTAGTGAACTCTTACAGGTGAACATATAGTTGTAAATTGCATTTGCTATGTACTGAAAAGGTTACCTACGATTATTTGCACTTACCCATTGAGAGCCCAACTTGTCTTACTTTACAAGCACTCTTGCAGACTTTTTTATTCAGCTACTCACAAACTTTTAACTCAGTTGATTGACTTTGTTACTTAATTTGTTGGAGTGATGTAGAACTTTCGTTCTCTTATCCTGTTACCTGAGCCTAGGGCATAGCTGTGTAATAGTGACAGAGAGAAATTGTCTTAGCGGTGTACTGCACTTGATTACCTCCACAATGCAGGCGTCTATCAAGTCACATGTGGCTGCGGCAAAGTGTATATAGGCGAAGCGGGAAGAACTGTTAAGGAACCCATTAAGGAACTTGAACGGCACATGCACCTAAAACAAAGTGCAAAATCGGCAGTAGAGGAACATCATGAGAACTGTGGCTCTGACATCGATTTTAATAACGTACGTGTACTGGCTAAGGAAACAAACATTTATAGAAGGAAGGTCAGAGAAACGGTTGAAATTTCCAATAATGCATCTAATTTCAATAGAGAGGACGGCTATAGGCTTCTGGCATCGTGGCTCCCCGCCATCAAGGAAGTGAATACGCGGCCGCGGTGCGAGCGACATAAACAACGCGCTGCCTGTGACCTCGGGGGACAATAATAGTTTGAGTAAACATTCCCCTCTCTTGCTCTGTCCGTTTCGAATCTAGTCAGTGATGAAGACCAACCAACAGCAGCAGTAGGAATTTCAACCAATAACCTTCAGTGTGTAAGTGTTGAATAGTGCCTTTCTATCAAATGACGTAGACCGCCAATGGTATCTACAGGAGATTAGCCAACAACGCCCCTTCTTATGCATCACAACGGGAATATTTAACCTATGACTATGGCCCACCAATGGCAGCCATATAAATTTTAACCAATACTATCACTTCTCCAGCACGAACGCGAGGAAACTCCCCCTTATAAGAGGACGCGACACTCGTCTCTGACAGTGTTCTAGCAGTAGTAGACACCATAAAATCCTGAGGAAGATCCCAGCAGAGGAGTCGAAACGTCGATCATTTTAGTAGGAATCTGAAGCGGCCTAATAACCCATACGATTTTAACTTCAGTGGCAACGTCCGTGAAAGCCTGCACAATTACATACTTTTACCACATTACCTGCCAGACACACAACGTAGTTACATGGTACAAAGGAGCTATTATATTCTGAAGTCCCATTGTCCCACCGCAAATGGAGCTGCCCTACTTATAGCTATATCAGCGTGGACTGTGCAGCGTGTCTACAAGGAACGGTGTACTAGCCATGTAATGTGGACATGTCCGAAAGGACAGACTCCACCTATATATAAGATGCTCGTTAAAAGATCCTGAGCGACAGGACCACATATGAGAGTCACGTACTGTTAATCATAGTCGTTCACACTGGACAGATACGTACTCGTACATAGAGGTGTCAGTGCCTTCTTACTTCAAATGACCGCTTCATTCGTTTCCTCCTCGCCTCCTATGGTAGATAATCGGACAAACGGAAGGTGCGCACTAGTCGGAAGCTCCGATTAAGTCGTCAGTTAAGCGGAGCTGATAACCTGCTGTACTACAGTCAAGTGACAGCTGCCTTGTTTCCTCCTACCGGGCTGAGATTACTGGTCGCCTCCTACGGTAGTACCGTACATAACCTGAGGGAGCGCTGCGGTCAGTGAGTGCAGATGCATCTCAACTAGTTTCTGAGCCCACATTGCGAGGGGAACTGCATTCAATGGACATTTAGAGTCGGCTAACTCGCGGAAGGCAATTGCTCACTGTGGCACATAAGGCTGCTCTGCTTCAGTGGGCCAAACAATACAGACACCGGACAGTAACTGACTGGCGGCGCATAGTGTGGTCCGATGAGTTGCAGTTTACCTCTGTTCAAATGACGCAAGGTGCGAAGTGCACCGACTGATAAATGAGAAAATTAAGCGGCATTGAATGGAGAGTGTAGTTCGGCTCTCTAGATGGTTCTGTGTCGTTTGAAGGTGTTTTTCTTGTCAAGACTTGAGTCCACTCATTTATTTTACCTTGAACATGAAGCAGCATCCAGAGAGAATTTTTACTCCACATTATATTGTTGGTCGATTTGAAACTTCCTGGTAAGTTAAAAACTGCGTGCCGAGCCGAGAGTGCAGCCCAGAACATTCGCCTTTCCCAGAAATCAAAGGTTCCAGGTTCGAATCCCAATGTACCACATAATTTGAACCAGGACATTTATTTCAAAAACCTCGGAGGCTAAGTGTTGCCAGTTCTTCTACATACGCATCTACGTATGCCGTGGAGACTCCCGTCTTCCTGGACGACAAGGCGCCTTTACTGGTGGCTCACAGACTTTTCCATGTTTTGACGAATTCTCAGGCATCATAATGAGTCTCGACCTGCCCACTACACCACCCAATCTTTATCGCATGAGAGAAACCAAGGTCTACTTGGAACATCGTGTGAAACGTTGCAGTCTACGTCTCCAAAATTTGGTAGTCTTATGGGACCTAATCATCAATAAGAATCTTCAGCTGGCAATGGCATACCCGAAGAAACTTGAGGACTCTATTCCTTGGTAATTTTGCACAGTCGTCTGGGGATAACTAATTTTTTGTCTTGCCTATACTTACACATACATATGAACATAGGAGCGTCAGAGTTCGTCCACTGTCTAAATGATTTCTTCACCCAATTCCTCATCGCCTTTTATGATGGATAACCGGATAAACTCAGAGAGCGCGCTAGTCGGAAGCTCCGATTAAGTCGCCAGCTAAGCGGGTTCGCAGTCTTGTTGTACTCGAGTAATGTAACTCCTACCTCCATTTCCTCCGGCCGGACTGCGACTGCTCGTCTTCGTAGTACCGTGTGTAAAATGGTTCAAATGGCTCTGAGCACTATGGGACTTAACTTCTGAGGTCATCAGTCCCCTAGAACTCACCTAAGGACATCACACACATCCATGCTCGAGGCAGGATTCGAACCTGCGACCGTAGCGGTCACGCGGTTCCAGACTGAAGCGCCTAGAACCGCACGGCCACATCGGCCGGCTACCGTGTGTAACCCGAGGGAACGCGCTAGTGGCAAGCTCTGTATGGTACCCAGTATTTTGAGACTAGCTCTATTTATCTCTCAAAATGTATCTTTTCACGTAAACAATTACTGAAAACAAACGCTATAACAAGGTGTCTGGAAACCTGTGAAAAAGGTCCATCGCCAGGCATTGAGAGCCAGTGGCGTTAGTTAGATGCAGTAGAGAGGGGTCAATTGATCATCGTGCCAGTCTTCCAGCTACTGCCAGCTTTCCGAAGTTTGGAGCCGCTACTTCTCATCCAAACAATTTCTCAGTTGGTCTCTCTCCGTTCCAGCACCCCCAGCAGGGAAAAATCCATGGCAGTAGCGGGAATCAACGCTGGGCCGTCTGTGTGACAGGCAGACACCTCTATCGTTCAGCTACAGAAGCGGACGCAGTGTATGGAAAATTTTACTTTGGTCACTCTGACGTATTTGTAAGGTTGATTTCCGTAACTGACACGTTAGGCGATCATTTAGGCATTATCCTCTTATTGCTAGATAAGAGGGAACTTCACTCACGTCCTCAAACTGACAGATCTTTGAGAGTAACGAAGCATGACGTATGGCTGTAATGTGTATATTGTAAACCCGCTGGGCGTTTCGATGGACTAATCGATGTAACTGTGCACACGTCCGCCGAAGTTGCTAGCAGCGATGGGGAAGGATACATCCGCCTGGTCACGAAGTAAAACACCCACGTCAGATTCAAGAGCTGCCGTAGGCCTGCACGGTCTCACGTGGCAGCCAGCCGGTGTTTACGGGAATCTCTCCGGTGCGCCTACTGACGACGACCCTGCGCTACGCGGTTCTACCCTGCTCTGTGATTTGGACTTCGTTGTTACCTGCAGACGACGTTTGGCTAACGCACGGATGTGCATGTCTGCCTAATACAGGGCTGTCTTCGCTCACTTTTAAGCGGAACGTTGTGTTTTCAGTGAATGAACAGACGACATATTACTGCACGGTGGGAGTAGTTCATATACACTGAAGCGCCAAAGAAACTGGTATAGGTATGCGTATTCAAATACAGAGATATGTAAACAGGCAGAATACGGCGCTGCGGTCGACGACGCCTATATAAGACAACAAGTGTTTGGCGCAGTTGTTAGCTCTGTTACTGCTGCTACAATGGTAGGTTATCAAGATTTAAGTTTTTTTAAAAAAAGAGGTGGAGCTCTTCCACGCCCACACCGGCATGATGGCCAACTTGAAAGGTCTACTGCCATATCTACGTAAGGGTTAGTTTTCACTAAAGTGAGGTGTCGCAGCATGTGGGTACTGCGACCTTTTCGTATCTCATCTAGAGATAGATTGGGTCGAAAGTCGAACGAAGGGTAGCGGTTTGAATGGCAGAGGAAAAGAAGAGCCAAGGCAAGAGCCAAGGAATAAAAACCTCTGCGATAGTTAGGTCAGGTGGTAAGAGCAGTAGCGGATGTCTTGCTGCCTGCGACAGGTCATGCAAAGGTAGGCTTTGTTACAGTTTGTATCATGCATGTCGATACTTTGCCGCTGTGCGGTGCTGTTACTCAGCGGCTGCCGCTGGGTGCCGGTGTTGATCTCTCGGTCAGCGTCAGCAAACTTATAACAGTTAGGTTCATCATCGTTTTGTGTCCGTTAGGTCATATACCAGATGACAGTGTAGGGTGATGTTGGCGATTTGTTTGTGCGACAGTGGGCGACCTCATCGGTTTCCCTGCTGTAGCCTGTTGGTCGGCATTAATAGCAGCTGATATGGAGTAGCTTGCCGACGTTTGTCGCTTTTTCGTGTATGTTCGTTTGCCATAGGCGGTTATGCCCTATGTAGTAGTGTTTTTGGCCGCTTATGCTTCCACCTATGGTTGTAAGATTTAAGTGAGTTTGAACGTTGTGTATAGTCGGCGCTCGAGTGATGAGACACAGCATCTCCGAGGTAGCGATGAAGTGGGGATTTCACGAGTGGGGATTTCACGAGTGTTTCGTGAATACCAGAAATTCGGTAAAGCATAAAATCTCCGACGTCGCTGCGGCCGGAAAAACATCCTGCAAGAACGGGACTAACGACGACTGACGCAAGTTGCTGTAGATTTTAGTGCTGGGCCATTAACAAGTCTCAGCGTTCGAGTCATTCAACGAAATATCATAGATATGGGCTTTCAGAGCCGAAGGCCCACTCGTGTACCCTTGATGACTGTACGACACAAAGCCTTACACATTGCCTGGGCCGTCAACACCGACATTGGACTGTTGATGACAGGAAACATGTTGCCTGGTCGGACGAATTTCGTTTCAACTTGTATCGAGCGGATAGAGATAACCTCACGAGTCCATGGGCCCTGCATGTCAGCAGGGGACCGTTCAAGCTGGTGGAGGCTCTGTGATGGTGGTGTGGGGCGTGTGCAGTAGGAGTGATATGGGTCCCTGATACGTTTAGATACGACTCTGACAGGTAACACATAATGTCTGAACACCTGCTTCCATTCGTGTCCACTGTGCATTCCGACGGACTTGGACAATTCCAGCAGGACAATAGGACATCCCACATGTTCAGAATTGCTACAGAGTGGTTCCAGTAACACTCTTATGAGTTTTGGCACTTCCGCTGCCCACCAAACTCCCCAGACATAAGCATTATTGAGCATATCTTGGATGCCTTGCAACGTGCTGTTCAGAAGAGATCTCCACCAGGAGTTTATGGACATCCCTGCATGATTCATGGTGTCAGTTCCCTCCAGCACTACTTCAAACATTAGTCGTGCCCATACCACGTCGTGTTGCGGCACCCCTGCGTGCTCGGCGGCGTTCTACATGATGTTAGGCAGGTGTACCAGTTTCTTTGGCTCTTCAGTGTATTTCCCAGTGGAGCATCCAAACAATGTTCTCCAGCTCTGACATGTGAGTTGTTCAACAAACAGTCAGAATATTGACCACGAGGTACCAAACTCCAAAAGTATTACGTATTTACAGAAGGTTCAGGAACTATTACTTTCCAAAATTTAACTGTACATGAATTGTGCTTAGTAAAATACGTGTTGTTGAACAAGTAGACTTAACAAGAGTGTACACCAAAGGTTGCAACGTAGCAGCACTACCACCACCCCTCCAACCCCCCCCCTCCCCACACACACACACACGCACACACATAAACAAGGGAACCAAAGTTAAAATTCGTGTACTTTGACGCCACATTGCGATTCCTTGCATACTAACAGTACAAAAATGACTATAACAAAATTTCCTCCCTTGGATACTTGCAGTAGAAAAAAGATGACAAATAGAGACAATACTGTAACAAATTTCTTCATCAGTGTTGTGTAGCTGTAGTGCACTGTGACTGCAGGAGATGGAGTTTTGCTTTAAAATACTCCAGTTCGAGAATTCGATACTGGATCTAGGTACATTTTTTTACATATCTTTTTAAATTTTGATCTGTCCAACAATGCTGCAATATAGTTTCTTAAACGATATATATATATATATATATATATATATATATATATATATCCTTCAACTGCAGTTATTTTTACGTCGAAAATATCAATTATTGGTCAGAGATCTCAATAATATTCATTATCAGTTAATAATAAAGCAATATCATAGCACGGAAATAATTACAATACGTATCAAAATGGAGATGTTAAACATACGTGCTACTTTCAGTAAGAGTGCAAATTGTTATTTTTTAACTGTGGGAGAATGGTTTAACTGGAGAGAAGAAAGCAGTGTCTACAATGGACCGGAAAGCATGGAAAGATGTAGTATTAGGAAGGGAACAGAGTAAATGCTTAAAGGAAAATAAGTCTTTAAAGCCTGGTGTACACGTAACGTTTTGTCGTCAGTCTTGCATGATCATGCCACATTTTTCAAATAAAACATTGCCTGAGGACGAAAGCTTGACCATCTTGCATGAACTGAATTAACACTGACAAAGTCGCAAGAGACTGATGGACTCGAGTGTTGTGTACATGCAAGCGTGCCGACAAGTCTGTGCATGTAGACGCACGTCAGTTTTACTACTCAAACTTAAGATATGCTGCCAGTTTACTCTCGGTGACGCTAGAGGTACCAACTGTCATTTCAGTATTTATAGTAACGGCAGATTTGCAACACTGGACTCAAAACTTGTCACGGGCTCCGTAGAGTTGTACCAAAGTTTTCTAAGCATTACAACAACCGAGACAAGAAAATACAGGCACACGCCACTTTGGTTAGTATGTACAAGGAAGTGGATTGTGGAGCCACAAAAGAGTTGGTCACCAAAAAGATCAACTCATTTTGAACAGTCTACAACACAGAGAGTGCGAAAATAAAAGCCTCCGTGAGATCTGGAGCTGGAGCGGAAGGGACTTACAAGCCTTCTATACAAAATTAGTCAAATTAAGTCGCTGTAGCTCCTGCTAGTCGCTGAAAACCTCAACGTTGCGGTGAGTCTGTCGTAGTGACTGGTAGCCGCTCTCATAGCACTATATTCTTTTTCAATTCCTGGGTTTACAAGCGTTAACAGTTTACAGTAGACGTTTCTGTGTCCACTTGTAAGTAGCTGTACCTGTCATCTGGTGCCTGCTGTAGTTCTCGGAGAAAATTCACATGGAAGAATGTCTGCTTCTTCAGCAACCTATTCCGAGACCACCGTGACGACGTGTGAAATTCCTTTTCTTCTTCAGTTTAAGAGCACATGCGCAGTCGTCTTTACTAGCGCCTCTTCCTCCGTGAGTATTGCGGAATGACTGAGCAAAAGATTAAGCGAAAGTTTGAATAGTGTAGCTGCGTGATTTGCGTCAGTTCTGCCGTTAGTCTTGCATGATCATACAAGACTATCGCAAAAAGTTACGTGTAGACCAGGATTTAAAGTGGAATAATAGAAGCGACTGCATTCTCATTTGTGAATCAGTATTAAATAGATACGTGTGTTTTGCATAAGACATGCTGCAATTGCCGTATAAAATGATTAAGAAACAGAAAACCATACCACGCAGTGTACAACTGGAAAATTTGCAATCGAACCCTCGAAACCGAGTATTCTGACGCAAAACTCTACCCACTGAACTAACTGGCTAGAAAATCTACAGCCCCCTGAATGAAGATACATGTGGTAATACAGCTGCAGTTTACTTTTCTTTGACTTCCATATTCAAAAGAAACAATACACGGGACGAAATTTTGTTAGGAAGAGTTTTGAGATGTTAGTATTAAGTGAATCGTCCTGTGGCGCCCAAGTGCCCAAATTTTGGTTCATCCTATATACAGGGTGAACATTAATAAAACCGACAAACTGCTGGAACGGACCCCTGATTGGAAATAAAGGAAAAAAGGTCTTGTTAACATATGTCCACAAATAGACGGTGTGCGTACAACGACAACAAATCATCCTGGAACACAGTACAGAGCTACATCGAATCAACGTTACAGCTGATGCTCAAAGTGGTCTCCATGGGATTGCAGGTGATAGGGATAGTAGCAGTTGTCATGTAGGATGCGCATAATCGTGCTTGAGATTACACCATATTGGCGGGCCACTTGCCTGGAGTTTGTTCTAGGGTTCGTCTCAGTATCCTGTAGAACCCGGTTCTCCAAATATGTTGTACGCACAGTCCGCCGTCTCTCTGCACGTTCGTCTGTTCGAAAGGACGCAAGATCACACAAACGTCCAAAAAGAGCTTGAAATGCTGTGTGATTTGGTTGGTGTCTGTGAGGGTACTTATTTTGATGTAGCTATGCCGCTTCTCGACCGTTTCCATCTGATTTGCCGTACACAAACACCATCTTCGCTTGTTCCTGACGTGAATACCGGACCATTCTGGTACATTGTGTAACCCTGAAAGATACAAGGAACACAGGGCACGTGGTCAGAGGAACTGTCATTCGTCAATGCAGTCTACCGTGGCAATGACGCATTTCCGGACATAAGTTCCCAGAAACCTTTTTCCTCCATTTACAATCAGGAATCCGTCCTGCAGTTTATCTGTTTTATTATTCTCCACTCTGTATTTTCCTGTGAATAATATGTATTCTTTTTCTTTTTCTATTTTTATTTATTTATTTTTTTGCTTTTCTTTACACAAATGTAAACAATGCCTACGTGACATACAACACTGTTTGTATTAACTGCATCTGAATTAATTATTTTCGTTCAGTGTAAGAGATATTGTGAAAATATTATCAAGTTCTATAATAACTATGTGGCTACTGTGATTCCGTACAATGTCAAAATTCCCTTCGAGCCGTGGCCCAGGCTTGAAGAGCTTAGTCTTTGTTCAGCTACTAACTAGGTCAGTCAGCTTTCGACGGCATTAGTGGTAAGAAACAGTGGAACTCAAATACGAATGTTACATTGCTTGGGATGGAACAACATGGAGGCAAGAAGGCCGTCTTGAAGTCCGATCCCGATCCGACGCTGAACGGCAAAATTTGATACAGCAGGAATGCTGCGAGTTATAAGCATCTGAGGAGTCCGTTTGATGGGCACGGCTTGCTTTGGATGGTCTAAGTGCTGCAGTCTGCCAACTGAAGGCTGCAGAGTATTTTTTAACTGGGCTAAGGCAATATTATTCATCATCCCTTTGAGTTTTGTAAAGAAAGATCGGCTTTCTTTTGTTTTGCTGCTCATGGCTAAAAAAGACAAGGGATGTGCTTGTGACGGTCTTAAAAGTGTATTTGTCATCATTTAAAACAGATATGTCCATATAATCCTTACCTTTTCCATGCTAATTGTTTACGAGCGAGCCTTTCGACAATAACTTTATTTTCGAAAGCCGTTTGGAAAAGCTTCACTTACTTTTCATGCGAGTGACTGCGTGTGAGATCGCTCTCTAAGTTTTTATATATTTTTAGGTGTCAGATACATATTTTAACGGTTTTTGTGACGATATTTACTGTATAAGTGACTTATTAGTGGTTTCTTCATTCATCTCTGCCTTTCTTGTGTTGTGACCTGATATTTGTGAGTGTTTCGTATCGAGCAACTTAACCTATTACCTGTGTTTACATTCCGCGCTGACCCGTTGCAGGTGTAGCGGCGCATCGAAGGGTAAGTACTAATTAATTGTTTGTGTATAGTGATTTATTTAGGAACTTAAGTAGTCTTCAACCGGTGTTCTTGGTGTTTTCTGGTGAAATAATTTCAGAAGAACCTTTTGGGAACTGTTTTCAGTTTCGTTACTGTGTCATTAGACGTTTGATTCTCTTTCTGTATTAGTCTTTTGTTATATTCTCATTTGTTGTTGATTAATACTGTTAATAATAGTAGTTACTTCCCTTGTAGAGTAAGTTTGTCATTGTTGTAGTCAGGTTTTTAACATCTTCTTATTGTAGTAGCGGAACTTAGATAAAGTAGTTTTCTTGTTTCAAGAAGTGTAAAATTTTACCATGAGTGAGAAGTGTGGGCTTTGCCGTAGGTTCGTGAGTAGTGGATTGCGGTGTGAGACTTCTTCGAAGTATTTTCACTGGGGGGGAATGCAGTGGGGAAGCTAGTGGGCATTCTGGTGAGATCCTCTCCTGGAACTGCAGGTTAAGTAGCAAGAGTAAGCTGATAGAGGAGCAGGAGCGTAAGATCTGTGCCCTTCAGGTGCAGATGAAAAACGCACAGGAAGAGCTAGATAGGATGAGGAGGGAGAAGGGGGTTGGGGAATGGGAGCTGGCTGTTGGCAAGAGATCTGCTAGAAGAAGACGATTTTCAGATAGTTTTAGTATTGGCGTTTGCAATAGATATGACCAACTGTCAGAGTCTAGTGGAGAGGAATCTCTAGTAGCTGTAGATGTAGGAAGTATGCAGCAGACCTCAGCAGTTACGGTGGCTAGGACAGTTGCAAAGTAAAAGAGGAAGAAGAAGGTTCTGCTGTTAGGTAGTTCTCATGGCAGAGGTGTAGGCCAGCAGTTGCAGGAAGTGTTGGGGAGTGGGTGCCAGGTCACCAGCATTGTGAATCCTAATGCAGGATTGGCTCAGGTGACTGTTAACATAGGGGGGTTATGTAGGGATTTTACTAAAGAGGATCAAGTAGTGATTGTGGGTGGGGCTGGTAACAGTATTGATAGGGATGGGGAGTATGACATAGATGGTGACCTGGAAAAGATAGCCACTCAGACTGGCAACACGAATGTGCATTTCGTGGAACTGTTTCAGCGTCACGATCGGCCTCATCTTAATACAGTCGTCAGGCGTAATAACATGAGACTTGGGGGTGCGCTGATGACAGAAAGCATGAGTCACATTTCAGTGGTGTCGGTGGAGTCTATCAGCAGGACGGGTTTCACTAGACATGGCCTGCACCTCAACAGGTATGGGAAGGGGAGGTTGGCAAAGCTTATAGGTGATAGCATAGGTGGGTGTGGTGGGATCACTCATGGGAAAATTCCTGCAGTAGTGGGTGTTAGAGCAGCACCTTTTTTAGATTGAAGTCAGCTGATAGGTATTCCTGCTTAAGGGAAGTCTCTCTAACAAAGGAAGCACTTTCGACGAAGCTTAGGTATCCGAGTAACGAGGGAATTAGTATATTTCATCAAAATATACAAGGTATTAGAGATAAAGTTAGTGAACTGCTTATAGATGTTGACTCTGAAATTATTGGTATATCTGAACCCTTCTTAAAAAAGGAGACAATTCAGAGGCTTCCTTTACCAGGATACAGGTTGGCTGGCAGCTTTTCTATGAACTCTTTGCGGTGTGGGGGAGTAGCCATGTATGTTAAAAAACGGCGTCCCATTTGAGTCAATTGATGTTTCAAAGTACTGCACTGAAAAGGTGTTTGAATGTTGTGCAGGTGTGGTTAAATTTAATGGAGCTAATCTTCTAACTGTTGTTATTTATAGATCCCCAGACGCCGATTTCACAACATTTTTGCTAAAGCTAGAGGAGGTTCTTGGTTCACTTTATAGGAAATACAAAAAGTTAGTTATATGTAGTGAGTTCAATATTAATTGTATAAGTGATTGTGCAAGGAAAAGGATGCGGGTAGACCTCCTTAATTCATATAATCTTATGCAAACCGTATTCTTTCCAACGAGAGTGCAAGGGAACAGTAGAACAACCATAGACAACATTTTTGTTCATTCCTCATTACTAAAAGGGCATTCTGTTAGCAAAAAGGTGAATGGCCTTTTGTGCTGCAACACATGTTAAATATAGTTATCAACTGTGTAGGAAAGCTGATGCAGTTGCTGTAGAGACCTTTGTAAACCTTATGAAGGAACAAGAGTGGCAAGATGTTTATAGTGCAGATACAGTAGACGATAAATATAATGTTTTTCTCAAGACTTTTCTCGTGCCCTTTGAAAGTTGCTTTCCGTTAGAACGTTCAAAACAGGGTACTAGCACAAACAGGCAGCCTGGGTGGCTGACTAGAGGGATAAGAATATCTTGTAGAACAAAGTGGCAATTATATCAAAACGTTAGAAACAGTCAAAATCTAAATGCAGCAGCACATTACAAACAGTATTGTAAGGTGCTTAAAAATGTTATTAGGAAGGCAAAAAGTAAGTGGTATGTAGATAGAATAGCTAAGTCTCAGGATAAAATTAAAACCATATGGTCAGTCGTAAAGGAAGTGGCTGGTCTGCAGAGACAGGTCGAGGATATAGAATCAGTGCGTAGTGGGAATGTCCGTGTTACTGATAAGTTGCATATATGTACTGTATTTAATAATCACTTTCTGAATATAGCAGGTGAACTAAATAGAAACCTAGTCACAACAGGGAATCATATAGCGCTCTTAGAAAAAAGTGTTCCGAGACTGTTACCTGAAATGCACCTCCATGATACGGACAAGAGGGAGATTGACTTAATAATTAAATCACTAAAGACCAAGAACTCTCGTGGATATGACGGGGTATCTAGCAGAATACTGAAGTATTGTTCTGTGTATGTTAGCCCAGTACTTACCCATATCTGTAACTTTTCCTTTAGGAGTGGTCGGTTTCCTGACCGATTAAAGTACTCTGTAGTGAAGCCACTTTATAAAAAGGGAGACAGGGATAATGTTGACAACTTTAGACCTATTTCTTTGCCATCGGTGTTTGCTAAAGTTATCGAGAAGGTTGTATATACAAGGTTACTGGAGCATTTAAATTCACATAATTTGCTGTCAAATGTACAGTTTGGTTTTAGAAATGGTTTAACAACTGAAAATGCTATATTCTCTTTTCTCTATGAGGTTTTGGACGGATTAAATAAAAGGTTGCGAACGCTAGGTGTTTTCTTTGATTTAACGAAGGCTTTTGACTGTGTTGACCACAAAATATTACTGCAGAAGTTGGACCATTATGGAGTAAGGGGAGTAGCTTACAATTGTTTCGCCTCTTACTTTAAGAACGGAAAGCAGAAGGTAATTCTCCGCAATATTGAGAGTGGTAGTGATGTTCAGTCGCAATGGGGCACTGTTAAGTGGGGCGTTTCCCAAGGGTTGGTGCTGGGGCCACTGCTGTTTCTTATTTATATAAATGATATGCTTTCTAGTATTACTGGTGATTCAAAAATATTTATGTTTGCTGATGACACCAGCTTGGTAGTGAAGATTCTTGTGTGTAATATTGAAACAGTATCAAATAAAGTAGTTCATGAAATAAGTTCGTGGCTTGTGGAAAACAATTTGATGCTAAATCACAGTAAGACCCAGTTTTTGCAGTTTCTAACTCACAATTCAACAAGAACCGACCTTTTGATCAGACAGAATGGGCATATTATAAACGAGACGGAACAGTTCAAGTTCCTAGGCGTTCGGATAGATAGTAAGCTGTTGTGGAAAGCCCATGTCCAGGATATTGTTCAGAAACTAAATGCTGCTTTATTTACCATTAGAACAGTATCTGAAATAAGTGACACTTCAACACGAAAAGTAGTCTACTTCGCATATTTTCATACGCTTATGTCGTATGGTATTATTTTTTTGGGTAATTCTTCTGATTCAAAAAGGGTATTTTTGGCTCAAAAACGGGCTGTTTGAGCTATATGTGGTGTAAGTTCTAGAACCTCTTGTCGACCCCTATTCAATAGTCTGGGATTTCTGACATTGCCCTCACAGTATATATTTTCTTTAATGTCGTTTGTTGTTAGCAATATTAGCCTATTCCCAAGGGTTAGCAGCTTTCACTCAGTTAATACTAGGCAGAAATCAAATTTGTATGTGGAATGCATTTCCTTAACTCTTGTGCAGAAAGGAGTGCAGTATTCTGCTGCATCCATTTTCAATAAGCTACCACAAGAACTCAAAAATCTTAGCAGTAGCCCAAAGTCTTTTAAGTCCAAACTGAAGAGTTTCCTCATGGCTCACTCCTTCTATTCTGTCGAGGAGCTCCTGGAAGAGCTAAAAAATTAAGCAAATTCCAGTGTTACATTGTTTATTTTCTTTATTTAAACTTACGACTTGTCGCCTGAATATGTTTTTTATATTTCATTTTATCTGTTCCTACTATCGTGTTATAATTTCATGTATTGACTCGTTCCATGACCATGGAGATCTCTCCTTGATTTGGTCCCACGGAACAATAAATAAATAAATAATGATTTGTTACGCAATTGTTAGGTGACATCTAAAGTAAAGCTTAGTTTCATCTAGTTCACGCGGAGTTATTGCTAAAACTGAAAACACGAACATCAATGTTTTTATGATTCTAGCAGCACATTCAAGTTCACCAAGATTTTCTCCAATGAGGAAAGATTCTTGTGCTTTCAACGAGTATAGGATGCAACTATTTGTTTAATTAACTTTATGAAAATAGCATAGTTACAGTACAGAAAATACGTACCACCAGTTGGTTAAAGCATAAAGTAATCAGTAGCCGTAACGTGACTGCCAACCAGTTTCAAAAGCAGCAGGTTTATACGTGTAATTTCCAAGGTTAGTTGTGCTGCTCTCTATCTCAATTTTAAATACTGCCACTGCAAGTCTGCGAAGAAAGAATACAGTTGAAGGAATATACAATAATTTATCAATGGCCATTTAATTGCGTGCTGGGTTCTTCGATAATCTCACGGGTGATATAAGTGGTTTTCTAGATAGTGGTTAGTTACTTTAAAGCTTATTTAAAGAGAACGTTATTTCGAGTTTCCATTTTGGAAGTAATTGCATTGAAATATAGTCAGTCATATCATATAACGATGTGTTTCTGGATAGATGCTGTCCAAATACACTTAAGTGTTAACATCACAGTATAATTGCTTTTTTTAACAGTACATGAGTTTCGGTTGGACAGTTAACTTCAGGCAGTAAATATCACATAACTGTTGTGACTAAGTTAGTTTAGGAATACATTGCTAAGCAATAAACTCTCTAGGGTGTTACAAGATGCCGAGGCAACATCGCAACATCGGGACACATGACACATCATTAGATATATCTACCGGCAATGGTCAAGCTGTTCATCTTCTTTCTTTCTATCCTCATTGTCCTTTTACGATGAAGGTGATTTTAGCCCGTTGAACACCTCACGTTTTTTTATCCCTACATCTTTATTACCACGACGTCTTTAGATTACGTCCCCTCAGCCCCCCCCCCCCCTCCCCAGGCTAACTATACTGGCTTTAGGCATAGTTTTTAAGAGTTCCTCCTGTTGCCATAGGTAGCTTCATATATAAATTTCTTTACTAGTATAAGCAACCGTGTGCGGTTATTTCTGGTTTCATCTCCTATTTAGCTCGTCTCTTGTTCTATCCATTCCATTTTTTGATATACGTTGATCCACGGCTGGGAATATATGGGCTATTTAGCCCCGACCTATGTATAAACTTTCTCGTATTCTTATGCGCATGCGCATTCCAGTAACTTCCCTTGTCTTGCGCATAGGTAGCGGGTCAGGCTTGTAAGTGAGCGACCATTTGTAGCTGCAGTTTATGGCGGGTCACGGCCCATCGAACATAGGCCGGTGTGAGATGGAGCGTACACCATTAAGTTAAGTAGTGGTTTTGACTTTGTACATATGTACTGTTTGTGTTTTCCTTTTCTTTTTCGTTTATAAATGTATAGCTATGGTGTTCTTTTAATCATTGGCAAAGGTCTTCTTAGGCACTTGTGAGTTTTATTGTTGTTTTGAAGAACGTGTAGTTATCTACGTCGAAATCTGGGTTAACATTAGGTGCTTTTTTCGCAATCGAGGCGGGTTTTGAGTTTTTTAATATATTAACCAACGATTGCTGACGCGCTGCGATGTTGAAGGTTCTTAGATATTCAAATGCTTCAAATGGCTCTGAGCACTAGGAGACTTAACATCTGAGGTCATCAGTCCCCTAGAACTTAGAACTACTTAAACCTAACTAAGGACATCACACACATCCATTCCCGAGGCAGGATTCGAACCTGCGACCGTGGCGGTCAGTCACACCGGCCGGCGATGGAGCAGTGTTGTTTACCATCCGGCCATCACTGATTCAACATTTGCGGGCAAACACGTGCACCAGTGAGGCGAAGTTAGACGTGATTCTTCTGTACTGCAAATGTCAAAAAAATGCTCTCGAAATGGCGATAGAAAATAATCTAACGAAACTTAACTCTTTCCACAAAAAACTGGAAACGAACGTAACGCACATTTGAAATCGTTTTGCCAAGCCCTGTCTGGTGCGCCAGAAGCTGTAACGTCTAGTAGAAAAAAAAACATATTATGTAGTAACGAGAAAATTATATGTATCATATTGTGTTATTGTATAAATTTATGTATTTTTTTTATTATTTATTTTAGAGAATATCTGCGTCGGCGAGTAATGAAACCGCCACAGACAATAAATATCAAACAAAGATTAGAATAGGTAACTCGTATATAATACTTGATGAACATTAATTTCTCTGTCTTCTTCTTCTTGGAGTTAAGCGAGTAGGATATCCTGTGACGTTGTATTGGACGCTAGCGTAGCATTCTTTTGTCAAGACTGAAAGATGTACGCCATTACGTTCGCATTTTAAAGGTGTGTATTTAAATGTTTGAATAGAGTTATTTAAATGAAAACTTGCATTATTAATTGTTATAGCTTGCTTGCATATTATGCCATCCCGTTGAGACATTTTTCAGTTATTTAAAATATTATCTGTGGTTCCGAGCTGCGCGGCGAACGAAAGAGCCGCTGCCGCGGCGTATTCAAACTACCTCAAATAGAATCTATCATACCGCAAGGAAGCGGGAAGGTAACAGTGAAATAATATTATTTCTTTTAGCTCCCGGACTTGCAGTGCAGAGCAGCAGATTTTATGATGTCTTGCAGGTTGACGCGGGCTGCCGATAATATATAGCTAACAGTACAACAAAAAAAAAGATAATGTACCTTCAAAATCTAATAGGAATCTTGCTGTGCTCGGTTCTGATCTGGCAAACTTTATAGTGAAAACGGATATTTTCAATAAGAGTCTCATGTTCTTGTGCTAGTCGTGGTATTGAATGGTGTTTTACCGAGAAACAAAATCCACTGCAAAATCTTGATGTTGAACAATCATACGAACTGTAACATCAGTATTCATAACAAAGTAATTGTCATTTTCAACAACTATAAGGTAGGAAAGATATGTTGATTTTTAGAATGAGTTACAGTCACGAAAAATGTTCCTTTAATAGAAGGCCAGATACAGAACAATAATAACTCAATATATTCTGTTTTGTTAAAAAGTAATGATGATAAAGAAATTCATAGCACAGCATTACTAAAAGATATTTCGCGGCTCTTTTCATATATGCGTTGTTACGCAAACAATAATAATAATAATAGAAAAGAGTGAACGAACAACGACGCGAAAAAGCTAGCCTATGCCGCAGTTTCATCTACAGAAATTATGGCTGATCCTGTATGTATGTCGCATAGAAAATGAGGTTTTATCTTAGTAGCGTCCGTCTTGCTGCATAATGACAACGAAGCCTCGTTTGAAAGATCCACTTGGAGGCGTTTACACTGCAATAGCCGACTCTGTCCGCATTGCTTTCCAGTTATGGTGCATTTTTCGGACTCTTTTATGAAAGGTTTCAATGTCAGTAGTAACAATCCCTAAATCGTCTCAGTTCTGTGACTAGTTTCGTGATTTCTTATTCGAAAGGTCCCAGTTCGTTATAATTGACGGAAAGTCATCGAGCAAAACAGAAGTAAGAGTGATATGTGGCGTTCCCCAAGGAAATGTTATAGCCGCTCTGTTGTTCATGATCTACAAAAACGGTTTATGAGACTACAACCCTCTTACAGTGTTAGCAGATGACGTGTCTTTTGCCGTCATGTAAAGTCATCTAAACTGAAACTTAACTCCTCCCGAACAGGCCATGAAGGGCCAAAGTTATCGACCAGCCGCCGTGTCATCCTCAGCCCACAGGCGTCACTGGATGCTGATATGAAGGGGCATGTGTTCAGCACACCACTCTCCCGGCCGTATGTCAGTTGCCGAGACCTGAGCCGCTACTTCTCAATCGAGTAGCTCCACAGTTTGCCTCACAAGGGCCGAGTGCACCCCGCTTGCCAACAGCGCTCGGCAGACCGGATGGTCACCCATCCAAGTGCTAGCCAAGCCCGACAGCACTTAACTTCGGTGATCTGACGGGAACCGGTGTTACCACTGCGGCAATGCCGTATGTAAAGTCATCAGATGATCAAAACGAAATGAAAAATGATTTAGACAAAATATCTGCAGGGTGGAAAAAGTGGCGATTGACTCTAAATAATGAAAAGTGTGAAGCAATCCACATGAGCACCAAAAAGAATCCGCTAAATTTCAGTTACACGGTAAGTAACCCAAACTCAACTAAATACTTAGGTATTACAGTTAAGAATAACTTGAATTGGAACAGTCACATAGTGCTGTGGGGAAAGCAAACCAAAGACGGCGATTTATTGTAAAACAATTAGAATCTGTAACAAGTCTACTAAAGAGACTGCTTACACATCGCTTGTCCGCCCTCGTCTGGATTACTGCTGTGCGGTGGCCGAACCGCATCAGATAGAATTGACGGAGGACATCGAAAAAGTCCAAAGAAGGGCAGCTCGTTATGTATTATTGCCCAATAAGGGAGAGACTGCCACGAGTATGATACACGAACTGGGGTTGCAGTCATTAAAAGAAAGCCGTTTTTCGCTGTCGCAGGACCTTCTCATGAAACTGCAATCACTACTTTCTTTTCAGTGTGTGAAAATATTTTGTTGGCTCCGACCTACATAGGGAGAAATGGTGGTCATAATAAAATAGGAGTAATCAGAGCTTGTACGGTAAGATTTAAGAGCTCATTTTTCCTGCGCGCTGTTCGAGACTGTAAGGGTATAGAAGTAGCTTGAAGGTGGTTCTATGCACCCTGTGACAGGCACTTAATTGTGAATTGCAGATTAATCATGTAGATGTAGATGTAGATCACTGTGCTCGTCTTTCCAAGAGCTACTGAATGCAGTTATGAAAAGTGTAGAGTGCCACCAAAAAAAAAAAAAACTATAGTTGTTTCAATATTTCGGTTAACAGCAGAGTACAGGGTATTATCCAGGGGATATGCAAAATAATTTTAACACATGTACTTACTTGGGAATGGTTTATTAATAAGGGATTGGACCCCCATTTGCACGTAATACAGATGCTGTTCTTCTTGGAATACCGGCATATAATGATCGTATAGTCTCCAGTGAAATGTTATGCCTGTCTTCGGTCAGAATCTCTTCTAACTCCTGTAGCGACGAGGGAGGCGGAAATGTGCTAAAGAATCTGCGCTCCATTACCGCCACAAGGTTTTAATGTTCAAGTCTGAGGGCTGTGCTGGCCGGAGAAGACGTTGCAGTTCAGTTGCATGCTCCTCACGATTGTCTGTTCTGCCTGTGTGAATGGGTGCATTATCGTCCTCAAATATGGCATCATCGCTGGGGAACAACATTTGGATCGTGGGATGCACCCTGAAATGTTCACGTAATCGTTGACTGTAACACGAACTTTGAGAGTAATGATGAGCCGGCAGAATACTATGATATGGCTCCCCACTCCATCAAACTTTCACCTCCATGCTTAACCGTTGCAATCAAGCAATCAGAATTGTAGGCTTCTTTTGGGTTCTCCAGACATAAACACAACCCGAAGTTGGAAATAACGAAAACGTTGACTCACCGGACCAAGTGACTTGTTTCCAGTGATCAGTGGTGCAGGATTTATGCTCCTGACACCGTTTCTTGTCCTTCTTTGCGTTAGTTATCGTCAGTAACGGTTTCGTTACAGCAGCTCGTCCATGAACATTCGATTTATGGAGTTCTCGGCGGACAGTGTCGATACATACGGGGTCTCGAAGATGGCTATTGAGCTTTGCAGTTCGTCTTAGTGTAAGATGATCTCTCTCATTTAGTTTTGATCTGCGCCCACTATTACATTTAGACGATAATGCCTTTCCAGGTTTTGTGTAGGCTGTCATGACTGTTGAAAGGTTCAATAAGTTGGCTGTCATGGTTATTGATGCTCCAGCTAATAGGGCCCCCACAATCTGCCGTCTTTGAAACTTCGTTAGGTCTTTCATTGCACTTCGATCTCGGCCTCTAAATGCAAATACGAAGTGTGCACTACTCGTAAACAACCTGCACTGATACTTAGTCCATACAGAACACGCACATTCCAGTGCGACATGTGCCTTACTTGTGTTGTTGACCGCCAAACACAACCATCCCATTACTGCCACTGTTCACAACATTTTGGCTATCCAACAGGAAACCTTGTTTCGATATTCGGAACCGTTCAGGAAATAAAACGGGTGTTACGTCTAACGTGACTCACCCTGTGTAATACTGGTTCATACCATTCCTCGCACCTGTTGCAAGGCTGACGTGGCCTAATGAGGACTTCAGCAACGCTGGAACATCCGAACTGGTCGTCGAAAATCGAACTTCTGACCTCTGCATCGGTAACTATTGACTCCTTGCGGACGTCCTTTATGATGCTGGAAGATTCTTTCCGTCCCTGACTTCTGTCGTAAGGCGGATCTGGCCTTATCAAGAATTAAGCATCACTGGAACATTCGAACTGGTCGTCGAAAACCGAGCTTCTGACCTCTGCATGAGTAACGACTGACTCCCATCGGTCGTCCACCGAGACAGTCTGTCGGCTCCCGAGGGATGCCTCAACTTGAGCAGCTGGAGACCCTGAGACGAGAGCGAGGCCAGCGATATTAATTAAGCGCTCGGCGTGAATGGCGGCACAATGGCGGGCAGACGCGGCCGTGGCGCGGCCACGCGCGGCCACCACCATCCATCTGCATTGAATCACGCACTCCGCGCGCGCGAGCGCCACGGCCATTCATAAGGGCCGGCCGCATTGTATGGAAATGGCGCGCCGCCCGCCCGCATTCCTGCGCCGTGTGTAAACAGGAATTTGCCACTTGCTAATAATATTTCGCCCTGGTCCACCGGCGGTCCAGGCGCCGCCAGTGGGTGGTCTGGCTGTCTCGCCTTCCGATGCGTCACTGTGGGAGCGTTTCAGCTCCACAAGACACAAAAAGCAACGCTGTGGGAAAAGTCAAGTACCTTCTGTTAGGCTATAAATAAAATACTGGAAAGTTCTTAAATCGACACCTTTTTACGTAATCTCAAATTAAGCTTTAAATGTACATGTGAAACGGTACAGTGCAACTTTCAGAGCGACATTCCCCACAAGTATGTACAGAAAATATGCGGACTTGGTTCGTGGAACGTTTTCAGAGGCGTTGGGTTTCGTTGCGCACGGTATACAGGGTGAAAAGGATTTAAATCGACAAACTCTGGGAGGTTGTAGGGGACATCAAAACAAATATTTTTCCCTAATGTCATTTTTTCCTGTGAGGAGGCCTTATTACGCTCTTCAGTTGTTAGAGGTCGTTTTACGATCTTCAGTTGTTAGAGGGCGTATTATGCTATTCAGTTGTAGGCAACTGCTGTCCACCAGTGTAATAGTGCATTGTCTCTGTTTACTAATGGAGCGATACACCTGGAGTATACTGAAATGGTTGGTGCGTACTACGCACCGCACTACAACGGACGAGCTGCACAGCGGGTTTATCAACAACAATATCCTAATCACCGTATCCCACATCATACGACCTTTGCTGTGTAGCAACGTCTGCGTGAGATGGGGACATTTAGCAGATTACCTGGACAGGGACGCCGTCGCACGGTAAGAACGCTGCAATTTGAGGAAGCTGTCTTGCAGCATGTGGAGCGGGATCCTTCAATCAGCACTCGTGCAGTTACACGTGACATGGGGACGAATCAGACAAATGGAAGAACAGTCCTTCGAGAGCAATTGTTACGTCCATTTCACTTACAGCGTGTCCACAACCTGGAACCAGTTGCTTATCCACCCAGAGCACAGTTTTTACCTGGAACAGTGTGAAATGCATCCTACATTTCCATCCTCTGTGTTGTTTATCGATGAAACAACGTTCGGGCCTGATGGAGTCTTCAACATGCACAATTCGCATGTTTTGAGTGAGGATAACCCACATGCCACAGTTAGTAGCGTTCATGGAGTGAGGTTCTTCGTTAATGTGTGGGTCGGTGTTGTTGGGGACTGTTTAATTAGGCCGTATCTGCTACCTCGGCCATTAAATGGCAGGCACTATTACAATTTTCTCACCAGAGCATTGCCAGAATTGCTGGAAGACGTCCCGCTCCCTACAAGACAATGCATGTCGTTCCAACATGACGGGGCGCCGGCACATTTCAGTCGTCGTGTGCGTCGATTCCCAGAGGTGGTCCTGTACCATGGCCTGCTCGATGCCCAGATATGTCCCCTATGGACTTTTTTGTGTAGGGAGAGATGCGCAACCTTGTTTACGAAATTACTGCTGCATCAGAAGAGGATCTGGTTGCCCGAATAGTAGCAGCAGCAGGAACAATTCAGCATACTCCTGGGGTTTTTGCCCGTGTCAGACAGAACATGATTCGATGGTGTAACCTTTGTTTACGTGTCAATGGAGGCATTTTTGAAAATCTACTGTAACTGAAATTGGGTTGTGTTAATGTGTTGTCTCTTGGTCATAAAAAGAATTAGAAAAGTGTTTGTTGGTTTAATTAATTTGCCGCCAGAGAAATCTTCCTGCACCGGCTTAAATACTCCTCATGGGAAAAAATGGCACTAGGGAAAAATATTTGTTTTGATGTCCCCTACAACCTCCCAGAGTATGTCGGTTTAAATACTTTTCCCCCTGTAGGTCAGTTCACTTACTTCTGCAATGCTGTATCGATATGTTCATTTTGCAATCATCGAGTCATTCACCTACAATTTTCTAGAAAAAAAAATTAAAAGACAATACAAATGTGTGTGCTTTTCTCATATATAAGCCATTTTTTGATCACCTTTGTGTTCTCGTCTTCTCGTAAATGTTATATAACAAATAAGTAACTTAAAATTAAATGAATGATGTGGGAAAAATCGGCCAATCAGTTGCAGGTATAAGGGTTTCTTAACAATCCTTGACCATGGTTTCAACAATTGTAAAATTGACTTCTTTCGAAGTACATGGGTCTGTTATGGAAATTCTTTATATCAGTTCTGAGCTGGAAGCGAAGAAGTAAGTTTCAAGAGAATATGAATATGTCAATAAGGATTCCAGCGAAAGGGCTCCTCATCGCTCAGCCGTACGCCTGTACGTATACTTTTACCAATGAAGGTGAAATAATTATATTTGGGAATGACCTGTAATATCCTTATGAATTCGGCATTTTAAATTTAGGTAATTTTCTATGTTGCTGTAAGCTTTTCTCGATAATGTGTAGTCACATACATAGGACAATTCGTACAAAGTCTTATTATGTCGAACGAAGTCAGCCTAGTGAGTGGGGTACATTGTACGGTTTTCATTTTGTGAATTAGGTCATCGCGGTTTTTGACTGAAAAAATATTTTCAAAAGCGAAGGAATCTTTGATTCTGTAATGGAGACGCCTTGCTAATACGTGATGTACACTTCTAATGACATTAACGAAGTTGAACAAACAGAACCATCCGATTCGTTTCTTAGTTAATGGCACTGGAAGTGCACATCACATATTACCAAGGCTTCTCCGTTAGAAAATCAAAGTTTTCTGCCGCCCGTTAGCCGTGCAGTCTGCGGCGCCTTGCCGCGGTTCGCGCGGCTCCCCCCGTCGGAGGTTCGAGTCCTCCCTCGGGCATGGGTGTGTGTGTTGTCCTTAGCGTCAGTTAGTTTAAGTTAGATTAAGTAGTGTGTAAGCCTAGGGACCGATAACGTCAGAAGTTTGGTCCCATAGGAACTTACCACAAATTTCAAAGTTTCCTTTGTTTTTGAAAATAATTTTTCAGTCAAGAACCGCGATGATCTAATTCACAAATTGAAAAAACAGTGCAATGTACGCCATCCGCTAGGTTGATTTCGTTCGACATAGTAAGACTTTACACGATGTTCCCATATGTGTGACTTTATATATTGTCGAGAAAAGCTTACATCAACATAGAAAATTAACTGAAATGCAAATTGCCGAACTAATAAGTTTATTACAGGCGATTCTCAAAATTAATTATTTCACCTTCAGTGGATAAAATATATGTATAGCTGTCCAGCTGAGCGATGGGTAGCCACCGCACTGGAATCCTTGCAGACATTTTCATTCTCTTGAAACTTAGATTTTCGTTTACAATTCAGAACTGATGTTAAGAATTTCCTCAACACATGCATGTACTTCTGAAGAAGATAATTTTACAATTCTTGAAACCATGGCCAAGTGTTGTTAATAAACCTTTATACCTGAAACTGAGTGGCTAATTATCTCAAATCATCCATTTACAATCAGCGTTGTTTAACAGGAGCTATCTTAAAAACTTTAATTTTAAACTTTTAACACAAAATGTTTAATGGAAACATTTGCAATAACTTGCAAGGTGGTCCTCTTTTCAGAATGCTTCATTTACTGAGTAATGAATCTAACTTGCCTTAATATGTTGAAACTATACCCTGTAACAGACACAGTAACGACCCAAGTAACTCATTAATAATTGAAATCCGACTTCATTACGACGAAAGGAAGTTAATTAAATACCACACGCTTACGTTAAATTGCACAACAGAAAATATCAGGTATAGAATTCGAAAATTAGTAATACTGAAGACGAATATCACTCACAAGTTCCTGAAAATATCAAGAGCGTATTAGTGAGAAACTTACAGTTGATCGCCATGCGATGGTGATGCAGACTCCGTAATCACAATAGTCAGATACGCGCGAATATCTACTGGCAATACGACTTAAAACTCGATTAAATGATCATACAATTTGAAATATTTGAATATGCATGATTTGCCAAAACCTGCTAGACAGCTCTCGGTAATATTCTGTTTGAGATAGTTGGTAAAACACGAATAAACATACTTTTGCAGGATCATGCACAGCGTCCTTCCGACCAATTGAAAATGCATACATCGGAATAAGGTTACATATTGTTAAAAATAGGGAATGCTTTCTGTGAAGTTAAATACTCGGTCATATGAATTAAATACAGCCACTAGCTGACATATGTCGCGTCTCGTAACATGCGATTATGAAATGCCGGCAGACAAAGGTCATGCCAGTGTGCACTTAAATAGCCTGTACATGATGATGAAGGTTAAAATGCGAAAAAGTATCTGCATTTAAATTGTATAAATAGTTCAAAACCGAGTGAACATAATAACACATGCCCCCTTGGCATCACAAAGACACAGGCAACCCACGTAGGATATATTAGAGTTATATGAACTCAGTTCCCTACACGACACAAGGAAAATCATTGAATAAACTAAACTGAAGGAAAGAGGGACGGAAATGACTGCACAATGTTTCGGATTAAGACACAGGAACTCGATACTGAAACGAGACCTGTGCATATTGACTTCACCAAGACTCGAACTGTTTGCAACACCACGCGGATGAAATCATGTTTCCTTCTTGAATTCACAGCTAATTTAGCAACAAGAACTAGTGAAAACGTTAGCGGTGGAAAGCGAGCACCTCACGAACAACTTTAACAGAATAACCTTGCATATGAGCAGTCCATTCGGAAAACCGCTATAAATAGATCATCTCACGAAGACTGCAAAGCCGCGGCAGCTGCATCTAACAGTAATCGTCTACAAATTCTAAACTCCACGAACATACTGCTGTTTGAAGCTACTTTTCGGCGTGCTCTCTAACCGCCAGAGCGCTGACTGGCTAATATGCCCGGAAAGTCTCGGTCAAAAGCTTTTGCCACACACCACAGGGAGATATTTCAGAGATCGTGACTATCTGTAGCCGGTACTCATTACAGAAACGTCTCTGCAAAGTGTCTACAAAAACAATTACCAAAGACAAAGAACGAATACGATGAAAACCTTGAAATTGGCTGCTTAAAGGCAACCTTCAAATCGTACTGAAATCCACAATGCTCTTGTGAAATAACTGTGTTCCAATAAATAGGATACGTTTTATTGTATCTATGGTTTGATACCATCTTTGGCGGTCATATTCCTTTTGTTCAGTACGAGAAGCGTAGTGGATTTGGTAGGAGCCGGAGATAGAAGGTGTTGTGTCTAAAAGGAATGTATAGTGAACAATACAAATAGAAGTATTTGCTGACAACTGGATCATAATTTAAGTCTGAAATACTTACTTAGCATCACCAATACAAATTTGCCAAAGAACCCGAGCTACGCGCGAAACGTGTTGAAAAGTTGGCTTCGATGATCTGTCGTCAGAAATCGGCATGTAAAAATTTAGTTATAACACTTGTTGTTAATAAAAATGCATGTAACATTCGTCATACTTGAATTAAATGCACTTCAAATGGATAAATCCCATATCTGTAGGTGAGAATAAGCAAGGTTACAGTCCGAAACTCCTTTGTTTCCATGACAGAGCTCATTTTCTAAAACTATTCATACTTGAATAAGTGTTGGAAATATACAGATCACACTAGCATAATTCATGCAGCTTTTTCTTTCACGAAAGGTTCGAATTGCGCACATAATTAAGAGGGCATTCGGAAAGTAAGCTCCGATGGATCGCGAAGTGGAAACAACAATAAAAATTCAACGAAGTTTTGCATAGATTTGAACATATGTGTTGGGCAGCGTATCCAGTATGCCCGCGATCGCTTCACGTCTCTCTTTTCGGTTCTGAGTGCACAGTGAGCACGTAAAGATGCCTAGAAAATAGTGTCTCCCGTCAACTATGAGTATGTGTGAGAGATTTCGCCTGATTTCAAGCATCCCACACAACGTAACTGCCAAGCATTTCCTTCTTCATGAAATTTCTCGGCCGCACTCTGCAGGAGCAATGACGCTCCTGCAGTGTTTGCGACGGGAAGTGTTTCATCACCCACCATACAACCCGGACTTGCCTCCCTCTGATTGCTATCTCTGCTCACATGAACCGCTGGCTACGAAGACGACATTTTGACTGAGACAGCATGCTGCAGACCAGCGTTGAGAATTGCCAGAAGGCACAGGCGGCTGCCTTCTATGACAAGGATATTAGAAAGTTGGTAAGACGCTACGAGAAACGTCTCAGCCGTAGAAGTGACTATGTAGAGAAGCAGCAGGAAGGAGTTGCAAAAAAGCATTTTTGATGAAACTTCATGGCAGATTAAAACTGTGTGCAGGACCGAGACTCGGACTCGGTAACGTAAACCGCCATAATAATTGGGCAACGAAAAATCCACGATGGCTGCGACAAGTGGAACATCAGCGACCTCGGCGGGTTAATGTATGGTGCGGCATTATGGGAATAAAGATAATTGGCCCCCATTTTATCGATGGCAATCTAAATGGTGCGATGTATGCTGATTTCCTACGTAATGTTCTACCAATGTTACTACAAGATGATTCACTGCATGACAGAATGGCGATTTACTTCCAACATGATGGTTGTCCGGCACATAGCTCGCGTGCGTTTGAAGCGGTATTGAATAGCATATTTCATGACAGGTGGATTGGTCGTCGAAGCACCATACCACGGCCCGCACGTTCACCGGATCTGACGTCCACGGATTTCTTTCTGTCGGAAAAGTTGAAGGATATTTGCTATCGTGACCCACCGACAACGCCTGACAACATGCGTCAGCGCACTGTCAATGCATCTGCGAACATTACGGAAGGCGAACTACTCGCTGTTGAGAGGAATGTCGTTACACGTATTGCCAAATGCATTGTGGTTGACGGACATCATTTTGAGCATTTATTGTATTAATGTGGTATTTACAGGTAATCACGCTGTAACAGCATGCGTTCTTAGAAATGATAAGTTCACACAGGTACATGTATCACATTGGAACAACTGAAATAAAATGTTCAAACGTACCTACGTTCTGTATTTTAATTTAAAAAACCTGCCTGTTACCAACTGTTGGTCTAAAATTGTGAGCCATGTGTTTGTGACTATTACAGCGCCATCTATCACAAAGCGAAAAAAGTAGTCCAACGAAAACATTCATATTTCTTTACGTACTACACGAACATGTAATAACAAACGGGGGTTCCTATTTTAAATAAACGCAGTTGATATCCGTTTGACCTATGGCAGCGCCATCTAGCGGGCCAATCATAGCGCCATCTGGTTTCCCCCTTCAAGCTAGACAAGTTTCGTTCTTTGTAGTTTTTTCGTTTGTCGCTTATTTCGTGAGATATTTGGCCCAGTCACGATCAATGGACCATCCTGTATAACGCTAGTACGACCTATTCTCGAGTACTGCTCGAGTGTCTGGGATCCGCACCAAGTCGGGTTGAAAGAAGACATCGAAGCAGTTCAGACGCTAACTACTAGGTTTATTGCCGGTAGATTCCATCGGTATGCAGGTTTTACGGATATCCTTCGGGAGCTCAAGTGGGAATCCCTAGAGGCAAGAAGACATTCGTTTCGAACACTACTGAGAAAGTTTAGAGAACCAACATTTGAAGTTGACAGCGGAACAATTCTACTGTCGCCAACATACATTTTGCTTAGGGACCAGGAAGATGAGATACGAGAAATTAGGCCTCATGCGGAGGTATGTAGTCGTTTTTCCTTCGCTCTATCTGCAAGTGGAACAGGAAAGGAAACGACTAGTTGCGGTACAGGGTACCCTCCACCACGCACGTTATGGTGGCATGCGGAGTATGACGAAATGTCACGGTTGGTACTCTGCGTTGTCTGTAGCGCGTTCCTTTTACCCTAGCCTGAGGGTGTGCGGAAAAGTTTTCCGTGCTCCTCCTCCATGCCGCTGCTTCCCGGCCGTAAGCCATGAAGGTGCGCCTAAGAGCAGGCTTCGCACATTCAATCCACCAACTGAGAGTCGATCGGTAACGACCACGACGCTGTAAGGACGCGTTCCACGACTCTTCGACAGCACCTTTACATGCCGGCTCGTCCAGATGGGCGACGTTCAGTTTCCAGGGGGGCCTACTGCGCCACACACGTGCAGGATGGAGGGCAATGGTGCAAATATAGGCTGTGTGGTCGGTGAATGCAGTGGGCCAGAGCTCTGCTCCCCTCGTCGCCGTCGAAAGGGTGCTTGTGACGTAAATCCTGTCCAACCGACTTGATGAATGGCTTGTATAATGGGTGTAACCAGGAGCTGGGCCATGGATGTGGCGCCACGTGTCAATCAGGTGGAGGTCACGCACTAGCATTTCCAATTCCGCACACGGAACGTGATGTGGCTGCTGATCAGACGGAGATAATGTACAGTTAAAATCTCCTCCGATCACCATATCGTCTATGCGGCCCATAAGTAGACGCGTAATATCTTCCGAAAAAAAGCGGGCCCGATCTCCCCGTCTCCCTGATCCTGAAGGGTCATATACATTGATGAGTCGTACACCGTTGACAGTTACTGCCTTGGCTCTTGCACTCGGTAAGTACAGTACGTCCGTAGCCGCCAAAACGTCCCGTAGCAGAACAGCCACACCACAATCGGTAGAAGAGGCGTGGGAGATGTGGGCGGTATATCCGTAGAAGTCAGGGAAACTAGCGACACATACTTCCTGTAAGAGGGCCACGTCGATGTCCGACGCATCAAGCATGCGTTGTAGCATTGTCAGTTTGTGGCAAGGCGAAAGGTGTGCTGCCTAGCCTCTTCACCTAGGGTAGACGCCATGGCAATCAAAGCTAACCGCAAGAGATGCCGGACCCACCAAACCCGTCACAAATTATAAGTCTTTCACGCTAGGAGTGGCATCCTCAATGCCGCCCACTCCCCTGTCACTCGCGCCCTCTTCAGGAAGTTCCTCAACATCGTCCGACCACAGTGGGTGCAACACGATGCTGTGTAGCTGATCGGCACCTAAATCTCTCTCACGTACGTCGTCTTTGGTAGAGGTAGACTGAGCGCCATCCATCGACGCGACCTGCCGCGTTTGTGGTGCAAGAAGTAACTGGTCACTCGTAGTATGGGCAAGTGAACCGTCTACACCACTTAGATCCTCAGCAGGCGCAGCATCCATGCCGTCTGATGAGATGTCACCTTCTTGACCGGCCGTGTGTAGGAGGCAATCGTCAGAAGGGGTCCGCCGACGTCGCTTGCGTCGTCGAAGCGAACGTTGCTTTCGAACGTGGACATCCGTATCCGAATGTGGGAGGCAATCCAGCGTCGTATCAGCTTCCGCTAGGAAAGCCGCGGTCGGGACAATGTTCGCGTCCACGTCCATCGCGTTCTGAATGTTATGTTGCGTCTGGAGTCCGTGAGACTGTTGCTGCTGTTGTTGCTGTGGAGGGGGCGACATATGGGTTGGCACCAAGGGTCCTTCCTCTTCCTCCCTTGGTACTTCTGGCGTCGATGGGTGTGTCTGATCGCCCGTTTCGTCCTCAACTACGGTGCGCATCGTCGTCTGAGCGTACGTGAGAGGCAGGATTGTCGTCCCCGTCGGGGAAACGGAGTCTCCCACTGGTATCTGCGTAATTCTACGTTGTAAGCAGCTCGATCGAACATGGCCTTCCTGCCCACATCCGGAACAGGTACGCGGTTGACCGTCGTACATGATGATAGCACGACAGCCACCGATGTTCAAATACGACGGCACATGTTTCTTGAGCTCAAGTTTAATTTGGTGCACACCATTGTAGACCCTATACGTCGAGAAGGTTAGCCACTTTTCTGCAACGTGGCTGATAACATTGCCATATGGTCGGAAGGCGTCCTTGACAACTTCCTCTGGGACCTCGAAGGGGAGCTCAAAAACCCTTACAGTCCTTAGGCCCATGCCTGCATGATCCACCGTCACTGCACCGATATGCCCGTCAGAATGTTTGAATCTGAGAGAGTTCGAGTATTTAGAAACCACTGTCGCGCAGACCTCTGCACTGGTCATTTTAACATAAACCACGCTCGCCGTTATAGAAAAATGTATTCCGACGACAGTCGCCGGATCTAAACGTAGATCGTCGCGTATGAACTGTTCTATTTCATAGGCTCGAGGACGCGCATGATCTGGTTGGAAAGTAATTTTGATCGTATCGTGGCGCCATGTGTATGCCATAGTCGCACTGAACTTGGAACAAATACAACTCGCGCCGCGAGAAGGTAAACACAAGCAAGCGCTCACGGTCGCGCACGGCGGGGCGCAGCGGACGTCCTCGCCCCACCGCAGCCGAAAGCAGACTGCGCTAGTTGATCCTGGGGCATGAACGGAAGTGTTGACACGTCTGCCGTGTAAGGGAATCCTCTAGTTTTGCTTGTTTTGGAAACTTTAGTTGAGAGAGAAACTAGTGTGCTTTAGTCCTGCCTTGGGTAAGGCTATATTTGGGCTCTGGCATTTGTACTGCAAGCTGCAATATCATCCTGTTGTTTCATGGTTGTTTTGTTCTCAAACTAGGTGTTTGCGCTAAATATGCTTTGGGCTGGGCGCTTCGCCCCTCAGCATGATACTCAGGTTTCAGCTGAGTGTTCAGTCTGTTGACTGTCCATCGTACGCCACATGGGTAATGGTCAACCTGTCATCAGTTGATTTCAGTGCTGTAGTTAGTTGTAAATTAGTACTGGTTTCATTACCTCTTGACCAGGATTCTTGCTCGACGCTTGTCTTTAAATACGCCGCTAATCTGGTTAGCGTGTGTTGTGGCTAGCTTAAATTAATCACTGCTCAGTAGCCCAAGACAGTTTGTCGGCCGTCAGAAGCCATGTATGAGTTATTTATTCCTTTATTCTAGTCAATCTGTAAGCATGCTATTCTTAATTTTGTTACTCTAGGCAGCCATTAAGTTGCCATTTTTGAGGTGTTTAGATGGAGTGCGGCTCCTTTGAGTATAGATATGTCAATTTCCAATTTTTTTTTCACCAGTTTTTAACCGTGCTTATGCGCATATATATATATCGGTGGAATTTAAATGTTTTTTTTTTTACTATTGAGCTGTAGTTAATGTCATATTGTAAAGAAAGGAACTTATTGGAGGTTAACTGTCGCCGTAAGGTGTTGTGGACGGTACAGTTTCCTGTTATTCACCTAGTCACCTTAATGTTCTAGTCAATGTCTAAACTTGCTAATTATTTTCCCTTTAAATGGAGTGTGCCTGCCTTGATATTATAAGTAACTGTTTCATAACCAGTTCTTTAACGCGCCTACGCACATATTTATATTTATGGGAGAACTTAAATTGTGTTCGCCTGTTGAACTTCAACTAAAGTGCAGAAAACTGAATCAGAGGTTTATTATTGCTCTAGTGCTGTTATCCGTCAAGTGTAACACGCGACATTCTCTTGGTCTGTTATCAAGTGTTACAACAAATGCAAATTGCAATGAAGTGATGCGCTATTTCAGTTGTTCCCGTGGTTTCCTATCTCCGCATATAATATTTAATTGTTTGATATAAGACTGATTAAGCCTTTGATGAAACATTGGAGGGAGGTGCGCGTGTCTCAAGTATGTATATGTAGATGTAGAATCACGTTTCAATAGAAGCGCTCATACCCTCAGTTTAGCCGCTATTGGAGCTTGGGCCAATTGCGACTCCGATCGATAACTCTATCTCTGTAAAGCTATTGTAACATTCTAGGTGAACAAAATACTTGCCCACCAGATGTGTCAAGTATACGATCTCGACAAAAGTGAGATGAAAGAACCGGTTGTGGCAACACTTTAACACAGGAGTTCAAAGAATGACAATCCGCTGTTACTGTTCTGTGAGTTGCTGTAAATGGGAGCAAGCTGAGGTAAACGGAGCTCTGAATAGTTTTAATCATAAGCCACCACTGAGGAGTGAAGTTACTGTAGCTATTGCTGATGTGTACAAATATCTGACGGACGGCAGTTTTATGGAGAGATGGTTTTGGAGACTACAAGCAGAACAATGAAGCACTGAGTTCATTAATTTGGACTTACGGTCCAAAATGCAAATTTTTAAGTGTAAAAGTCGTCCAAAGTGCCAACAATCAGACGTGCGTCATTTTTAACGGCGGATTTATGGGTGTACTGCTTTAGAAAATTATATCTATGGAGAAGAGGAATGTTTACTGTTTGGCCCATGGATACCAGTTTAATGGTAAGATAAGAAATTTTAAAGTTATTCGTACACGCAAAAATCCAATTCAAAACTTTAAGTGCATCTTTCTCGAGGCCGTGTTTTTTAAAAATGGTTCACATGATAAAAATAAAGTACTCGGTAAAAGTGGATGCTGTTTTCGATTTAATAAAACAGACATGTAATTTTGGCATGAACCGCAGAAAACAGATCATTTTTTCATGACGTTTGTTTTTTATACACGATTAAAGATGACAAAAAAGATCGATTTTCAGTCCCTACATCTTCAGGTGGCCGCCATTTAGAAATGCATTTCAGGAAATTTGATATTCGAAGTTCTCGCTATGGACAATTTAATTTCAAATTGGTTCAAATGGCGCTGAGCACTATGGGACTTAAGATCTGTGGTCATCAGTCCCCTAGAACTTAGAACTACTTAAACCTAACTAACCTAAGGACATCACACACATCCATGCCCGAGGCAGGATTCGAACCTGCGACCGTAGCGGTCACGCGGTCCCAGACTGAAGCGCGTAGAACCTCACGGCCACACCGGCCGGCAATTTAATTTCGATAATTTGGATCGCGGGCCTGTACTTCACCCTCAGTCGTACGCACCGTTTAGTTCCACAATCCACGCAGAGATACCAAAGTGTTGTAATTAAATTGACAGTGTTCTGAAAACTGCAGTGCGGGATGTACACGTCGAAAGAAGCTGAAACGTCATAGATACGTTCATTAATCGGTGCGCTCACGGAGTATGCTGAAAAAAATAGTAGCTCTTCTTTATGAGACCAGGTGAAAACATAGCGCTGTAAGCAATTAGAATGCGATGTGTTTATTGTTTTGACGTTAGTATGCTGTTTGCCGTTTGGTGACACGTGCTGTTTTCTTTTGTGATTGGCTGTTGGTTTAAAGGATTAAGAAGGTTGAAGTTTCCCTGTGGGGAACGCAATACCTATTGAGAAGCCAGACGGTGCACTGCCGATAAAGTTGTTTTTTTAGAAGAGCAGCAATAGCAGTACTGCAGTGTGGGAATATCACCGACAGAAAGAGATGCGAAGAGGCCCCATGTCAATAAATGGGCTAAAGGATATGATTAAGAAACTTGAATAAACAGATGAATTAGGCGGTGCAGCAAGAGAGGGAGGCAGCCCGTTCCCATGGCAGTTGTTGTAGTTGCTTTAGCTATCGCCGACCATGCAGCATATGCCTCAGATTATGTAGACAGTGCTCGAGCTGTATCACTAGATTTATCTCTCCTCTGGTCGACAGTTCAAAAGATTATGCGACTAATTTTACGCTGGCATCCTTACAAGATTCAGGCTACTATGCCGTGACTTTTGCCCTTTGTCTTTTAGGAAGCGTGAAATGGATGACATGTGGCCGAGGAATACTCTTACTTAACTCTGAACAGTGCCATGAATGCAAAGAACTGTCGCATATAAAATTCTGCTCCGCCACATGTTGTGCAGGAACATGCACTGCACTCAGCTTATGTGACTATGTGGTGTGGTTTCACAAGCTCCTCCGTGCTCGGTCCGTTTATCTTCGAAGAGATAGCACCCCGCGGGCCTGTTGGGTATTACGTGGACCTTCTTGTGTAACATGTGATTCCAGCTTTGCAAGAACGCAGCTGTGTACACACCACCATTTTCATTATAGCTGTAAGTCCTTTATTTATAGGCCCGACAGGTTTCGCAGCATTTTAGCTACATCATCAAGTGCAATAAAATCAAATCGTGTTTCGATTGAGGAAAGAGAATGGTATGACCTAGCATTCATAGTCAGCAATTTTTCATTGTGTCTTGGGACACCGCCTGTTAGTACACAATCCAATAGGCGCTTACTTGCTGTGGGTATCACGACAGCGTGCGACGTACCACAATTTTTTTTCCACTCTGCTGTGGAGTGGGCGCTGATATGAAACTTCCTGGCAGATTAAAACTGTGTGCCGGACGGGGAGTCGAACTCGGGAACTTCACCTTTCGCGGGCAAGTGCTCTACCATTTGAGCCACCCAAGTACGACTCACGAAGATAGGAAACGACGTACTGGCAGAATTGAAGCTGTGAGGACCGGTCGTGAGTCATGCAGAGCACTTTCCCGCGAAAGGCAAAGTTCCCGAGTTCGAGTCTCGGTTCGGCACACAGTTTTAATCTGCCAGGCAGTTTCAATGGAACTATAATTTTTTCAGCATATTCCGCGAGCCCACCAATTAAAGAACATACAGTGTTTCTGGATTCTGCAATGTATGCAACCCGCATTGCAGCAGTCGGAACACCGTCAGTTTAACTATAACCACCCCATATTAACCACCCGGTATTTTGACCGTCAGTTAAATTATAACCACCCAGTATTAACCACCTAATATTTTGGTTACCATTCTTTATTGCATAGCTGCATCAATTTACCGGCTTCAAATTATTTACATAGCATTTAAGCTGTGTACTTCCTTATATTAATAAAGGTTTGGATGAAAAAAATATTTTTTGCAGAAAGAAAATGTTGTAGTGAGCATAAAATAATGCACCGTGACCAGAAAACTCTATGAAGTGGGTATCTTTTGGAGAAAGGCGACATATCCACGAAAGCTGGTTGAAGCTGGAGAATTGCTATTCGAGGGAGACTGTTTGGGAGTTAAACTGCAACGTGTAAGGATCATTAGAAGAAGATGAGAGTGATTAGAGCTCAACCAAGGAACGCGCGATGGAACTGACAGAGAATTTCTTATAGTGCCTCGAAGTGCCCTGTTCCGTGACCTGTACAAGTAGCTGCAAGATGAACATGTGATACCTTGCATTCAAGGACATCACACAATGAGGGACAATAGTCATGGGATAGCGGTATCCACATATACAAATGGCGGCAGTATGGTGATCAAAAGGTATAAAATGGCAGTGCATTGACGGAGCAGCTATTTGTGCTCAGGTGATTCACATAGAAAGGTCCCCGACGTGATTATGGACGCAGGACGAGAGTTAACAGACCCTGAACGCCGAATAGTAGTAGGAGCAAGACGCATGGGACACTCCATTTTGGAAATCATTAGAGAATTTAGTATTTCGAGGTCCACAGTGTGAAGAGCGTGTTACCTATAACCACGGACAACGCAGTAGTCGACGGGCTTCGCTTAACGACCGAGAGCAGCAGTGTTTGTGTAGAGTTGTCACTGCTAACAGACAAGCAACACTGCATGAAATAAGTGAAGAAATCAATGTGGGATGTACAACGTACGTATCCGTTAGGATGATGCGGCGAAATTTGAAGTTTATGGACTATGGCAGCAGATGACCGACGCGAGTGCTTTTGTTAACAGGACAACATTGCCTGCAGCGCCTCCTGTGCGCTCGTGACCAAATCGGTTGGACTCCAGACGCGGCCTGATCAGATGAGTCCCGATATCAGTTGGTAAGAGCTGACGGTAGGGATCGTGTGTGGCACAGACTCCATGAATCCAAGCTATCAACAGGACACTGTCAAGCTGCTGGTGGCTGCATAATGGTGTGGGCTGTGTTTATGTGGAATGGACCGGTGTAAGTAGCGTGTATAAAAGGTCGCTATGTGTAAGGTACGTGAAGCGCGCTTTGAATGTATCCTGATGGCTGAAAGAGTCACGCGCACTTTGAATAAGAAAATGCTATCTGACATTGAAATCAATGTAAAACATTGGGTCGCCACCAACTCTAGCCATATCGACAAATAAGTAGTTGGGCTGAGTCGGAAAATTAATTAATTTGTTCATAAAAAACTCATAAAGGAACATTCATTGCAAAGTCACTCACAAAGAATATGATGTAATTATTATTATGATCCAGGCATTGTTCCCGTGAATCAAATATTAAAATAAAGTACAAAGTACGTGGACACTGTACATAAGAGCAGCTTGCAGCAACACTCCTGAAAACAAGACCTATTCTAAAGCATTTGTTTTGAATAAAAAGGGAACACTAATCATTGGACCTGTGCGCATGGAAACGCCATGGATTGGCTAACAAGGAAACTACAAGGTAAATTGCGTAGGTGACAGAGACTTAACATCGGTGCACAGGATAAGATTGGCGGCAAAATTATTTATTCCTCAAAACATTGAGGTAATGCATTAATACAACTGCTGTTGCCAGGTAACTAAGTACAATTTCTTGTGAAACGTTACACGATTCACAACACACTCGTATGCCCACGTGGTTTGCGGAGACATAATTTCTACGTGCCGGGGCAAAGTTTTAACAACATTAAACCACACAGTCACGAACAATTAACATTTTTCAGAAAGCACATCTGAATATACAAAGGGTAGTGGCAGTGGACCTACAAACTCTAATGTTAAACCACGAGGATGGCTTCCAACGGACATAAGGTAAATGAGACAAAGAAAATTCGCGAAGAGGCAAAATTATTAAGGTTCAGAAAAGATTAGAACGTATACAGACACAGTTGCAGGCAGACAAACATCCACACTGAACCGAGGGCGCAATTCTTACATATGCAACACCTTTGTGTTACGTTCTTCTTACGGATCAAAGTCTGAATTGGGAATCAAACTGGAAGCCTGCAAAAGCCTTGCATTCCTTGCTGCGACAAGGTTAAACAATCTTAATAAGACGAGACACGAAAACAAAAGCTAAAAGCTCCCCTCTCGCTACGAGACAACGCGCCACGCGGTTAAACCAACCCACCCTCCTTCGAAGCGAGCTCGGCTGGAGACCCTCGGCGCGCTGGAAGCAGACTGACCGTCTCACACACCCCAATGTCTCCCACGCGACCCCGCGGCCAGGAAAACCCAGAAATGAGGCTTTCACCACCAACCTAACACCGGTAACTTTCACACAAGGGGAGAAAACCTCTTTGCCTACCTGAAAACTACAAGGGTTGGCCATTCTGTTCGACTACCACTGATTCTCTGCAGCAGACTAAACCACCGTATAGCGAAATGAAACACACTCACATTCATTCACTCACGCATGCCAGAGAGTTCTGCATCACTGGAAAGCTAACAAAATGATAATGAAAGGGGACTACAGGACCCTTTCACCGGGTTTTCTACTCCTACTCATTGACTGGAAATGGTTATGTTCAGCTATTTAGAAACCATTTGTATTCATGGACTTCACGTTTCCAAACAATGATGTCACCAGACCACAATCGTCCGTCATTGGTTTGAAGAACATTTTGGACAATTCGGGGTAATGATTTGACCACCCAAATCGCCCGAAATGAATCCCATCGAACATTTATGGGACATACACTCCTGGAAATTGAAATAAGAACACCGTGAATTCATTGTCCCAGAAAGGGGAAACTTTATTGACACATTCCTGGGGTCAGATACATCACATGATCACACTGACAGAACCACAGGCACATAGACACAGGCAACAGAGCATGCACAATGTAGGCACTAGTACAGTGTATATCCACCTTTCGCAGCAATGCAGGCTGCTATTCTCCCATGGAGACGATCGTAGAGATGCTGGATGTTGTCCTGTGGAACGGCTTGCCATGCCATTTCCACCTGGCGCCTCAGTTGGACCAGCGTTCGTGCTGGACGTGCAGACCGCGTGAGACGACGCTTCATCCAGTCCCAAACATGCTCAATGGGGGACAGATCCGGAGATCTTGCTGGCCAGGGTAGTTGACTTACACCTTCTAGAGCACGTTGGGTGGCACGGGATACATGCGGACGTGCATTGTCCTGTTGGAACAGCAAGTTCCCTTGCCGGTCTAGGAATGGTAGAACGATGGGTTCGATGACGGTTTGGATGTACCGTGCACTATTCATTGTCCCCTCGACGATCACCAGTGGTGTACGGCCGGTGTAGGAGATCGCTCCCCACACCATGATGCCGGGTGTTGGCCCTGTGTGCCTCGGTCGTATGCAGTCCTGATTGTGGCGCTCACCTGCACGGCGCCAAACACGCATACGACCATCATTGGCACCAAGGCAGAAGCGACTCTCATCGCTGAAGACGACACGTCTCCATTCGTCCCTCCATTCACGCCTGTCGCGACACCACTGGAGGCGGGCTGCACGATGTTGGGGCGTGAGCGGAAAACGGCCTAACGGTGTGCGGGACCGTAGCCCAGCTTCATGGAGACGGTTGCGAATGGTCCTCGCCGATACCCCAGGAGCAACAGTGTCCCTAATTTGCTGGGAAGTGGCGGTGCGGTCCCGTACGGCACTGCGTAGGATCCTACGGTCTTGGCGTGCATCCGTGCGTCGCTGTGGTCCGGTCCCAGGTCGACGGGCACGTGCACCTTCCGCCGACCACTGGCGACAACATCGATGTACTGTGGAGACCTCACGCCCCACGTGTTGAGCAATTCGGCGGTACGTCCACCCGGCCTCCCGCGTGCCCACTATACGCCCTCGCTCAAAGTCCGTCAACTGCACATACGGTTCACGTCCACGCTGTCGCGGCATGCTACCAGTGTTAAAGACTGCGATGGAGCTCCGTATGCCACGGCAAACTGGCTGACACTGACGGCGGCTGTGCACAAATGCTGCGCAGCTAGCGCCATTCGACGGCCAACACCGCGGTTCCTGGTGTGTCCGCTGTGCCGTGCGTGTGATCATTGCTTGTACAGCCCTCTCGCAGTGTCCGGAGCAAGTATGGTGGGTCTGACACACCGGTGTCAATGTGTTCTTTTTTCCATTTCCAGGAGTGTAAATGAGAGTTAAGTACGTGCACAAAATCCTCCATCTGCAACACTTTGGCAATTACGGACGGCTACAGAGGTAGCGTGGCTGTCTACTTCTGCAGGGGACTTCCAGTGACTTGTTGAGTCCATGTCACGTGGAGACGCCGGGCAAAAGTAGGTCCCATACGATATTATAAGGTATCCCATGAGCTTTGTCTACTCTAATGCCAAAGTGTCAACCGGCAACAGCCGAAATACACTGAGGACGTTCGGCAGGAGGTTCGCGGGTATAGCGTCGGCTGCCAAGCGCGGTGACGTGTATTGCGGTGACAGTGCTTTCGCAGAAAGGATTGTGCTTGTCGGGCTGCATCTCGCGCCTGCTGCCAGTGCCATCCGGCTGGACGGGTCACACTCGAGCTGCAGTCCGGGATCGGCTTTCTCCCTCACTTGCATCACGGACGGGGCGCAGTAATCGGTCGTCCTTACGGTTTCTGCAGGCCTCGCAGCCGCTACGCGAGCGACGGCCAGCTGCGAGTTGAGCAACGACTCCCACGACGCACCTGTGCGCGGAGGGAGATGTCGCGTGTGGAAACCGCAGCCGCCGCCGACGGCAGTCCTTTTGTCGGCCGTCTGTTCGCCGCCGATACTCGCGCCGATAGCCCGCTAAGCTTATCCGACAGCACAAGTGCAGCTTGACAGGGGAAAGGCCCGCTGACACGCGCCAAACGCTCCGATGAGTGAAAGGTTCGCTCGTGTTACTGGTTCACCTGCATCACACACGCTGACCGCCAGGATTTCGTAAGGAACAATGGCTGAATAAAATTTCATCGACTTACCAATCGCGACAGATGGTTAGTCGACGATTTCGCAGTATATATCTCATCGGACTTATTCGGGGACTACTTGTATGCTTGTTGCCGGACTAGACGACCATTACTAGCAGCTGACGTAACACCTGCCAAATCCACCACCCTATACGGTAATGTTTTCGTTCTGCTTTCATTGCAGCCAATTTCACAAGATTTAGAATTAAGGATACAATAGCTACACTGTATTTCGACCGTACTTGTGACATAGTTCACACACTAAGAGGTAAGTGCCTTTTCCCAAATATCTTAGTTGTCTGAGGTGTAGAAATAACCCAGTTTGTGAATGCGGAAAAGAGGGTTCTGCTGATCGTATCATTCTGAGCTGCCCCATTCTGCGGAAGTGTGAAGGAACAGATAATTTGATTGTAACCAAGAGACTATCGTAGAAGATCCAGATCTGTGGACTACAGCGTATATCGGTGCAAACCATATCTCACAGACTCTGTATGTCCATCCTATTAGAGATGTAGCCAGCTGCAATAATCACTTTGTGGACGATGTGGCCCATTCGACACCTCATTTTAGATCTATATGACGATGCTGTGCTGATTATATTTACATGTTCTGACGATGCCATTATGGCCTTATCACTTTAGGACATGGTGTAAAAAAGGTACGTTTTACCGTATTTTATCTGCACATTCCCCTGGTTGTATGATAGTATATTGTGATACATATTGCTATATTATGTTGTGTAAGTAGGCTGTTTAGGTTTTTATGTTGGTAACGCCACGTAGGGCAATGTATGAAAATCACTGACTGTGCTGTGTGCAGTCTATGGCTGGTTTGCATTGTTGGAATGTTTGCTATTGTAGTGTTGGGTAGATGGATGTGAACAGCGCATAGCGTTGTGCAGTTGGAGGTGAGCCGCCAGCAGTGGTGGATGTGGAGAGAGAGATGCCAGAGTTTTGAGAACGGACGATCTGGACGTGTATCCGCCAGAAAAAGGAAATTTGTAGAGATGGAGGTCATGAATTGATAGATATATATATGATGACTTTTGAACATTATTAAGGTAAATACATTGTTTATTCTCTATCAAAATCTTTCATTTGGTAACTATGCCTATCAGTAATTAGTGCCTTCAGTAGTTATAATCTTTTATTTACATGGCAGTATTGGCGCACGCTGTATAGCAGCAGTTCGAGTGACGAAGATTTTTGTGAGGAACGTGATTCATGAAAGGTATAGGTTATTGTTAGTCAGGCCCATTATTTTGCAGGGATTACTGAAAGTCAGATGATGTGCTAAAAATATTGTGTGTCAGTTTAGTGATGATCAGAATAAGTAAAGAGAAAACTGTCTGAGTATGTTGAGTTTTGCTCAGCTGATTGAAAATCTAATAACGGAAGAGTTTTTCCAGCACTGTGATTTAATAATTTTTCTAAGGGGATGTATCAGTTGAAAGACACACTAGGTATATGTATTTGTATACTGTAGCTCTTAGGATGGTCATTACGGACTGAAACCGGTCATAGTCTACAAATGATTTTTATTGTGATCATATACTGGAATAAAAAACAAATTTAGAGATGGTTACGGGACTGTGCTGTTCGATACAGGATGTGAAATTAAACACCTTCCAGCAGTCTTGTTTCCAACCTTATTTTATTTGGCAACCAGTTTCAGCGTTTTACTATGCCACCTCCTGGCCCGTGACCGCCGTGTAGAAAAATTCAACCTCGCTTGTGATCAAAACACGGGCCAGCAATCCTGGTATTAGAAGATTTTTGCTATAGCGATCACTTCAACCATCATCTGCCGACTAGACGGCTGAAAGATGTTGAATTAGATATCCTGTATCTCACAGAAGCTGCTCCGCCTCCAGTCACTGAGTTGAAGAGGAAATTCGTAATACGCACGAGACATTAATCGCTCTGTTGGACCTCTTTAGGCAGTGCTAATATACTAATTTTATAAATGTGTGGTGTCTGTTCTTTCGAATATGTGGAAAAGAACAGATTCTTACGACTAATTCTCCTCGATGGGCAATGAACCCACCAACTCAAGTGAGGGTGCAAAAAAACGTTACGGCTCCTTCGGGATGTCACAGTAGTGACCGTGAAGGATACGGGCAGGGGACTGCAGATACGTACCGCTAGATGGGAATGTCGGTCGGCCAGGAGGCGTACCGAGATAGTGCTCGCAGCTGCAATGAACACCGCGTCCAAGTTGGGCAGTGGTTAACGCCACTGCCTAGTAAGCGGGAAATCTCGGGTTCGAATTCCGGGACGGCACCCAATTACACTGTCGCCGCTGATTCCGTATAAAATCTCGGTGCAGCTGACATTAATAGTTCCTTCCCTTTCTCCTGCCTCCACCTAAAGTTAACATGGTGTTGTTGTTGTGGTCTTCAGTCCTGGGACTGGTTTGATGCAGCTCCCCATGCTACTCTATCCTGTGCAAGCTTCTTCATCTCCCAGTACCTACTGCATCCTGCATCCTTCTGAATCTGCTTAGTGTATTCATTCTCTTTGTCTCCCTCTACGATTTTTACCCTCCACGCTGCCCTCCACTACTAAGTTGGTGATCACTTGATGCCTCAGAATATGTCCTACCAACCGATCCCATCTTCTAGTCAAGTTGTGCCACAAACACCTCTTCTTCCCAATTCTATTCAATACCTCCTCATTAGTTATGTGATTTACCCACCTAATCTTCAGCATTCTTCTGTAGCACCACATTTCGAAAGCTTCTATTCTCTTCTTGTCCAAACTATTTATCGTTTATGTTTCACTTCCATACATCGCTACATTTGAAACGTCCCCTTAGAACAATTGTACACGACTGTGCTTAAACTGACACACAATGTTTTTTAGCGCAACGCAATCTGACTATCAAAGACCCCTGCAAAAGAATGGCCCTGAGTAACATTAAACTATACCTTTCAGAAATCACTTACCTCACAAAAATCTTCATTACTCGAACTACTGCAATACAGCGAGCGCCACTACTGCCAGCTAAATAAAAGATTCAAACTACGGAAGGCACTAACTACTGATAGGGATAGTTAGCAAATGAAAGATATTAATAGAGAACAAACAATGTATTTACCTTAATAGTCATAATATATATAGCAGTTCATGACAAATTACAAAACTCCGCCATCTCTCTCCCCACATCCACGACTGCTGGCGGCTCACCTCCAACTGCACAACGCTACGCGCTGTTCACATCCAGCTGCCGCTGCCCAACACTACAATGGCAGACAACAATGCAAACTAGCTACAGACTGCACACAGCACAGCCAGTGATTTTCATACCGAGCGCTACGTAACGCTGCCGATAAGAAAACATAAACAGCCTACTTACATAAAGAAAACATAAACAGCCTACTTACATAGCCCCCACGCTCCCCACAAAAAATTTTACAAATTTTTTTGGGCAATGGCCAATACAGATTTGAAAAATTTTTCATAATTACAGTAAGAAAGATATCAAATGCACACACTTATTAATACAATGTTGGTCAAAAGCTAAAATTTTCTCACAGTCCATAAAGATAGTCCTGATCATTCATCATAATAGTAATTACAGTTTTTGTTTTTCACAAAGTCTCATTAGTAAAAGAGAATGCACACGGAAGTAGTGGATTTCCATGCAGTCTTGAAGAAGTAGTTTTGTCCTTCCAACGGAAAGACAGTGCTGACTCTTGACATGCTGACAGGTAATGGGCCACAACAGAGCAAACCCACAACAGAGTCATTCAAACTTTTGAAGAAGATTGGTAGGTAGGTCATCACAGAGCAGACCCACTGCAGTCCTGGTAGAGAGTATTGGTGGGCCACCAGAGGTGCAGACCCACTGCAGTCCTTGTAGAAATTGTGGACAGGCCCACTGTAGTCCTGGTAGAGATTGTGGTATTGGTGAGCCACCAGAGGTGTAGACCCACTGTAGTCCTTGAGGCGATGGCCAGCAGCCATCTGTTGTGACTGTGTCTTGCAGTTAATATAGCAAGTCCATAACCACAACTTGTGCACTCACAAAGTTTTTGTAATTGTCCTTAGAACCAGCAATGCTGTTATCCAGTCCCTTGCTGAATTATTAACACACGTGCAAACACTAACAGTCACAACTTCTCAGATTTTGTGCATTACTGTGACCAACAGAAAGGTGTGCAGTGAAATGAATGCTTACAAGTTACTTAATTTGATTAACTGGTGTCAATTACAATATTATAACATGAGAATACAATTACAAAGGTACAAAATACATCATTAAAGAACATAACAATACAGATAACATTTGTAGTTCAGGCTTTACAACAGAATAGAAATAAACATATACATCAGTGTTATAGGAATTATGACATAAGTAAATACATAAAAGATCAGAAGAACGTTTGAAACATCACCTTCACATGTGAGCAACCAAACAGTATAAATAATGTCTAAACATCTTTACAAAGTAAATAACAGAGTATTAATGCCAATTATATTTGAGGATAACAGTATTCCTCATCATAGTGAATATAGCTTTGTATTAGAAGAAGAAAAAATTCTATGAAACTACACAGAGACAGGAAGAAAACAAATACAAGGGTACACAAACACATAGTGGGATAACACAAAAGGAAAGGACAGGGTTTGTTTTCAGTTTAACATTTGGTACTGCAGTCCACCCCAAAACTTCATTCCATATATCTTTCCTCTTATTTCATCCTTTGTTTCCACCAAAAAAATTCTATAATGATGTATTTTGTACCTATGTTATTGTATTTTTATGTTATAAAATTGTAATTGACACCAGTTCATCTAATTAAGTAACTTGTACGTTACATTTCACTGCACACGTTTCTGTTGGTCATAGTATATGGACAATATGTGAGAAGTAGGGACTGTTAGTGTTTGCACGTGTGTTAATAATTCAGCAAGGGACGTAATCGTGCAACTAACAAGCAAGAATGCACACACACAATAACACTGTGACGTCTGTTCACAATAACAATGCATTCGTAATTTCTATTTAAATTAGTTCTCTTGGTTCTTGACTGGATATTTAACTGCAAACATTGTAGCATGATAACAGTTTCTAAGTGTGACAATGCATACTAGAAATGTGAAGTGAAACGTTTTATGGCAAAGACAAAGTTAAAAGCAAATTATCTCTCAATAAATGGTTTTACATGTGAAATGTGGTGTAACCCTTTGCTCTTTCTAGTATGCAGAGTTTCAACTTTAACGCAATTAACATGTGGTATACGTCGGTAAAGAATACTGGAATTTTTCTCAAGGTTAGCGTCTATGTTATTTTTCCCTGAGCCAGCGGGCGCAGGTGGCTGCCTGCGGTGCGAGTTATTGTCTGTCTCTTTGTTGGCGCACGTCGTTGTTGGGATTTGGAGACCTAACTTCTACAAATTCACCATGACGAGAATCCCGCCAGTTCTGATGCAGTTCAGGTCTGTCGTTACGATCATATCGTCTGTCGTCATGTCGGTAGATTCCATAGTTCCTTTCTTGTCGGTCACGTGGTGGAGAATTTCTCCCTGAGTTGTAACTGCGCGCTGGACTGTTGCGTCTAAAGTTATTCTGTCTCCCTTGATAATAATAGTTCTGGTTACCATATTGTCTGTTTCTATGATTGTCTCTATCATATTCATTACTACAAAAATGCGATCTTTCTCTGTAACTATTACTCTGCCAGTGGTTGTCATACGGGTGGTGTCTGTTTTGGTCACGATTTGTGTTGTGAGAATAGCCTTGTCGTGTCCAGTTATTATTTCTGTCGTCACGGAATTGTGACGGATGTGACCTGTAGTGATTGTTTCCCTGTTTTCGCATCCTGCGACTGTCTGTGTCAATTTCTAATTCTTGTAAGAGTCCCTGAAAAGCTTCAATGTCGTCTTTGCAACGCCCTGCCAAAATACACTCCTGGAAATGGAAAAAAGAACACATTGACACCGGTGTGTCAGACCCACCATACTTGCTCCGGACACTGCGAGAGGGCTGTACAAGCAATGATCACACGCACGGCACAGCGGACACACCAGGAACCGCGGTGTTGGCCGTCGAATGGCGCTAGCTGCGCAGCATTTGTGCACCGCCGCCGTCAGTGTCAGCCAGTTTGCCTTGGCCTACGGAGCACCATCGCAGTCTTTAACACTGGTAGCATGCCGCGACAGTGTGGACGTGAACCGTATGTGCAGTTGACGGACTTTGAGCGAGGGCGTATAGTGGGCATGCGGGAGGCCGGGTGGACGTACCGCCGAATTGCTCAACACGTGGGGCGTGAGGTCTCCACAGTACATCGATGTTGTCGCTAGTGGTCGGCGGAAGGTGCACGTGCCCATCGACCTGGGACCGGACCGCAGCAACGCACGGATGCACGCCAAGACCGTAGGATCCTACGCAGTGCCGTAGGGGACCGCACCGCCACTTCCCAGCAAATTAGGGACACTGTTGCTCCTGGGGTATCGGCGAGGACCATTCGCAACCGTCTCCATGAAGCTGGGCTACGGTCGTGCACACCGTTAGGCTGTCTTCCGCTCACGCCCCAACATCGTGCAGCCCGCCTCCAGTGGTGTCGCGACAGGCGTGAATGGAGGGACGAATGGAGACGTGTCGTCTTCAGCGATGAGAGTCGCTTCTGCCTTGGTGCCAATGATGGTCGTATGCGTGTTTGGCGCCGTGCAGGTGAGCGCCACAATCAGGACTGCATACGACCGAGGCACACAGGGCCAACACCCGGCATCATGGTGTGGGGAGCGATCTCCTACACTGGCCGTACACCATTGGTGATCGTCGAGGGGACACTGAATAGTGCACGGTACATCCAAACCGTCATCGAACCCATCGTTCTACCATTCCTAGACCGGCATGGGAACTTGCTGTTCCAACAGGACAATGCACGTCCGCATGTATCCCGTGCCACCCAACGTGCTCTAGAAGGTGTAAGTCAACTACCCTGGCCAGCAAGATCTCCGGATCTGTCCCCCACTGAGCATGTTTGGGACTGGATGAAGCGTCGTCTCACGTGGTCTGCACGTCCAGCACGAACGCTGGTCCAACTGAGGCGCCAGGTGGAAATGGCAAGGCAAGCCGTTCCACAGGACTACATCCAGCATCTCTACGATCGTCTCCATGGGAGAATAGCAGCCTGCATTGCTGCGAAAGGAGGATATACACTGTACTAGTGCCGACATTGTGCATGCTCTGTTGCCTGTGTCTATGTGCCTGTGGTTCTGTCAGTGTGATCATGTTATTTATCTGACCCCAGGAATGTGTCAATAAAGTTTCCCCTTCCTGGGACAATGAATTCACGGTGTTCTTATTTCAATTTCCAGGAGTGTAATATGTCGTAAATGTTCAGGCAATTTGATTAAGCAAATGCGGATGAGTTCTGAGGGGCTGTATGGGTTTCACAGGTACTGATTCTTGTGCAACATGTCTTCAAAATATTTCACAAGACTGGAAAATTCAGATTGTTCGAAATGTTTCATCATTATGATGCCATGTTTTACTCGGTCTTGTGTGGCTTGAGACCAATATGCTGAGAGGAAGGCATGGTAAAACTCTCCTTCACTGTGGCAATCGTAAATGACCGATCGCATTCTTACAGCTGGTTCATTCTCTAAGTAGCCACACATAAATTCTAATCTGTGCTCTAATGACCAGTTGGGAGGAAAACAATGAGAGAATTGATGGAGCCACGCTTGTGGATGAATGTCGTTGCCAGAATTCTTAAATGTTTTGAATTTACGTGTAGTAATGAACAGCTTATAGTCAAAGTCATCATGTCGGCGAGTCGCATATCGGTCATTGTTACGTCGTTTCGGCGGTTCCATCTCAAAATTCGGTGTACCTTGCCAATTTCTTTCATAATTACCGAAATGCCCTGTGTTATTATTTTGTGGCTTTTCCATATTTCTAAGTTCCTCTTCCCATGTTGGAGCGCGAGTGTCCTCCGAAATATGTAATTCTTGTATTACCTGCGTCAACTGATCTTGTACTTCCCGGATTTCTCTTTTGTACTGTGTATTGATTTGATTTTGATTTTGTTTGAATTTTCTTATTTGTTCATACTCTTCTGTGTCAGTGAAGGCTACGGGTCTTGTGTCATTCAGATCATCATCTACCTTTGTAGATAAGTTAGTGACCTGATCCGAAAGTTCGGCTACTTTCTCCGATAGTGTACTTATTTCCTCCATGTGTCTTTCTGAACCAATTTTCAGGGTATCTACTGTGCCCTTTAAATTTTCCTGAGTTTTTGCAAGTTGCGTAACCGAATCGGTAGATGCAACAGAGTCAATTTTAGCTTGCAAGGTCTCATGAATTTCATGAACAATAGTTTGCAGTTCTTTTATGGCTGCTTCGTGATTCTGTAATGCATTTTATGGCGCGAAAAAACAGGTTGGAAATGCTCACAAATTTGTGTTTTTACGTCATTACAGACCTTTTGACATTTCGATTCGATGTTATGTAACTCAGTAGTTAAATCTTCACGTGTTTGTTCAAGTGTGGTGTCTAACTAAGATTTTGTTCCACTGTGTCTAACTTTTTAAGATTTTGTTCCACTGTGTCTAACTTTTTAAGATTTTGTTCCACTGTGTCTAACTGTTGCTGTGTTTGTCTCTGGTATTGTTCCATTGTGTCTAACTTTTGAAGCTTTTGTCCCATTTGTTGCATTAATTGTAATAACAATGCATTAGTGTCTGGAATCTGTTCCTCTACGCTTTTCGGCAGTGCATTTGCACCAGCAACATTCACATTTTGACAAGCAGAAAATGTGTCTTGACTCATTTGAGAAAACGGTGAGGACCCAAAACCTAAGTCTACAGTATTTGCAATATTGTGTTCTGTCATTTCGGATTCCTGAGGGGAGCTGTTGCCGACCGATCGATCGATAATGCTTCCCTGTTCACAACCTGTTTCACTGTCTACACCATTGTTTGCAGCCCGCTCCATTTCCCTATGTACAATTACCAAATTACTACTTTGAACATTAGTTAATTCATTACTCGGTGGCGCTTACACACTGCTTTCGTCTTCACTGTCATTTCTCAGTTTACTTTGGAGCCTAGTATTACGTTTTTCACACGCCATTATTGTCACAATATTTCACACGACAACACAAAAAAAACACAATTTGAAGAGCAAAAATAAGAGAACACATTAACATAGAACTGAAAATAATATCTAGTTAATTGCAAGTGCAGCTGCGAAATACTTGGTGCAAATCTACATGCATGTCACAACTGTTTTACTGTGCAACAATGAAAAACCACAACTACCAAGGAAATTCTCTCTATAATTACGCGCTAGCAATAAACAAAAGCTACACTAAATACACAAACTACAAGAAAAAAATCAGAAGATTCCAGTGAGGTATCCTAGGCTAAGGGTCGACATATGAAACGTCCCCTTAGAACAATTGTACACGACTGTGCTTAAACTGACACACAATGTTTTTTAGCGCAACGCAATCTGACTATCAAAAATCCCTGCAAAAGAATGGCCCTGAGTAACATTAAACTATACCTTTCAGAAATCACTTACCTCACAAAAATCTTCATTACTCGAACTACTGCAATACAGCGAGCGCCACTACTGCCAGCTAAATAAAAGATTCAAACTACGGAAGGCACTAACTACTGATAGAGATAGTTAGCAAATGAAAGATATTAATAGAGAACAAACAATGTATTTACCTTAATAGTCATAATATATATAGCAGTTCATGACAAATTACAAAACTCCGCCATCTCTCCCCCCACATCCACCACTGCTGACGGCTCACCTCCAACTGCACAACGCTACGCGCTGTTCACATCCAGCTGCCGCTGCCCAACACTACAATGGCAGACAACAATGCAAACAAGCTACAGACTGCACACAGCACAGCCAGTGATTTTCATACCGAGCGCCACGTAACGTTGCCGATAAGAAAACATAAACAGCCTACTTACATAAAGAAAACATAAACAGCCTACTTACACATTCCATACAAATACTTTCAGAAACGACTTCCTGACACTTAAATCTATACTCGATGTTATCAAATTTCTCTTCTTCAGAAACGCTTTCCTTGCCATTGCCAGTCTACATTTTATATCCTCTCTACTTCGACCGTCATCAGTTATTTTGCTCCTCAAATAGCAAAACTCCTTTACTACTTTAAGTGTCTTATTTCCTAATCTAATTTCCTCAGCATCACCTGACTTAATTCGACTACATTCCATTATCCTCGTTTTGCTTTTGTTGATGTTCATCTTATATCCTTCCTTTCAAGTCACTGTCCATTCCGTTAAACTGCTCTTCCAAGTCCTTTGCTGTCTCTGACAGAATTACAATGTCATCGGCGAACCTCAAAGTTTTTATTTCTTCTCCATGGATTTTAATACTTACTCCGAATTTTTCTTTTGTTTCCTTTACTGCATGCTCAATATACAGATTGAATAACATCAGGGAGAGGCTACAATCCTGTCTCACTCCCTTCCCAACCACTGCTTCCCTTTCATGTCCCTCGATTCTTATAACTGCAATGTGGTTTCTGTACAAATTGTAAATAGCCTTTCGCTCCCTGTAGTTTACCCCTGCCACTTTCAGAATTTGAAAGAGAGTATTCCCGTCAACACTGTCAAAAGCTTTCTCTAAGTCTACAAATGCTAGAAACGTAGGTTTGCCTTTTCTCAATCTATCTTCTAAGATACGTCGTAGGGACAGTATTGCCTCATGTGTTCCAATATTTCTAAGGAATCCAAACTGATCTTTCCCCCCCCCCCCCCCCCGGAGTTAGACGGCCTGGGTGACCGAGCGGTTCTAGGCGCTACAGTCTGGAACCGCGCGACCGCTACGGTCGCAGGTTCGAATCCTGCCTCGGGCATGGATGTGTGTGATGTCCTTGGGTTAGTGAAGTTTAAGTATTTCTAAGTTCTAGGGGACAGATGACCTCAGAAGTTAAGTCCCATAGTGCTCAGAGCCATTTGAACCCTCGAGTTAACATAATATGGTGTAAAATAAAACTGCGGTATTATCTGTATAAAATAAAAAATCAGCCGGAAGGCATAGGTTCAGAGATTTCCAAGGCATACACGTACCAGTGGAGACCATGTAGTAAAGTGATAGGCTGATATATAGGATGAACTGAGTTTCATTTAATACAGACTTGGTAAAACTCGAGTACTTAGTAGTAGGTGGTGACTACTGCCTTTGGTAGTAAACAGCGGTTCCTAGTACCGGCTCCTCATGCTGTCTGCTGAATTAGTTGTGGTGTGATGATGGTTATGATAACCGAAACCGGTCTCCATTAACGGAAAGAAAAGAAACTGCGATTTAGATTGTTACCATTTATTATTATCTGCAGTAAAAAATCACCATCGTTCCAAAATGTTGCCAACTTTTCTTACTTACCAGTTACCCAGAGACAACAAATTTGGGCAAAATTTAACGAATAACGTAACGTAAACATCATTTAGTTATGGGTATTAATAGATTGGCGCATACGTTTGTAGCGTCATTTTGCATTTTGGTATTCCAGTTGCTATGGGTTTATTTATCGATTGTCGTATTTTATTTGTAGTAAAATGTTGCTGTTACATATCGTCATTTTGGCGTTTGGAAATCGTGAGTGGAGCTGTGGACGCTAGAAAATGGAGTGCCAAGTGGAAAAATTCCGATACATTTCCGATGCATTCTTCTGCTTGAGCTCAATATAGGGATGAGAGCAGCGGAGGCAGCCAAATCATTTTCACCATGTATGGGCTCAATACCATCGAAAAGAGCACGACAGGAAAATTGTATTCTTCGTCTAAGGAGGATCATTTTGACTTCAGTGACTCTCCATATTCAGGAAGACCTTCGGGGTTTGACGAAGATCGTTTAAACGCATTAATCCACAATAATCCACGTCTGTGTTCTCGAGAAGTGGCATATTTAATGAACTGTGATCATTCCATCATCGTGTGACATTTTCATGAAATGTGGAAGATTGAAAAATCGGATGTATGGATACTGTATGCTCTCAGCCACAATCACAAAAGTAAGTGGTTGGACTTACGTGCATCTCTGCTTGCTCTTCATCATTTGGCTCGTGAACACCATCGACCGTTCCTATACCTTATCGTTACTGATGACGAGAAATGGTGTCCTAATGCTAACAAAAGGAAGAGAAAGGAATAGTTGAGCCCAAAGAAAGTGGCACCCCGCCGTACAAAGAACAGCACGCATCCACAAAAGATAATGGTATGTACTTGGTGCAACAACGTCGGTGCGGTACGCTGAAAAATACTTCTCCGAGATGTAACCATCGCTGCTGTCATTTATTGTCAACAACGAGCAGGAGCTGGCCGGGGTGGCCGAGGGGTTCTAGGCGCTACAGTCTGGAACCGCGCGACCGATACGGTCGCAGGTTCGAATCCTGCCTCGGGCATGGATGTGTGTGGTGTCCTTAGGTTAGTTAGGTTTATGTAGTTCTAAGTTCGAGGGAACTGATGACCTCAGAAGTTAAGTCCCATAGTGCTCAGAGCCATTTGAATTTTGAACGAGGAGGAAGATTACTTGAAGCGATGCTACTCCACGCTAACGCACAGCCGCACTCTCCTCGACTGACAGTAAACCGCTGTACAGAAGTTGGGTTGGCTCACCTCAGATTTTCACTTTTTCCGCACTCAATCCAAAAATCTTCAAGGAACTTCCTTCCCGAAAGGAAACGCGCTCCGGGCATGGCTCAACGATTCTTTACCTGAAAACCATGTGGTTTCTAGAGTCGCGGAATCGAAAAGTTACCCCAGCGTTGTCATACAGTTGTAAATAGTGAACGAGAATGTATTATTGATAACTAAACTCTCTGTTACCTGTATATGTTGAGTTTTATTAAACGTATGGAAAAACAGTACGAACCTATGCACAAACTTAATATCTTTCTCCGCTTTGTTACCTTATTAGAAATTAATAACCTAGCTACAAAAATCAGTTATATCTATCTATATAAAATGAGCAAAGTAACCTACAATGTGGCATGCCTCTAGAATTTGTTGCAGTAGACTGAATTTAACCGACATCCGTTTCACCATGAAATACACGTTGTTCACTCCAATTCTCCGTCTTTTTACTTAATTAGTTTTCTTTGTAATTGTATAGTGTAGTGTACAAGTAACAAGGAGATACGCTGTTGTCAGAGATGACGTGACACACAGTGGCCAATAGCGTCATTCTGCCACACCTGGCTGTAGCGGACGCTTCTCGGTGAGAGTTGATTGGTTATCGTTAACTTTCTTATACATATGTGGCGTCTGCTTTGCCACTGAAGTATTCATAGTGGTTGAGGTAAAGATATCAATACAAATAATATTACGTTAACAAGCAAAAGTGTCAACGATCCGAATATATTAAAACTGGCAACACAACGAAGGCAGTAAGCAACGTAAATTCGCATGAAATGTACGAGTGCTTGAATATGCAAAAGATCTGCATTTCAGCTTAACCACACACAGCAGGTAGTGGAAACGTCATTTCCAGTCTGTACATATAAGGAAAGATCACACAGCGTGTTTATGATTCAGAAATTCCATTTGAATATTAAAATTTAAATGCAGTATGCATTGTCAGCAGCAATATCCCATGGAGTGGATTCAGCTGCGTGCCGGAAAGGATGTACTGCCACCGGGCACGGTGTCCACCTTCCTTACGGGTACACCACAGTTGTGTCGTGTGTGTATTTGTAGAGTGATAATCGGAATGAAAAGGATACGCACATACTGTAATGTTTGCCTTTTAAGACGATGAAAAAAGAAGAGAGAGGGTGAAATCCAGTGCCTGCACTCCTGCACTCCTCTCGAATACCACCGAGGGGGTGCTGAGCTTAATGTCCTCATTCGACGGACGAATCACCATCAACAGGATCAGATGCCCTCCCCTCCTTCATGAGGCACTGGAGAGAGGTTTGGGACTTAATGCAGCACATTGGCGTAAGGCCTGGTGAACAGAATCTTCACGCAGCCTCCTTTCCTCCATTTGTCAGCCAAGTACTTGGTGTGAGGATTTCATCCACCATCAGGATTCGAACTGGCTCACCTCTGAGTCGACCGTCAGCGCACAGGTGTGCGTTTAGCGCACTCGGCTACCGAAGCGGTTGCATTTGAATATTGGCTGTTTGAGAGGCGATCTTCTTTTCGTTCGTGTAGAAAGGAGTTTTGTGTAGGTACATCGTGCTTTATCTTTTAGTGACGGTGGTTGCAAAACAGAATCGGTGCTTGGAGAAGGGCCTTACTCAACGCCATGCATACTCTCAACTGTCTCGTGCGACTAGCGCCCGAGAGGGCAGACTATTTTCTCCTTTTTTTTCGCTCGACAGTGCAATATCGTAGAACCTCGTCGCACTTCGCCTCAAGAAATGGACTTCTTAGCCGCAAGTAAGTGTCCACGTGAATGGGACGACCACATACTAAGTAACAGCACGGCGACCACTGTTGTGTTACCCACTACCACGTAAGCAGAGAGAAAGAAGTGTCGACAATGACCTGCCCAACGACAACACTGAACAGGGGAGCAGCAACACCTCGTATTTCCAGCCGACCACCGATTCTGCATTCTTATGATGACGAATGGGTGGTGCATCCGAGGAAAACGAACATTGCCATATTGCATAAGCCATGTTCATAACGGTCCAGCACCAGCCGTGATAGTATGGGGTCCCACTGGATACGAATCATCTCTGGTTCGCACAGCCAACAATTTTGACAGCGGTCGTTACAATTTTATCATGAGACTCTTCCGTATCTTCGAGGTCTTCATGGCGCTATCTGTCAACAGTATCACGCAAAACTGAAAGTCATTCGTGCTGTCCTATACTACCTCGATAAAGAGGGTGTTCAATTGCTGATCTGGCCAGCGCCTTCTCCAAAGCATTGACTCACTGCAAACTTCGACCGTTCGTTACCGGGAGACCGGCTCGCCACTACTCACCAGCCGCTACGACTGATGAACTCTGGTACGGAGTTGAAGTAGCACGGAATACCGCACCCGTATCCGCCATACAACCTCAGTTCGACTCTGTGTAAAAAAGATGGGCGTTCAGTAACGAATGCAACACATTTTTACCTCGGCCGATTCAGGTTGAAGATATACGGAGTTTGGTGTCGGACATCGTAGAATATTCCCTCTTCAACCCCTATAGTTTCATGAAGTTCCGATAGCTGGCGGTGCTATACGTAGCCCTCAAAATTGCGTCCGTAACGGAGGTGCGTTCCTAGCAGAGAGCTGACATCGAGTTGCTTTTGAAGGAAAATCAGAGCATCGCAAATATTTGTAGGCGCCTGCAAAATGTCTACTGGCACTGAACAAAAACGTGTTGAGTCGTTGGGCGAGGCTTCTGCCATCATCATCATCGCAATGAGGTCGCACAAAAGTGTCCGATCTCCAGCTTGGGGAGCGGTCCGTGGATGATTGGGAGGTTATTGATGTAGACAGAGGTTGGCTCCGACATTGACCATTTGAGTGGTACCGTGTGAGCATACATGCCCTACCAATAAGGTGGTGTCAGGTCGTCGCATTGAACGGAGAATATGCTGTAAAGTAGGATTTTATAGCCAAAAGGGTGGGGAATAATATGGCGTGTTGGAATACAGAGTAAAACCAATCTGCTTTCAGAAAAAATTGCTGCATTATTTATTGAACTCCCCTCGTATTTCTCATCCTGTATGCCCTCAAATCATTTATAAATGTACTCAAATTCTCTTTATATTATACTGTGTAGTACACGGTGTTATAACTTCCTTACACACTGTGTTGTTCTTTAGTGCATACAGGAGCGAGGAATAGATCCTGTTCATGAACAGAGATTTCAGATATTAATTTATTCTACATCTAATATCAAATAGTAAAAATAATACATAACTTTATGAAGATAGTAACTGTTCTTGAAAGGACAGATACCATTGATGATCGTGCAGCTTCTCTAGAATAAATGATAATTAATTGAAACCCTCAGCTTCCGACAGGTGTTGTTGACATACCTTGATGGGGACAGCTGAAAATGTGTGCCCCGACCGGGACTCGAACCCGGGATCTCCTGCTTACATGGCAGACGCTGTATCCATTTTTTAAAGGAGAAACAGAAACCTTTATTATTCACAAAATAATCGTAATACGTCCTCACACATTACAACTGTCCTGGAGGAACCTCGCTGCCGTCCTACCAAGCAGCATGAAATAACAACAAAGTCAAAGTGGGGTCACCTCCGGCACTCTAAAGAAAAGTATTTATAAATATGAAAGCAAAATTCGAAGTACATCCCATTGTTAACTGTGCAAGTGTTAGTTCTTCCTAGATCGCATACTCGCATAGTTGTCCTTAGCTGATGACTTTACTTAGACGGTTTCACAACGACAGAACCGCCGCTCCTCTTTGCGCACACGGCACACCCCAAGTATATGGCGGGTCCGCAAAAACAGTTACTAGGTAATTGGCATACCAGTCCTTACACTTTTTTAGCCGTAACAGGTTTGTGTGACCATCTTGCAAGTATTGCCAGTAATCCAGTACGTTCAGTACGTTCAGACGTGTGTGTTATAGATGTAATGGACCGTAATACCTATGATCCACGCCACTGCGTTCGTCTTATGACGCGGAAAATACGTTTCCTCTGGAAAAGATACTATGTCAGAAGAGACTCTGTATAGATAGTGCGCCGCATGAACGCTATTATCTTCCTTGCGAGAGTCCATACAGCCAATGCCAGCACGCCGCATTGCTGACACATGGGCAAATCCGCCAAATGTATTGCGTACTTTTTATCATTGGTAGGGTATTTTCGGTTCACTACAATGTACCGCATTGATCTGGCTGTTGTAGGTAGGTGGGGGTGGTGTACCGTGCGCCACACCACGTGCCAATTAACGGCTGGATGTCTCCGGGCGATCTGTCGAAGAAGCAGATGGTACAAGTCTTTGGATGTCGACTGTCGGGACGTCGGTAAATGCCCTCGAACGTAACTGTGTTCCACGATGAAAGTGCGCACATACGAGGTGCATTCAAGTTCTAAGGACTCCGATTTTTTTTCTAATTAACTACTCATCCGAAATCGATGAAACTGGCGTTACTTCTCGACGTAATCGCCCTGCAGACGTACACATTTTTCACAACGCTGACGCCATGATTCCATGGCAACGGCGAAGGCTTCTTTAGGAGTCTTGTTTTCACCACTGGAAAATAGCTGAGGCAATAGTAGCACGGCTGGTGAATGTGCGGCCACGATGAGTGTCTTTCATTGTTGGAAAAAGCCAAATGTCACTAGGAGCCAGGACAGGTGAGTAGGGAGCATGAGGAATCACTTCAGAGTTGTTATCACGAAGAAACTGTTGCGTAACGTTAGCTAGATGTGCGGGTGCGTTGTCTTGGTGAAACAGCACACGTGCAGCCCTTCCCGGACGTTTTTGTTGCAGTGCAGGAAGGACTTCGTTCTTCAAAACATTTTCGTAGGATGCACCTGTTACCGTAGTGCCCTTTGGAACGCAATGGGTAAGGATTACGCCCTCGCTGTCCCAGAACATGGACACCATCATTCTTTCAGCACTGGCGGTTACCCGACATTTCTTTGGTGGCGGTGAATCTGTGTGCTTCCATTGAGCTGACTGGCGCTTTGTTTCTGGATTGAAAAATGGCATCCACGTCTCATCCATTGTCACAACCGACGAAAAGAAAGTCCCATTCATGCTGACGTTGCGCGTCAACATTGCTTGGCAACATGCCACACGGGCAGCCGTGTGGTCGTCCGTCAGCATTCGTGGCACCCACCTGGATGACACTTTTCGCATGTTCAGGTCGTCATGCAGGATTGTGTGCACAGAACCCACAGAAATGCCAACTCTGGAGGCGATCTGTTCAACAGTAATTCGGCGATCCCCCAAAACAATTCTCTCCACTTTCTCGATCATGTCGTCAGACCGGCTTGTGCGAGCCCGAGGTTGTTTCGGTTTGTTGTCACGCGATGTTCTGCCTTCATTAAACTGTCGCACCCACGAACGCAATTTCGACACATCCGTAACTCCATCACCACATGTCTCCTTCAACTGTCGACGAATTTCAATTGGTTTCACACCACGCAAATTCAGAAAACGAATGATTGCACGCTGTTCAAGTAAGGAAAACGTCGCCATTATAAGTATTTAAAACAGTTCTCATTCTCGCCGCTGGCGGTAAAATTCCATCTGCCGTACGGTGCTGCCATCTCTGGGACGTATTGACAATGAACGCGGCCTTATTTTAAAACAATGCGCATGTTTCCATCTCTTTCCAGTCCGGAGAAAAAACATTGGAGGCCTTAGAACTTGAATGCACCTCGTACATTAACGGCGGCGGTATATGACCGATACAATGACTGGAGGAAGATGCGATGTTGGTACGAGTTCTTCGATGATCGTTCCCGTAAGCGAGTGATTCCTGTTGCGCCACCGTTTTAGCATAGTATTAATATACATGGCATGCGCCTTCTCGTCGCAGGTTCACTAACCCAACGCCCCTCTGTCGCGCTGGGAGGGTAAGCGTGTTGAAGTTTACCTTAAAGAGATGTCCCAGGCTTACACAGTACCCAAAAGTCGCCTGAATCATCATAGCCATCACGCACGTCAAGGGGAGAAGGTGTGTCAGGTGACATATCATGGGTGCGAGATAAAGGTTGACGAGTAACACTCGCTGCATCATATACATCGACCATAATAGGGCGTTGAGTTGAGCCACCGAGGACACATATGAGTAGCGCGACTGCAGGGACTTATCCCTTGCACGCCTCCCGTGAGACCCACATTCCCAACTGTCCACAATCTACATATGTAATTTTCCTAATAGATCCGTTGTCCAGCCACTCGTTATTCGCGCCCACTTAAGTTGACGATTCCCGTAAGTGTTCGGGCAACCTATGCGCATTCACACAGACGAAGGTCAATGGCCGGGTAGCCCTTTAACTATATATGAAGATATAACAATATATAACTATATATGAAGATATCATGACAATATTAAATACTGAAATAACTTTAAGGAAAAAGTTCCTGAAAACGTGGATTTCGCGTAGAGCATTGCATGAAAGCGAAATGTGGCCCACGGATAATCCGAAGAAGAAGGATCTGAAAGTATGTTAACTATGGTACGGTCGAATATCTTTGTGAATTAGGTCAAGAGATTAAATACGGTATGACGGTATGAAAAGAATGTGAAAAAAATGGAAAACCCTTATCAGATGAATGGGAAAGGTTAGCAGGACAATTGCTACAAAATCCAAGATCGCTAGCTTGGCGCTGGAAGCACCACTAGATGAGGGAAAATTCTTATAACGGATATTGATTCAGTGACACATGATGAAAATGGCTCCCCGTAGTTAGCCAGTATTACTCAATAAAGTTCAAAACATATGACGATAATGCTCTTAAAACTAGCCGTTGATAAAAGGAAAGGTTCCACGCGTTCATAATCTCCTTTTTCAAGTAAAGGAGACTATAAAAATGTTGAGTACAGTAAATCCGTAGAAATAAAAAGATGAACATCACATTAGAAGAGATGAACACTACATTAAACAGCTCAAAACACAGACTAAATGGAAAACTGATTTTTTCTTAGAGCGTATGGCTCGCAATGCACCAATTTCCATGGGTTCTAGATTCAAAATTAATAAATTGTACGAGCATGTAATTCATATATTAACTTGTATTGGTCTAAAGTCTGTTTCACATTTGGTTTGTTACCGATACTACGATTTGGGTACAGTAGAACGTATTAAGTTATTCACATGGCATACGTCGGGAAGGAAGCACAGTACTGTGGTAAACTTAATACGCTTTCATCATGGTGATACATAGTGAATTTCGTCTTTGGTATCAGTAACGAGCGCAGGGGCGTAAAGGCCAAAAACGTGACTTTAAGCAGTTACCAGATACAGAAAACACATGTAAACAGTACGAAACGAACGCCGTGTTCTAACAAACCAGACAAAAAATACTGCCAACATTTCCTGCGTAGTTCGAAGAAGTCGATTTAGATATCTGCACGGGAAATTCAGAAGCCTTAACGCAGTTGTGCGGGATACTATCAAAAACGCTGAATATATTGGGCTGGTGAATAAGTTCGTAGCGTTTTTCCGTAAATTTGAGAATCATAACAGATACACGTGACAGCGACTTTAGTCATCAATAATATATTCTCCTTCACTATTTGCAACAGTGTGCCGACACTGGGGTGGCTTTCCGATTCCACGACTGCAGAAATCATGTGGTTTTGAAGCGAAGAACTCGCAGAGCCGTGTTCGGAGCCTATTTCCGGAAAGGGAGTTCCTTGAAGGTTGTTCGACTGACGATGGAAAAGGTGAAAATCTGAGGGCGCAAGATGAGGTGAATAAGATGGTTGCGAAATGACATCCCAACCCAACTCCTGTCTCTGTTGGTCCATCACGGCCAGGGGACATCGGCTGGTATGTACTTTTCAATGCCAGTAAACTTTACCAACAGCCGCACACGTCCGCAGCTCATGGGCTAGTGGCTAGCTTTGCTGCCTCTGGATCACGAGGTCCCGGGTACGATTCCCGGCTGGGTTGAGGAGTTCCTCTGCCCGGGTACTGAGTGTTTGTGTCGTCCTCATCGTTTTGTCATCATCATTATCATTATTCGTGACAGTGGCTAGATTGGACTATGTAAAAATTCGGACTTTGTACAGGCGCTGATGACCGCGCAGTTGAGCGCCTCACCAACCAAAAACCATTATCAACAGCAGTACACTTTAAGACATTTTACTTTATTCTGAAAGTATCCAGTGTCGGCAATTGATTTTGCCATTTTCAGGCCGCATACGTGTTTTACAAATCGACGAACTTACAGTACAACCGTAAATTGGCATCCAGCACTTATGTATTTGATGTTCATCTTGAATCTTTACTATAAGCTTGACTGCTTTGTGTTTTTAGATTGGAATTCACGATATCCGGTTTTATGGTGCTATACGATAAGTTCGCTGATTTGAAAAAAGCGTATGGGGCCTGAAGACGGCAAAATGAATTGCTGAAACTGGTTGCTTTTTCAGAATAAAATATCTTAAAGTGTACGGCTGTTGGTAAAGTTTATTGACATCGAAAAGTAACTCCTGTATAGTGTTTTTTGTCAGCCTAGTAGAACGAGGAAAGGTGCTGTCGTGGAGTAGCATCACTTCACGCCGTCTTCCTGGCCGTTGGTCTTGGACTGAGGCTTCAAGACGTGTCAGCTTCAAGACGTCTCAGTTGTTGACAATAAATGTCAGCAGTGATGACAACCCGTCGGGAAAACAATTCGTAGTACACCACACCGTCTCTTTCCCACCAGAAGCATAGTATATTATTTTGTGGATGAACGCAGTTCTTGTAGTTGCTGCTATGTTCAACTATTCCTTTCTTTTCGTTATGTTGCATTAGGACACCATTTCTCGTCACCAGTAACGATACAGGATAGGAATGATCGGTGTTGTCAACGAGCCAGTTGATGACGGGAGTAGAGGTCACCCTATTTGTGGACCTCCCCCATTATATACAAATATATGTGTCCGAAAGAACAGATACCTTCTTCATATACAGTTAAGGCTAACCGGCCATTGACCTTCTTCATCTGTGCTGGATGCACAGCCATTGCCCGAACTCTTACGGGACTCGGTGAGATTGTCCGCCGCGAGTAATGAGTGTAGTGGGCAGGGGCACTACGAATGTAGTGTGTGGACATTAAGTTGGGAATGTGGGTCTAAAGGAGAGCATGACAGGGATAAATCCCTGCAGTCCAACTATTCAGTGTGCCCTCGGTGGCTCAGATGGATAGAGCGTCTGCTGTGTAAGCAAGAGACCTCGAGTTCGAGTCCCGGTCGGGGCAAACAGTTTCAACTGTCCCCGTTGATGTATATCAACGCCTGCCAACAGCTTAGGGTCTTAATTTAATTATATACAAATGTCGCACGATGGTGGAATGAACACAATGCATCACATTTGCCAGTTCTTGAGTATACTGACATGGATAATTCTGGATTAACGCGTTTAAATGATCTTCATCGAACCGTAGTGGTCTTCCTGAACGTGGAGGGTCACTAAGGTCAAACCGACTCTCCTTACAATGAAAAAACTATTTTCTTGCCGTGCTCTGTTCATTATATCCATACGGGGCGCAAATGTTTCTGCCTGCCCCCGCTATTGTCACCCCTCTACTGAGCACAAACAGAAGAGTGGTCGAAAATGTTCCGATCTCTCCACTTGACACTCCATTTTCCAGCGACCATGGCTCCACTCATAATTTCCAGATTGCGAAATGAAAATATGTAAATACGACAGTGAACTACAAATAAAAGCTAACAATCGATAAATAAGCCCATAACAACCGGAATACCAACATTCAAAACAAAAACGCTGCGAAATTAGGCGCTAACCTAATACATGCCCAAGTCTTTGGCAGAATCGATCATGCCAAAAACCTCTTTTTCTTACTATTGAGCCATTGTGGCCAGAAGATTAAAGGTGGACCAAACATGCCAATATAGACACCTTTCACTGTCAGTTTGTTGTTTCGATAGTAGTCTCCGATACATGGCTAAGGCTTTTAACGCGTTAGATAGACGCGCTGGTAAACCACCTACAGCCGTCGGCACACGGACCGTGCTGTCGAACGTTAGCGTTGAGCGTGCCAAGTTCAACGTGCTGCTGAACGCGCAGGAACGATGCGCCTTGTGCCTACGATACGTGGAACCCAACGTGGTATACGCGATCGCAACGCCGCACTCCAGCGGCAGTTGTGGGGTGTTACTACACTCCTGGAAATTGAAATAAGAACACCGTGAATTCATTGTCCCAGGAAGGGGAAACTTTATTGACACATTCCTGGGGTCAGATACATCACATGATCACACTGACAGAACCACAGGCACATACACACAGGCAACAGAGCATGCACAATGTCGGCACTAGTACAGTGTATATCCACCTTTCGCAGCAATGCAGGCTGCTATTCTCCCATGGAGACGATCGTAGAGATGCTGGATGTAGTCCTGTGGAACGGCTTGCCATGCCATTTCCACCTGGCGCCTCAGTTGGACCAGCGTTCGTGCTGGACGTGCAGACCGCGTGAGACGACGCTTCATCCAGTCCCAAACATGCTCAATGGGGGACAGATCCGGAGATCTTGCTGGCCAGGGTAGTTGACTTACACCTTCTAGAGCACGTTGGGTGGCACGGGATACATGCAGACGTGCATTGTCCTGTTGGAACAGCAAGTTCCCTTGCCGGTCTAGGAATGGTAGAACGATGGGTTCGATGACGGTTTGGATGTACCGTGCACTATTCAGTGTCCCCTCGACGATCACCAGTGGTGTACGGCCAGTGTAGGAGATCGCTCCCCACACCATGATGCCGGGTGTTGGCCCTGTGTGCCTCGGTCGTATGCAGTCCTGATTGTGGCGCTCACCTGCACGGCGCCGAACACGCATACGACCATCATTGGCACCAAGGCAGAAGCGACTCTCATCGCTGAAGACGACACGTCTCCATTCGTCCCTCCATTCACGCCTGTCGCGACACCACTGGAGGCGGGCTGCACGATGTTGGGGCGTGAGCGGAAGACGGCCTAACGGTGTGCGGGACCGTAGCCCAGCTTCATGGAGACGGTTGCGAATGGTCCTCGCCGATACCCCAGGAGCAACAGTGTCCCTAATTTGCTGGGAAGTGGCGGTGCGGTCCCCTACGGCACTGCGTAGGATCCTACGGTCTTGGCGTGCATCCGTGCGTCGCTGCGGTCCGGTCCCAGGTCGATGGGCACGTGCACCTTCCGCCGACCACTGGCGACAACATCGATGTACTGTGGAGACCTCACGCCCCACGTGTTAAGCAATCCGGCGGTACGTCCACCCGGCCTCCCGCATGCCCACTATACGCCCTCGCTCAAAGTCCGTCAACTGCACATACGGTTCACGTCCACGCTGTCGCGGCATGCTACCAGTGTTAAAGACTGCGATGGAGCTCCGTATGCCACGGCAAACTGGCTGACACTGACGGCGGCGGTGCACAAATGCTGCGCAGCTAGCGCCATTCGACGGCCAACACCGCGGTTCCTGGTGTGTCCGCTGTGCCGTGCGTGTGATCATTGCTTGTACAGCCCTCTCGCAGTGTCCGGAGCAAGTATGGTGGGTCTGACACACCGGTGTCAATGTGTTCTTTTTTCCATTTCCAGGAGTGTAGTTCGTAAATCACACTGTTTACTCAACAGGCTGCGTAAAATTCCCACGTTAGCTCTAGTAAAACGCACATTTCCTCCATTATTCATATCCTTGTCACGTTGTTCTAAATGTAATATACACAAATAGAAACTTCAATATCGATGTACATGTTTTAAGACAAAAAGGAAAGTACCACGTCCAATCAATAAGGACACAGGCTTATAAAAGTTCCATTACAAACAGTGGGACACAAATTTGCAATAGTTCTCCACATAAGATAAACACTATTTTATTTTCCCCACGTTTTAGTAAAACCCTAAAGTCATTCTTACTTGGTCACTGTTCCTACGCAGTAGTAGAAACTTTAAAACATGTAAATCACGAAACTCAAAAGAAAAAGGAACAAAAATATCTTTATACAAGTAGCGCAAGCTGTCCTGTGGATTAAGCGAATCGAACAAACGCACTCCTCATACAAAAGGTCAACTTATATTTACATAACATCAAATATTGTAGTATAGTCTTACATTAAACTAACAATAAAGTATCACAACCTATTATATACGCGAATATTATGAAAAAAATATTTAGACTTGGAGGAATGCGAACAATTAGCAGATCGCGTGCCTGGTTTTGAATCATCAACGCTACTCACTGCGCTAAAGTGACCACAGTTTTTTTAGTGTCCTCGTATAACATGTTGTCGCTTGCTAAAAGCTTTAATCGTAGCTATGTTATTAACTATAATTTAATTATAACAAATTGTACCGAGAACAATGTGTTTTCGTGGACCCTGAGTGCGTCGCTACCTTCAAATTATATACTCTCATAATACGCAAGTTACAATAATTCTTTTGCCACGAATGCGATGTCTCTCGTTATTTTATTGCAACGAATCACGCAGTAAACGACAGGTTTTCGAATGATTCGCAATTTGCTGGTGCTCAGAAACGACATATATACATGTAGGCTAGAACTGAATGCCAATATGGCGCCTCACAGCTCAATGCTGAAGGGAGATGGCGTGCATGCGACGTAGGTGGCGTTGTGCCATCTGATTGATCAACGCTCAGACGGACGCTCGGGATATCTGACATGCTAGATATTGCTCTGTACGTTCGGAAAAATTCCCGAACGTGCTATTCCACTGAGGCCCACGAGAAAGACAGGCCGCGGCGCGTACGTCCTGCGCTCGCTCGCTTTGCTCAAATCAGCAGACAGACTACGTTTCTACACCTGTTAACTCGTAACTAGGCGTGTCCGTACAAACGAAAATCGAATCTTCTACTGGAATCCGCTATTATGGAATCTTACTGTTATTAGTCCTATAACGATGGGAAGTCCATGGGCCTACTTATAATTTTTTACGGCTGTACTGGCGTACAATAAAATAAAATCAAGCTAAAATGATTATCAGTTGCATAAGGCACCACTTCCAGCATGTAATGAGTACTGTTAAGCAGAAGAGACTAAATGCTATAAACAATCCGTTATACCAACTATGTCGAGTAGTCAAATTAAATTTTGCTGTTGTACTGTTAATCAGTAAGACTTCATAATAGCAGATTGCAGTGGAAGATGCAGTTCTCGTTAGTACTTACACGCCCAGCTGCGAGTTAACAAGTTTAGAAACGCATTTTGTCTGCTGAGCTGAGCGAGCGAGCGAGGTCAGGACTACCGCCGTGACGTACGCGCCGCAGCCTGTCTTTCTCGTGGGCCTCGTATTCCACGCTATCAAGTCAGAAACTCGGCACGTTCAACGCTCAACGTTCGGATGCACGGTCCGTGTGCCGACGGCTTAACAGAGTGTGGGAAAAGTTGGGGACAGCTTTAGTTACTCTCAAAAGAAGCAAAAGTCACTTATTTATGAGATACTTGTAGCATAAACTGTTCCATAGGGGTACAATTTATTCGTACCCAGGTTTATTTGCTGGGGACATATGAGAATGATAGTTTGCTTTCGGAATGCGTATCCCAATTTCAGTTCGAGTCCAGCACTGAGTCGTACCTGGACCCACACGGACACTCCTGGGTGGGATTTATTTGCTTTCTCTCGGTCCCCCCGAATGTACCGCGGCCAGATGGTGGACGCTGCGGCAGGCCCGCCGTGTGGACGCGAGCCTTGTCGCCGCCGCCGCCGCCGCTCGTTGCCTTGAACGCCGGCCGGCTGTGGCCCTCGCTGGCCCGGCAGGTCGGCGCCAGCTGTTTCACGTGTGGCGCCGCGGAGGCGACTGGCGCCAGGCCGGATCGCCTTTCGCCGCATCCTCAGCCGAGCCTCCCACATCACACACTTAAGCAGCCGCCGAGCTCACCGCTGACCGATCAGGGTCTCACACACTCACCGACTTACGAGACTGAACCACCGGCGTTTTTGGAAGTCATTAAACATCAAGCAAATACAATGATCAGCCAGAACATATGACCACCTATCTACAGGGTGGCGCACGAAGTGTGTTATCAATTGTTTCTTTCACAATTTATGATGCACATTAGAGATCCCGCTGGGATCTCTACAGCAGTACCAGCAGAGCTTGGAAAAACAAATGAGTTACGAAATGATGTGTAATTCACGATACTGCCGCTAGGAGACTAGTAAGCAGCAACGATCGGCAATTGTGTTACTTTTTCATGAAACGAAAAGCCTTGTTGTGCTCAGAGGCGTTTTCGACAACAGTTTAACACACGATGGGTCCCTTGCAAGAAGATCATCCACAGGTTGTATGATAAATTTGTACAGGAAGGAACAGTATTGGAAGAGAAGCGACCTCGGCCTAAGCCTGTTTGTTCGCCGGAGAATATTGAAGCGGTACGAGTTGCTGTACAGACAAGTCCCGGGAAATCGTGTAGAAAGGCAGCAGTGCAACTGGGAATATCCACGTACTCCGTTCAACGCATACTTAAAAGTGACCTCCATATGTACCCGCACAAGATGACATGTCCACAGAAGCTCACTGAAGAACACAAGCAGCAGAGACTACTGTTTGCTCAGTGGGCGGAGGATAGGCAAGATACTCTCAACAACGTTTGGTTTCCAGACGAGGCGCATTTTCATTTAGACGGTGTGGTTAGCAAACAAAATGTACGCTTTTGGGCCACTGAAAACACACAAGTGCTTAATGAACGACAACGTTATGCTCCGAGGATTACAGCGTTGGCAGTAATTTCCAGTCACGGACTTATTGGACCCTTTTTCTTTGAAGAAACTGTGAACAGCGAGCGTTATTTGAGCATGCTTCGCAATATCTTCATTCCACAGCTTCTTGCTACTGCCTTGCCCTTCAACACGCAGTGGTTCATGCAAGATGGAGCAAGGCCACATACTGCAAACACTGTGTTGGAGTTTTTGATGATGATGATGATGTTTGGTTTGTGGGGCGCTCAACTGCGTGGTTATCAGCGCCCGTACAATTACCCAGTCTTTGCTCAGTCCAATTTCGCCACTTTCCTGGATGATGATGAAATGATGAGGACAACACAAACACCCAGTCATCTCGAGGCAGGTGAAAATCCCTGACCCCGCCGGGAATCGAACCCGGGACCCCGTTTGGAGTTTTTACACGAGCATTTCGACATGCAGATCATTTCACGCAGGTTTGCAGGTCGCTTCAATGACGGACAAAATTGGTCCCCCAATAGCCCAGACCTCAATCCATGTGACTTTTTTCTTTGGGGGTACCTAAAGAAAAAAATTTTCCCGAAACGTCCACGTGATTTAATGGAGCTCAGAAGACTTATTCTTCAAGCTTGCAGTGAAATTACTGAAGACGTGTGCCGTAGGGCAATCACTAACTTCAGTGTTCGTTTGAAATGAAGTTAGGAAACGAAATGGTGGACATATTGAGCATGTAGTGAGTTAGAACAAATCTCCATGGACGGCTCTTCATTGTAGTATATGTTCCTTTCAGATTGTATTGACAATAAAGTTTATATTCAAAAACAAAATGGTAACACATTTCGTGCGCCACCCTGTAATAGCCGGTATGTCCTTCTATGGCACGGATAACAGCGGTGACGCGTCATGACATGGAAGCAATGAGGCCTTGGTAGGTCTCTCGAGGCAGTTGGCACCACATCTGCATATACAAGTCACCTAACTCCTGTAAATTCTGGCTAGGGGGGTGATGAGCTCTGACACCACGTTCAATCACTTCCCAGATGTGTTCGATCGGTTCAGATGTGGCGAGGCCAGCTGATCTATTGGAACTCGGCACTGTCTTTCTTGAATCACTCCATAACACTCCTGGCCTTGTGACATGGCGCGTAATCTTGATGAAAAATGCTTGATCGTCATGAAGGGATGTACGAAACTCCTTTGCCGTCATGTTATCTTGCACGAGCTCCACTGGACCCATGGATGTCCACGTGAATGTTCCCCAGAAGACAATGGAGACGCCGCCAGCTCGTCTCCGTCCTGCAGTAGAGGTATCAGGGAGCAGCTCCCCTGGAAGAAGACGGATTCGCACCCTCCCACTGGCGTGATGGAGAAGGTATCGGTTTGCAGGGATCCATCAGACCATACAACGCTCTCCCACTGTGCCACGGTCCAGTACTGATGGTCGCGTACCTATTTCAGTCAGTACTGAGGTACACTATGAAAACTGGGTGACGTGAAATACTGTTTCTGACTTGAAATGTCCAGAAAAATAAAATACTATTCTACTCAGAAGAAAAATATCTGAGATTTTATACACTGCCAATTAATTTGGTTGCTTAGCACCCCACCTGATAATTTTGGCTGCGAACTGTTTTCTCACTGAATGCACGTGAGATCTGTCGTGAAATAAAAGTAACTTATCTCACACTCAGCATTTTGTTTTGTCTCTGGTCTACTAACGCTATTGAAAACAAACAGAAATCAGGAGAAGAAGCAGCTAAAGAATAAACTAATCACTACAACATTTGTTTTTTGATTGTCAGAAACAATTTATGGCTTCGTGTAGCGTGAGGTGCAATGCACACACGACATATTCAAAATTTCATTATGAATGATGAAGGAGAGTTTCAATTTAAAGAAAGACGTTCTTCAAAAATTGAGATCTGACTGTTGTCGAAAAGGACTGTATAACATAAGAAGACCCTAAGAATTATGAAATTCTCTCAATACAAAGTTACAGACGTTGCAACCAATTGCGTTATTTGTGACATAATGAAAACAAACAGATCAAATTAACACTAATCATGAATGTTATTAGTTATCTGCGGGACAAAGATTTCCTTCAGTTAATAGTTCTGACAAACGAACGTTTCCTTTTTGTGCTTGAGTTGGTTAACTTGAAAATTTCCTCCAAAAAATCTTCGCTGTCAACAGAATTAATAAGATACGTTTGGAAATAAGCTTTCATTTCCGTAATATAGTATTACAGATACTATCTCTCAGATTCACAAATATCAAATTGCCTTTTCAAAGAAACACAACTGCTCGCTAGTATGCCTAAAGAAGAATGCCCCAGCGCTACACAACAAAGAGGAGAGAGTAAGCGAACCACAGATAAACTTAAACACATAGTCAAGGATATTATTCAGTTCTCTTGCGGCGTGCTCATTCATCTTTGCCGCAGTACAGTGAACGTGAATTATTTACAACGGCAGGAAAAATATGAAAACTTTACAGTACTTCCAACACATCTCACACTACCTAACTTATCACTGCAATGTCAATTACTAACCCAAGCAGCACTATTGTTGTCGGGACATTTGGAATTTAGCGGAAACCTAATAACATGTGGTGTCCCATAAGGTTCCATCATAGTGCCCTGACGTTTTCTTGTGTGTATTAACGACCTTTACTAGTAACAATACCAGATGACAGTTCGTTTTGTGTGCAGATGATACAAATATTGCAATAAAGAGCTAATGAAGCACAGTTTTAGAAATCTCAGTCAATTAAATTTTCGTAGACATTAATAAATGGTTCGCAGCCAATTCTTTATCACTAAACTATCAAAGACATACCTACGTGCTGTTCTCTTCCAGTACATCTCTAAAATATAAGGACAGATAGATAGAAGAGGTTGACAGTGACAAATCTGGACATTAAAACTTAAAATTCAAGTGGGAGGAGCATACGACAGAGCTGCTGAAGCATCTTAACTGTAATCGTCTAACAACAGTGACATATTTTGCGTTGCCTATTAGTATTGTAGGTCGTATATTGTTTATAGAATGGCCCGCCCTAATGCCAAAATGAATTTTATTTACATCCATCTCTCCTTGCTTAGATTCGTTTTTCCTACCGATACATCAGCTCAGTCTACGCTGTCTAAAAACGCAATACCCCATAAACCGATTTAATGTGCGTGTCAGAGGGTATTTTATATTTTACTATCTGTCGCTTTATTTAGACGAATGCAAGTAGCTGAATGAAAGCTAACATCACAGTACTATTCATATCTGAGTACCTAGTTTGGTGGCTTTTCTGTCATGATAATAATAATTCACTTATATTTATTAAAAAGTGCGAAAAAGTTTTCATCTAAAGAGAATAACTGATTGTTTCCGTGATCTAGCTTCCTGTTAATGTCTTACTGCACTCGATTACGGTTTTCAAAAAAATTACAGTATTTTGTTGTATTAATTATGAAATTTAGTAATTTTTATATAAGGTCTTGATGTGTTATGCTATTCACTATGGTCTTAAATCACACACATATAATGACTAAATAAATAAATATAAATTTCCTATCTCTCCATACAGATATGAACCGAGGAAAGATTCCTTATATTGTTCACTGCGATATGCCAGTTTAGGTTCTCTTAGTTGATTCTGTGAAAGTGATATGAAAGGTATTAAAAATACTTGTTGCTTTCCTCCTTGAATTCTTTTTCAAAACAAACATTCCCAAAATATTGGTCGCCTTACTTAACATTTCAGATGTACAATATTTTCAATATTTCTGTCGAACAAACTTACAATGGTCACACATTAAGGAAATATTTGATTATGTTCACATCCCTCAATTCTTTACATAAATGTGGACGAATATTGGCACCCTTGCATGAAAAATGTTGCCCAAGTCAATGTCCAAGAAGGGTAGGATTCCTTCTTTAATGACCCAGATGTCGACAGGGTAAACTGTAGCTGACATTTAGCTTCAAACAAACCGATAAACCAATAAAAAAAGTGACAATTCTTGCTGCCGTTCTTTCCATCTGCTCTATTCCCGCTCCTGGTATATCTTACATGGATTCACAAACTTGAGCAGTATTTCGATACAACGTGCACAACTATTTTATAACCGAAATCTCCAGTCGGCAACTACATTATTTATCAGTTGAATGACATACTGTGCTCATTCCACTTAATATCCTGCACACTGTTCCTCACAGCTATCCGCTTTACATAGATGACACTAAATGAGATTTATTAATCGTTTTAACAAATCATGTAACTATACTACGCTTACACGTACGTAACGAAACAAATCTATTTTTGTACTTAAATAATTAGCGGTTTGTCACTGAATCTAACTGGAAGTATTCGAGATCTGAATGAATATTGTAAGAAATTTTATCGCATAAAATTTGCCCATGGACAATCGTGACTGAAAACAATTTTCGACTTTAATACCGCTGCCTTCCTAGTCTCTGTAACTTACAAAATAGTAAGTGAAAGGAAGATTAGTTTAGATACAAGGAGCTACGCGATTCCTCAACGAGCTGTTTGAAGGACGTCGTAGCTCTCAAGAATGGCCTGCTCGGTCACTCGATTTAACATTAGTAGATTTCTGTTTGTGAGAAGTACCTAAATATAAGCCTGTTTATGGCACCGAAGCACCAACCCCAAGTGACTTCAAACAGCGCATCCAGGAATTCTGTCGCTCCGTGCACCAACTACTTCCCATCTCGTTCAAGCTGTTTCGAACGCGCGTTTAGTTGTGCATTCAGGAAAATGGCCACTCGTTTGAATAACACATTTAAATGAACAATTCGCCATCAGAACACTCACCTGAACGCAGCCGAATGTGTATAGTATGTTGCATTCACTCTTAAAACTTTGAAAGTTTCTAGAACCCATTCTACATTCTAAAGTTGATAGAAATTTTATTTACACTGATTTGTACACAGTTGGGTTAAATACATCTGCTACATCTTAGAGAAAAGTAATATCCTAATTTTAAAAATTATAATGCTACGAATTAACTAAATAAACTATTTAAAGAAAATCACTCCAGGTGGTTTTGAGAAGTTTATTGAGCAAGCTATTGGTTTCAGCCTGTACATTAATCTGACTATTGTCAAGTGGTTCTGAAAACTGCCCCAAATATGAGAGATACATAAATATTGTATATAATAGAAGATAAAAAACAAAGCTTGCACTTGTACAGTCTAGGTATAGACAGTGTATAAAACGTACATTGTACTGCAGAGGAGCAACCTCAAAGGATAACAAAAGTACAAGTAACGTAGATTTGAAAGTTACGTGCTGAATGACACTGTGAGAAAAACGGGGGTACGAAACTATACAATTCTGTACATTAAAATTATGACATGCTTAAGAGGATTTACGTCCTAACAAATTCTAAACCTCCAAATTACGAGGGTCATTCAATAATTAGAGAGGTCAATTGGTCTGGAGAAAAAAGCGCTTATTTTTATGAAACAATACTTTTTCTACTTTTCAACATAATCCCCTTGAACATTTACGCACTTGTTCCAACGGGCTACAAGATTTTTTATTCCGGCAGCAAAGAGCTTTTTACCTTGCTGTTTGAACCTATTTCCCACAAACCTTTTCACGTCCTCGTTGTCCTGGAACCTCTTGCCACGTAATGCCTCCTTCAGTGCACCAAACAAATGGAAATCACTAGGCGCTAAATCAGGGTCGTAAGAGGGATGAGGCAGTACTTCCCAGCCCATTTTGTCGATGGTTTCACGGGTTAGTTGAGCAATATGAGGACGTGCGTTGTCTTACTGTAGAATCACACCTCTCCTCTGAGATCCGCGACGACTCTCTCTCATGGCTGACTTTACCTTGTTTAAAAAGCAAATCCCAGTAGTATTGGCTGTTTATTATACGCTGCTCTTCAAGATAATCACAAAAAACTGGACCTTCAGTATCCCACAACACCGTCAATATGTCTTTTCTTGTGACTGCTTGGATTTTGAGTTTTTTCTTGACAGGTGAGCTGGTGTGCTTCCACTCCATGATTTGTCTTTTAGATTCTGGCTCATAATAGTGAACCCAAGTTTCATCACAAGTAAGAAATTTTGTTGTGGAAGTACTCACCTTCTCTTTTATAACGTTCGTTTAGCTCTGTGCACAGTCTTAACCTTGTTTCCTTGTGTGGCCGCGTCAACTCCTTTAGGAACTATCTTGCATGTTTTGCGGTACTTCAGCTTGTTACAGATAATGTTATGAACTGTACCAGTACTAACCTGAACCTTATGAACTATCATTTCCACAGTCACAAGGCGGTCAGCACGAATAATGTCATCATTTCGACTTTCAAGTGAGGGAACTGAAACTGCAACTGGTCGGTCGGAACGGTATTTGCCAGTCACTGAGTCGCGACCATTTTCGAACTGCTCTACTCGTAAAAATTTGCACGATTCGTACAATCTTCACCATAGACTTAAGACATTCTACAGTATATTTACACTGGTTTCTCGCTTTCAGGAAAAAAAAAACAGAACGTTGTTTAACTAATGTGGACGTTTCAAGAGGACTCGACATCTTGAAATGTATTTTTGAAGTTATAAACATCAGCTGATCAGGGTTCATCCCAGTGATGCCAAATTAAAGCCAGAAAAGTACCAAACTTGCACGGCTAATAGTCTTTTTCCCAGACCAATTTGTCTCTTTAATTATTGAATGACTACAAAGATTATGCGAAAGAACTTGATCTCCTTGTAGCAGCAGTTTATCGTAGTTCGCTGGAGCAAAGAAGGGTACCTAGCGACTGGAAAAAAAGCACAGGTCATTCCCGCTTTCAAGAAGGGTCGTAGGACAGATGGTCATAATTATAAAGCTATATTGTTGACGTCGATCTGCTGTAAAATTATAGAACATATTTTATACTCAAGAATTGCCTCTATAAAAATCAACATGGATTCCATAAACAGATATCTTGCGAAACTCATTTCGCTCAGTTCCTACACGAGATCCATATAACTGTACATATCGGCGCCCATGCCATGATCCGGGACTTCAGGAAGGTGTTTGACACCATCGCGGACTGCCATTTAGTGGAAAAATACGATCTTACCGAGTATCGGACCGGATTTGTTACTGGCTTCAAGACTGCCTTGCAGACAGGACTCAACACTTCGCTCTTAACGTAACAATATCGACAGATGTAGAGGTAATATCTAGAGTAACCTAAGGAAGTTTGGTGGGACAGTTATTGTTTACAATGTATATAAATGGTATAGTATAAATCGTCGGAAGCTCCTGAAGACTGTTTACAGACGATACTGTTGTCTATAAGAAAGCAGTAAGCCAGAAGACAGTATCGACTTCCAGAATGTCCTACAGAGTACTGATGAATGGTGCAGGCTCTGGCTGTTGACTCTGAACGTAAATAAACGCAGCGTACTGCACATACATAGGAAAAGATATCCACTACTGCACAACCACTGTTGATGACAAACTGCTAGAAGCAGTATGTGCCGTAAAATATCTAGGAGTAGCTATCTAGAGCGACCACATAACACAAATAGCAGGAAAATCAGATGCCAGACTGAGATTCATAGGAAAAATCGAAAGGAAATATAACTCATTCACGAAGGGAGTGGCTTACAAGTCCATTGTTCGGCCGATTCTTGAATATTCTTCATCTCTCTGGAATCTTTACCAGGTAGGACTAATCGAAGAGGCAGAGAAGATCCAGCGGAGAGCGCCGCGTTTCGTCACGGCATCGTTTACCCGGCGCGTGAGGATTAACAAAGAAACTAAACAAACTCGAATGGCAGAGATACAATAGAGGCGATGGGCATCACGGAGAGGTTTACTATTGAAATTTCGAGATAGTGCTTTGTGGGTAGAGTAGGGCAACATATTACTTCCTCACACGTATATCTCGCGAAATGACTTACCGACAATCATTTTTTCCTACGCGCCATTTCCCAATGGAAGAGGAAGAGGGGATCAGTTAGCGTTACCAGATATACCTTGCATCACACGCTCTTACATGGTTCGAGGAGTATGGAGTATATGTAGATCCAAAGGGTTAAAATAATTTTTACATTTAATAAAAGCGTAAAAAAGTTGCACTGGGTAGTACATTCAAGTTGAATGCAAAATTGCGTCCTCTAAGCGTGAAAAAGATGAACCACAGGTAACTGTAGAGTCCGTCAGCGTTCCTCGCACGGACTACTTACGGAGTATGTTTAGGAGCGTTTTGTTACAGTTACTAAATTGCGGCTTAACATGAGAGAAAATTCTCAATTAAGGAGTGGCACAAGTCAGAGAAACTGCCGTTTCTAACGCCTCGAATCTACAGTGACAGGATCGTTTATTCAGTAAAGCCAGTACAGTTAGCAGATGTATGATCGATGGCAGCGAAGCCAACAAACACAATGCCGAACAAATATGTGGCCCAGTATGGGATGTGCAGCTCTCGGCTTCGCTGTCGTAGGCTGCATGTAAGAAATCTTTTTTAAGTTTCGGCCTTAACCGTGAGGCGATCGTTGAGGCCGGTGAGAGCAGGCCGGGGTTGCAGGGTGCAGGGTGGCGCTCTATTCCTGCCATCGCCTTCCCCGCAGTCTGAAGGGGCTGTTAGCGAGAGACCCTCCTCCCCTTGGGCTAAACTTAGTCCACAAAGTAAGAAACCAGGCACGGAGATGGAAGCGAGGAGTTGGCCACTCGCCGAGAAGTCTGTCTAACTTTACGACCTGTTGCCGCAACGTTACACGTGCTTCAGAGAAATTATCTCTTCACTGCCAGACGCACTAACAATCCGTAGGCAGAAAAAACGGACGGTATGGATTATTAAATAAAATTCCAATACACATTTCATTTACCGTAAAGACCGATCCTACTGCATTTTAAAGTTGGTATTCTTCCGACTATTTCGATGTTGTGCTTCATCTTCCTGTTTTGTGCTAATTTTTCATCTCTACGTAACAGTCACATGCAACATTCTGCATCATCTATTATAACTGAGGCGTGGCGAGCTGGAGCCAGTCTTATTTTGTTCATGTATCAATGAGATCGACTGTGGTTGAGGTACGCTAAATTTGCTCTTCGCGTGTCTTATCTTGCGGCTTCACAGGCAAAGCGAGATGGTTGTTAGCCTTCGACGCGGGAGACGAGTGTCAGTGGCTGCTGAAAGAGTGTGATGGCCGTTACACGTTGTGGTGTGAAATTGGTCGGGCGTTTTGCCGACATGGGCAGCTTGGAGATACAAGTTCTGTGACTTCGCTGGGAACAAAATCTGAAGGGAAGAGGTGAACTGTGGAACCCGCTCCCTCGTATTGTGTACCTGATGTGGAGTAAGTCGTCGTAATTGTTTGTTCATCGACGCACTCAGAGATTTTGAACTTTATTATTATTATGGGAGACTTTCTTGGCCTAGTTAAATGGTGGCCGTTATTTGAAAATTTTCTCAGAAGATTTTTGTGTCTCTTGCAATCAAATGATTTTATGTTGCTGTTTTTAAAGCCTGTCCTCTATTACTACAGTTGTCCATGTGTAAGTGAGTCAAAGGTTCTGCCCAGTGTTCCTATGTTTCAGAGTTATTGGAATGTCTTTGTGATTCGGGCAGAAACTTTTAATTGTGCCAGCGCCTTGGCGCGGGGAGTGAAATGTCATCCAAAGTCTAGGCCTGGCAGTGTTTAAGAACCTGGCCACTACCGAAGTTGGTCACATTTCCCCTTCCAAAGTTTAGTATTTATCTTCCTTCCGCCAAGGTGGGCTAAGCTGGTACATACATATTTTGTATGTAACGTGTTTCTTAAATATTACGGACTGTCAACCGGCTAACCTTAAACTGCATAGCATCTACTGAGTTCCTTGTGCAGCTTTTTCTAGTAATTTTTACTAACACGTCTGATTAAGTAAACATTTTTTTTAAGATCAGTGTCTCTGTTGTAGTTTTTTTAATTAAGTGATTCTATCATGTTATGTAATGCATCTTAGTTTGGCACTAGTGCTCAACTGTTATTAAGTCACCCTTTACCTGTAATTGTTTCATTATGTCTATTTTGAGGGAAGTCATATATTGGAGTTTGAAGTTCTCAAGTTTGTCAGTAACCCCTTTTCTTAACTTTGAATTGTTTTTTAGAGTACTGAGTACGTTGGGTTTCTAATTGTATTTGCAAAGTTTTATCTAGTGGCTCGTCCACAATTTGTAATTCTCAAATTATTTTTTTAAGGCGTAATGCCAATAAAGTGTCTTAGCTATAAAGTGTGACTACCTGTCGTGATTCCATCCCGCTTCCTCTTTTATGGTATTTAAGATACGCTGTGCAACTGTGGTACGACTAAGGAATCACGTATCAAAAATACTGAATTATTGGTCTGCCTCTCCTATTTTTCCCTCCTATTGCCCATTCCACCGCCAAGTTAAATATTCATGGAAGCCGTAGCAAATGACGCACAAACTTGTACCGTATGATTAGGTTCATCCACAGACTTCTTTCCTCACCTTTCCTTTTTCATTATTTCTCCAACTCGTACTTAACACATTCATTTAATTTTCAAATCGTTCAATAGTATAACACCTCTAATGCTTCTAATTTCCTTTTCACTGAATTTCAGGTGGTCTAAGTACCACTTCCCTACAATTCTGCATGCCAGACGTACTCTTTCAGAAGCTACTGACTCAAAGGCACATCAATTTCCGATACCAGTAGAGTTCTTTTATTAGTCATTATTTAAAGCTCTGTCAGCCGTCATGTTAGCAGATAAAATTTATAGTATTTCGGGTGTGACTATAACGGAAACGACTGTTTTTTAATATAAAAGCCCAAACATAATTCATTATATTTTTGCCATCATCAGTGTGTACTTTTATTCAATTTTGTAAAACGTAAACGTATTTTAACTAACAATAATTCTAATGTAATTAGGCCTAAAAACACTTTTTGTCTGTCCTTATTACCTACATTTTTCTATATTGCGGGTTCCGTAGGATCCCCTTTTCATTACTGTAACTATATTGGCAGCTTGTCATCTGCCATTAAATTATATTACTGTGAGTTTGGATGCAGAATTGACAAATCACTTCACCGATAAGCGAAATTTTGTTGCATGAAAAAAATTTGCTGCTACAGTTTGCGGTTACTTGCAGTTAGTTTAGAAACATCCGTTGTCATCTGCCTTTCTTCTGTTGTGAAAATGCACACACAAACACAATACATGTTTTTGTGGAATTTCACTCGCTAGTTACGCTTTCTCACTTCGCAAAACACAGTGTTTATACTGCTGCTGTGTGTCCAGTCACTGTTGATGTTCACTTGTTTTCATATCAGTTTGGTGCCAAGTGAGAAACTTGGCTTACTTTCGCACTCTCTCTCTCTCTCTCTCTCTCTCTCTCTCTCTCTCTCTCTCTCTCTTCAAGTGGTTCAAGTTGCTCTGAGCACTATGGGATTTAAATCTGAGGTCGTAAGTACCCTAGACTTAGAACTACGTAAACCTAACTAACCTAAGGACATCACACACATCCATGCCCGAGGCAGGATTCGAACCTGCGACCGTAGCAGCCGCGTGTTTCCTGACTGAAGCGCCTAGAACCGCTCGGTCACAGCGGCCGGTTTCTGGAACAATAATTGTCGCACGGTAGTCTGATCACCGTTTCTGAACGTGACTGGCGTCTAAAACATTCATGAACCCCCTAACGGGGAAACGTAATGGAATTGTTTTTTAGTCTCCTTAAACACTAAAATTTTGTATTCGTAGTTTTTTTATCACCTGTACATCATACCGGTGATTCGCAACTGAAATGGATATTACTGGAACAGTGGATATAGTTTCATGAATGAAATATGTAATTTCTTGTTCGTTTGTGCAGCAAAGTGGTGGCCCACCATGAACTCCAGGTATAACTGGAAAACTAGCTGTTATATGTTGTTGTATCTGCACAAATTTAAATGAAATATTAGTACTGACTTATAAACAGCAGTCTAGGCTATAGGTGATAAACGACAAGGTGATAAGGACAGTGTTGTTCATTTTCAGCTCTACACGAGACTTTTGCGGTGAAGAAATTAATTGCCTATGAAGTTCCTACGAGTATCAATAAAAGTTTCAGTACAGCATTGCAGCTGTTGACAAAAAATTCTGTGATCTTGTTAAATGGAGCTGCCAACACTGGGATTTAACTAATGATGGTTCGAACCTCCAGTTCCTGAGCGTTCCATCAATAAAATGATTGTGGCTCAGGTGAAACGTTCATCAAACGGGAGCCTAATACCCAGCATCCCCGATGATGCACAACGGATAAGTGTTTAAAACTCTATCTGTGGCCCAGTGTGTTCATCTGACTATGTACTGTACGAAACTCATCCTGCTGTAAATGTTTAAAGTCAAAGAGCAAACATATTTTACATGGAGTAAATATTTCTGTCCACCACGTAACATTCATTGCACTGCATATTGGTAAATTAATCATAACATTTCAACGTCATCACACAAAATTCCCAGTAAAATGAAAGCCCTCTCTTTGAACAAACTTGTAGCGTATTCTGAAAATTGAGAGGGTCCCCATGAAAAAACGAGTGATTATAGGGAAATGCAACTTTGTGGAAATATTTGTAAGGTCATGCGGAAGAGAAGTAACGAATTCGCTATTGAGAGACAAAGATTTTAATTTCCACCTAAGAGGGTAACATTTCCAGAATGAGATTTTCACTGTGCAGCGGAGTGTGCGCTGATATGAAACTTCCTGGCAGATTAAAACTGTGTGCCCGACCGAGACTCGAACTCGGGACCATTGCCTTTCGCGGGCAAGTGCTCTACCAACTGAGCTACCGAAGCACGACTCACGCCCGGTACTCACAGCTTTACTTCTGCCGGTACCTCGCTTCCTACCTTCCAAACTTTACAGAAGCTCTCCTGCGAACCTTGCAGAACTAGCACTCCTGAAAGAAAGGATATTGCGGAGACATGGCTTAGCCACAGCCTAGGGGATGTTTCCAGAATGAGATTTTCACTCTGCAGCGGAGTGTGCGCTGATATGAAACTTCCTGGCAGATTAAAACTGTGTGCCCGACCGAGACTCGAACTCGGGACCTTTGCCTTTCGCGGGCAAGTGCTCTTTCAGGAGTGCTAGTTCTGCAAGGTTCGCAGGAGAGCTTCTGTAAAGTTTGGAAGGTAGGAGGCGAGGTACTGGCAGAAGTAAAGCTGTGAGTACCGGGTGTGAGTCGTGCTTCGGTAGCTCAGTTGGTAGAGCACTTGCCCGCGAAAGGCAAAGGTCCCGAGTTCGAGTCTCGGTCGGGCACACAGTTTTAATCTGCCAGGAAGTTTCAGGGTAACATTTGTTAATTGCGTACCATGTTTACGTTCCAGGTCACAAGTATTCCTCAATGTGACGACCATCTGCATCCACGACAAGCTGGAAATTTGTACGGACCCCACTTCACAATTGTTCGCAACATTCTTCGACCGGTGGACCATGCAGTGTTCAGCTATCGTGACAGAGGTCGCGCACTGTTTGAATATCGCACGTTTTGTGTTGCATTTTCAGCCATTGCAAAACAAACTTCTTCAAAAATTTGTAGCGCAATTGACCGTCATCCTCTTCCAGGAACAATTCCCAAATCGCCAGCTAATTCTAACTTCCGAATCATCTTCTTCAACCACAGTGCGCAATTAGGACCCCTGCGGGTTCCTTCAGTGCGTCAATACTTGCGAAGAACAGCACTACTGTTTCTGTTGTTCGGATAAAGTAGCTTTACGAGCAAAGCCCGGCTCATATTGTCCAGACTCACGTTGGCTGTCAACAACCGTAATGCACACTCATACTTGCGCTTCAGTCCTAGGCCGCCGTATCAGTACAGACGCCTAACGGCAACTCATGACGCTAACACCATTAACAACGCAAAATGCGCAGCGCTCAGTCTGAACATCATTCCTATAAAACTGGGTACCCATATGGTACCCAAACTGCGCAAGAGAATTAAAGGATCACTTTTTCTAAACCACATTGCGCCACTGAAGTTGGAAATTTCGCTCAAAGCTACATTCCCCTGTAATGGTGTAAAAGTGCGGCGCCTTGCGACGTCACCCTTGGGGGCGGTTACGCTTCAGACAGCAAAGTGTCGACACATGTGAAAAAAAGGCCGCAGCTCAGATGTTCACCTGTGTTGTAAGGTGGATTACTGATGCCTCATTGGCCGACCGGTGTGGCCGAGTGGTTCTAGGCGCTTCAGTCTGAAACCACGTGACCGCTACGGTCGCAGGTTCGAATCCTGCCTCGGACATGGATGTGTGTGCTGTCCTTAGGTTAGTTAGGTTTAAGTGGTTCTAAGTTCTAGGGGACTGGTGACCTTAGATGTTAAGTCCCATAGTGCTCAGAGCCATTTGAACCATTTGATGCCACATTGGCAACAAATTTCACCATAATTCTCCAAAACGCCGCCGTGAACGTGTCACATGATGAGAAGGTTGCCACATCCCCTCTTACCCACCTTTCACCCCATCTTTTGACGTCTCTGCAATGGAGGTCAGAATCGCGACACCCAGCCTTGAAATCTTATAGTTGGCCGAGGAAAACATTTCAGACACACCACTGCTAAAAATCGACACTTAAAGGCCTCAGGGCATAAATGAAACCACCCCTTTCCCCACGCCTTCTGGGGATCGAAAACGACAGATCGCAGTGCGATCATCACCGTTGAACGTTGGAGTATTATGGGCAAAGTACTTCAACTATCACGGGATTCTCACCATCTAACGTGCCAGTTGGACAGAATTTGGCACGATGTACCTCAGGAGGACAATCCACAACTCTGTAAATCAACACCAAGCCGAATAACTACTTGCATAAGCGCCAGAGGTGGACCAATGCGTTAAGGACTTGCTCAATTTGTGAAGCTCTTACTCTTAAATAAATCATCCAATTTTACAGAAACTGTAATCACTTGTTTTTCTTCACTTGTACGTCAGACCTACCGATTTCTGTCCCATTCGGATAATTCCTTCGTGGCGCGCCGTGGTTTTTCGGTTTACAATCTATTTTGAACAAAGTTAAATGATGAGTCGTGCTTCGGTAGCTCAGATGGTAGAGCACATGCCCGCGAAAGGCAAAGGTCCCGAGTTCGAGCCTCGGTCGGGCACACAGTTTTAATCTGCCAGGAAGTTTCAAAGTTAGATGATGATTATAGAAAAAAACTAAACTTGCTCTAGGACCAGAGGCAATGCCTTGAAGAATTATACGATCTTGTTTTATTCGACAGAAATCTTCCTGAATGAACCATATAGCGTGCATTTCCTATGAGGACGGCTGCCTGCGTTTAAGAAGAAAGCTGAGGTCGTAATTATCTGAAGAGGGCAGGACAAGGAGCCAATGATACCCCCAGTCCTACAGGCATAGTTGCCTCAGTACGTTCTGGGTAATATGTTCAAGAAATCATTATACAAAAGACTGCCAGACCATAGAATACTGCGCAGTATGAGCCCTCACCATTACGTATTTAGCCGCGCGGGATTAGCCGAGCGGTCTGAGGTGCTGCAGTCATGTACTGTGCGGTTGGTCCCGGCGGAGGTTCGAGTCCTCCTTCGGGCACGGGTGTGTGTGTTTGTCCTTAGGATAATTTAGGTTAAGTAGTGTGTAAGCTTAGGGACTGATGACCTTAGCCGTTAAGTCTCATAAGATTTCACACACATTTGAGCATTACGTTGATAGCCGGCCGCTGTGGTCGAGCGGTTCAGATGTTAAGTCCCCTACTGCTTACAGCCATTTGAACCATTATGTAATTAGGGGAGATGTAATAAATAAGCTGATGTCGCCTGCGACGGCACCCATCTCACAATGGTGAGAATTATTACTGGCGATTTCGATAGGCTTTCGTGGTCTTCGTTCTTTAGTCGCCTGTGAGTGTCAACGGGGATAGAAGAGTAATATTTAAGAGAATATTGCGAGGATAGAAAAAAATTCTTAATGTCCGCAGAACTTAACAGAAGATAGGTCTTCACGAAAGGCTATCCCCGGGGGTCAATATGTGGTCCAAAGCTTTGGGTTGTAGCCCTGGATAAGATACTACATACGTTACATGAGAATGGAAGCATAAGTGAGCTGGAAATATTGGCAGATTACATTATATTAATTGTGCGTGAAGACTCGAGAAGAAGTGTGGTAAGATAGGTGTAATGTTGCGACTCATGGAATCCGAGGGCGATGTCAACGCATTAAACTCAGACCTGTGCCTCAGTGGGAAACTTACTCTTTGCTGGAAGGTAACCTGCCTAGCAATCCAAAAATAATATTACGTGACACAACAACTATACAAAACGTAGTGCCGATGTATCTAGGTTTATATCTAAACGAACGCCTTGCCTACACACATCACATTGATGAGGCAGGCAGAAAAGAAAAAGTAATGCACGAGGTGTCACAAAACAAAATCGACTTTCCTTGAAGGCAGAGTATACCAACGTTATTCGTGATACCTGCTGTGGCGTACGGTTAGAATTTGAGAGGAAGTAGGCTATAGCTTGTAAAGCCCATTAAAACACACACATGATGCTACTGAGGTTAAGAGCTGCCTATTCTAAAACACAGACCGATGCATTGCTTGATCATTCCGCAATACTCGAGTTTGAAGCTGGAAATCAGGGTAAGAGGAGCCCTGTATTCGCTGAAGAATTGCGATTAAACGGGAGTACAGTGCGTACCTGGAAATGAGTTCAATACAAAGAAAGAAAAGCAAAAAGTCATGTTAAAATTACGAATCTATCCCTGACACAAAATCAGATTAAGACTGACAAGTTAGACTCCTTAATCTGTCAGGTAGTCTGATTGTTAACAGACGGGTCATGGCCTATATGCAGCGTACCCGTATGAAATCAAAATCACACTTGTAGCGGTTGTGCCAGTATGGGTACTACCTTGCACACGGTGTGGCTGGGTATGTCCACTCTACGCAAAAACGTGTCACCCATTTGACACGCAAGTTGTTGCATCCAAAACCAGCACTGAGGAGTGAACCAACCTGCAGCTAATTGGACGATACTGCAGCCGCAGTTGTTTATTTGTTCCACATATACACTACCCCACACTGCACTCCGACCAAGCCGCACCATTTGGCTCGAACTATCTAGTCTCTAGGTTAGGGCGGATCTAAAATCCTTTCGGACAGAAAATTAAACGTATAAAAAGAGAGTGACTCGTTGTCTGAACTGTCTACACATAATCAGACGCACTAGGCCTTCACGTATATGTTTGGGACATATTGTCCGAGAAATAAAGAAGCACAGCTCTAGTCCTTCAGATTAAAAAAAAATGGCTCTGAGCACTATGGGACTTAACAGCTATGGTCATCAATCCCCTAGAACTTAGAACTACTTAAACCTAAATAACCTAAGGACATCACACAACACCCAGTCATCACGAGGCAGAGAAAATCCCTGACCCCGCCGGGAATCGAACCCGGGAACCCGGGCGCGGGAAGCGAGAACGCTACCGCACGACCACGAGCTGCGGACCCTTCAGATTCGACTGAGGTTTTGCGGAAAGTTTCCCTAGCTGCAAGTCAAATGGAGGAATTGTTGTTGAAGACCTCATCTGTTCCACTGCAAGATTGCCTGGTAAATGGTGGAACAGAGCCACCACACAATACTGGGCCGGGCTAAGACTGGCAGTCTGTCCTTAGGGATAGAGTACGAAAAGTATTAAAAAAGAAAAAAAATAATGATTCCCTTAAGTTCCACAACCAGAAGGTTCGGACACCGGTCAGCTCGCACGACACTATAATATTTTTCGTTGAATATCGGAATTGATGTTCAAATGTGTGTGAAATCTTATGGGACTTAACTGCTAAGGTCATCAGTCCCTAAGCTTACACACTACTTAACCTAAATTATCCTAAGGACAAACACACACACCCATGCCCGAGGGAGGACTCGAACCTCCGCCGGGACCAGCCGCACAGTCTATGACTGCACGCCTGAGACCACTCGGCTAAGCCCGCGCGGCTCGGAGTAGATGATCTTGGAAACAATTCCAGCAGGCCCACCATAGTACATCGTTCCGGTTTCACATACAACCTGAGATTTTTCATTGTGACATGAGTTGGACTTTACAAGGAAGTTATGGGCAACATGTTACCAGACTTTTGCCAAACCTTAAAAATCTGAATAGCGCGCAGAACGAAAAGTGGGAAAAAACGACAAGGATATAATGCTCAGTCGACGTCGAAGTCATCAGTGACAGAACAAGCTCTGTCTCGACAAGAATCGCCATGGTGTGGGGAATGAGCAGAAAGGTTAAATTTGCACAGCAGAATCTTAACATCTGCACCACGTCTCTCCGTTAAAAAAGACGACTGGCTCAATTGTCAAAACATACTGCAGAGAAATGGAAGCGTTTGTCTAGCGAGGTAGGAAATACTTCACTTGCGTACAAAGATTCAGAGAAACGCTGTTGACAGTATAAATGGAAATGCCGTGTGGCTAGGGTCTCCCGTCGGGTAGACGGTTCGCAGTGTGCTGAAATAAAGCCAAAGGCGTCTCCTATAAGAAAACAGAGGTGAGCAAACGTAAAAAGTAACTTAACCGAGAATTTTAACCCACCAAGATAGAAGTGCAAATTAAAATTCTTTTATGTATACCTGAGAAGTAAGTCATCATTGTAGCAGATAAAGGATATAGGATTACTTCTTAATTTCGTACCTGTATTTGCGTTTGAACGAATGAGTCTCTATTTACATAGATTAATTATAGTGTATAAGTGTAATCACCAAAGAAAAATGTAAGACAAGTACCTTCAAAGAAAGTTTTTTTGAGAGTGATGACAGTTATTTGTGTTGAGATAAATTATCCGACAAAGAAAGGAACGAAAAAAGCACAAACGTCCAATGAAATTCTTGGTTAGGTTAGGTTAGGTACATGCAGTGCCTGACAAAGGCTTTACACTCAGACGAGTGCCAAGCTTTGCATTTCTTGAAACGTAAAAAAAATGTTTTAGCGTCAGACTACGTTGTTAATGAGCCTCAGTTGAAGTCGACTATATTAAATAAATTTCTTGAGATAACTGTGCAGGAACGTGAAGGTCCCACACGTTAGGTAATACTTCACATAAATTGTTGGTTCTTATTCGTTGGTAGGATACTACATAGCGTAAGTTTCTGTAAGAAGTAGGTGGTTTAAAAATAGCTTTACTGTTCCGTTACAGATCTTTTGGAGGATATCCAAAGCAGGTTACAGTAACAGAGGAGATCCAGCACATACACTGTGGGGTAGAGGGAGACATTAGTCTGTTCTTTGGAAAAGTGTCAAAAGACGGGGTGTAGGTGATGGGATTGCAGTTATGTGGGAAAAGTATGGATGGGAACCTTCACTTGGTATGGAAAGGAGTGGTAAAGTTATAGGACATAACATGGACCGATCTCAGGAATGATACCACGGTTTGAGAGGGAAGGCTGTTGAACTCACCCCAAAAAAATGGTTCAAATGGCTCTGAGCACTATGGGACTCAACTGCTGTGGTCATAAGTCCCCTAGAACTTAGAACTACTTAAACGCAACTAACCTAAGGACATCACACACATCCATGCCCGAGGCAGGATTCGAACCTGCGACCGTAGCTGTCGTGCGGTTCCAGACTGTAGCGCCTTTAACCGCTCGGCCACTCCGGCCGGCGAACTCACCCCAGCAAAGGATACTGTAGAGATGTAAATCAGGAAGAACTGGTGGCAGAGGCTTAGTAGTAGGACAGGGTTCTCAAGCATGGGAGATAGAATGTTCTGGGATTCGATTTTTTGGTAAACATAGTATTCGTCAGGGTATTGCGTGTGTGATAAGTGGAACTTTATCAGTTGGTACAAAACGCGAGTGAGAAAGTATAAAAGGTTAAGAAAAGAGAAGTGTAGTTCATGACGTACAGTGATTTACAGGTAAAGGTATGTGTAGGACCACAGGTTTTTTTTTCTTTATTGAATTTCGTTCCCCCCGATGGGGGCGGGCTGGCAGCAGTTTAATACGCTGTTCATTAGTCTATAGAATTGAGAACTGCAGGCTAGAATGTGAGGGGTCATTTCAATGCGCATTTTTCTCGGTGTGAGAGTAAAACGTTTTGCGGTGTCGAATGCGCTTGATTTTATATTGAGAGTGAGTTTTACTCTATTCTGTTGAAGATTATTAGTCAGATCCACGGCGAAGAAATAAAAAAGAGAGCCAGTCCGTAATAACCGCATAAAAGCAACGCGCGAGCTGTTAAGAGTGAGCTAAAGGCACGTCAGCCGCTAGTTCGGGCTTCTGCCGCCAGGTGTCTCTTGACGCCGGCGCCGCGTCAGCCCGTGCCGGCCGCTATTGGCGCACGAGCGCTCCGCAGAACACACAGGTTAGCAGCTGCGGCCGCCGCGAACCAAAATAAACGGCGCACGTGGGGGGACCACTTGCCGGCTGGCACCCTCTTCCTCCTCTCTTCTCAGGAGGGCCGCCCAGGAAGGAGCGCTGCGGGCCCTCAGGGTGCCGAAATAACCTGTCCAGCGCGGGGCTGTGTTTACAATCGCCCCCTTCAGCATCGGGCGGGGCTGCAGCTTCGCTAACGTGACGTCATGTTGTGCAACTGGTTTGTGCAAAAATACGGCTTCCAGTCTAACGGCCTACGCATAATACTAATCAAGACGAACTGCAGCTGCGATGTCCTCAGGTGATGTCATGTGACATGTGCCTCCAAAATAAAACTTTTATCCATTATTAATGTGGAACACTGCCACTGTGGCCCCCATAAATAACTGCAACCTGTCGCCTTTTGTGATGCTTAAATTTTTTATTTACCGTGACCGGTTTCGAATCATTAGGCGATTCGCCATGAGATGGTACACATTTTCAATGAATTTCTGGAGCACTGTAAGGTTTGTGTAGCTGTGACAAGATAGATGAACGAAATAAGTTAGCAATGAACGTGGCGAGAATTATTTGCACCATAAGATCGACTTAAAGGCATTGCTTACACTTCTTAGCATCCATGTATTTGTTCCTGGTGCACACATTACTTTGGAAAACACGAACTTACGTTTTTCCAGTTAGGTTCAAATATACACCTCTACACAAGCTCTGATGCACCTCGGCAGCTGCGTGGTCACCGCGGTTGACCAAGCCGACACGGTAGCTCTTATATTATTTTTTATTCGATGGACAGTTTACAAATTAAACAGTGAATTCAACTTTGAAGACAAACCCACTGATTGGGTGACAATAGTTTGCACCTAGAATAATCTCAGTTATCTTGAGCAAAGTTATACTGCAACCACTTTTAAAGTTTGTTTTACCATTATTACTGTATTAGACATATTTAGCATATAAATAGTTTAAAACTGGTTCTTTTTTTAATGTTGCAAATGGTTTAATCATTAATTGTACTGTTGAATACTTGAAATGTATGTTTTAGTAAAATACAATTAAAAAAAAATGTGTCATTTTGTTGGGGCGGTGGTTCGCGTCTTGACACAGCAAAATTTTTTTCCTAAAAAAAAAAAAAAAAGCGCGTTCGGTCAGAGGGTTAGCTGCCTTCTGTAATAAAAAAAAACTGACTTAATCGATCATCAACGAACTTAAACGGATGTCTTACGACGTCCGCCCCGAGCTAATGGAACGAACTTAAGCGAACAAAATGAGATTAAAAAAAAAAAACCGCTAACTTAAGGGCCCAAGATCGATTCCTGCCAGGGTCGGATATTTTCTCCCCTTGGATACTGGATGTTGCGTTGTCCTTAAAATCTTATCTTCGTAACTGACATTCCACTACTGGCTGGATGGCCAGGTCCCGAAAGCCAATAATTAAAAAACATACACACACACACACAAACTATGTGACAGCCAGCAACGCTCATGTGCTGTACAGAATGCAAACAGACCAAAGAGCTCGTACAAAGAATTTGCGTTGGAGCAGAAATTTTCTTTGGTTAACACTCGCATTACCGAAATTGCATACAAATTGGTTTATGTTTCATGCAATTCATTATTTTAAAAGTAATATGCGCTGTTTACAAAGTCGGTCAAACTACGCTGATCAGGACATTGGTGATTGCATATTTAGGTTTTTTTCACAGTTTTGAAGGTTTTTTTTACAGAAACAAAGGTCAGTAGAGTAATAAACCGAATAAGTCATCGTTACATTATTTCTCTGTAATGAGCCGCCAGAGACTATGGCTTCCTCATTACTCCTAAAATATTCCTGAACACAATTTCTGTAATTCCAGGTTACCTTCCTATGAAAGTTAGGTAAGTGGTTTCGAGTTCGCCGGCAGCTATTCCTTCTGAAACTGTAATCATTTGTTTCTCTGAAAGTGTACATCGCAGCTACCGATTTCCGCTCCATGCGGATAATACCTGCGTAGTGCATCCTTTTTTTCGCAGCTGTTGTGATTATTTGTACCTTAGTGTATCCACTTCAGTTTGTTAGTTTCTTTTACCCCTCTGTGTCTAACACTCGTCACACAAGCACATCACATACCTCAACTTTTGTGCCCGGTCGTAATTGCACCACTAAATGGTCGACACCTGTCAGTTCAAACTAACCCTCCACACTTCCAACACATGACCTACCGCCCAGGGGAAAATAAGCATTAATGGTTTGCTCTTGCCACATTTACTTGTAGGTACTAACCAGCTGAAAAACATACTACTCCCAACAGCTATAATTAAAAAAGTCTGCAAATAAATACAGATGGAATGTTGTTCAATACACTGTCCTCAGTCAACAACAAAACGCACTGTCTATACGTCGTGGCATGGGAAGTAGTCAAGAATGAGCCGTGCAAGTGTTTCCTAAACAATCCATTTTATAGATAAATTGCCGTGCCCCAGTCTCCTGCCGGCCGTTGTGGACGAGCGGTTCTAGGCGCTTCAGTCCGGAACCGCGCTGCTGCTACGGTCGCAAGTTCGAATCCTGCCTCGGGCATGGATGTGTGTGATGTCCTTAGGTTAGGTAGGTTTAAGTAGTTTCTAAGTCTAGGGGACACATGACCTCACATGTTAAGTCCCATAGTGCTTAGAGGCATTTTTTGAACCCAGTCTTCTACCGATGAGATCTATGAGTTATAGCCTGATACATTCCTTACTATCACTCATCGTTTCCTGCCCACCCATATGTGATGGGTCTGTCCGGTATTATTGTTGCAGCATGCAGAATAATTCCGTAGGATGATTAGGAGAGCATAAGGGAGCAATTGACAGGAATGGGAGAAAGAAATACAGTAGAAGAAGAATGGGTAGCTCTGAGGGATGAAGTAGTGAAGGCAGCAGAGGATCAAGGAGGTAAAAAGACGAGAGCTAGTAGAAATCCTTGGGTAACAGAAGAAATATTGAATTTAATTGATGAAAGGAGAAAATATAAAAATGCAGTAAATGAAGCAGGCAAAAAGGAATACAAACGTCTCAAAAATGAGATCGCCAGGAAATGCAAAATGGCTAAGCAGGCATGGCTAGAGGACAAATGTAAGGATGTAGAAGCTTATCTCACTAGGGGTAAGATCGATACTGCCTACAGGAAAATTAAAGAGACCTTTGGAGAAAAGAGAGCCACTTGTATGAACATCAAGAGCTCAGATGGAAGCCCAGTTCTAAGCAAAGAAGGGAAACCAGAAAGATGGAAGGAGTATACAGAAGCTCTATACAAGGGCGATGTACTTGAGGACAATATTATGGAAATGGATGAGGATGTATATGAAGATCAAATGGGAGATACGATACTGCGTGAAGAGTTTGACAGAGCACTGAAAGACCTGAGTCGAAACAAGGCCCGGGAGTAGACAAAATTCCATTAGAACTACTGACGGCCTTGGGAGAGCCAGTCCTGACAAAACTCTACCATCTGGTGAGCAAGATGTACGAGACAGGCGAAATACCCTCAGACTTCAAGAAGAATATAATAATTCCAATCCCAAAGAAAGCAGGTGTTGACAGATGTGAAAATTACCGAACTATCAGTTTAATGAGTCACAGCTGCAAAATACTAGCTCGAATTCTTTACAGACGAATGGAAAAACTGGTAGAAGCCGACCTCGGGGAAGATCAGTTTGGATTCCGTAGAAATGTTGAAACACGGGAGGCAATACTGACCCTACGACTTATCTGATAAAATAGATTAAGGAAAGGCAAACCTACGTTTCTAGCATTTATAGACTTAGAGAAAGCTTTTGACAATGTTGACTGGAATACTCTCTTTCAAATTCTGAAGGTGGCAGAGGTAAAATACAGGGAGCGAAAGGCAGAAACCAAATGGCAGTTATAAGAGTTGAGGGGCATTAAATGGAAGCAGTGGTTGGGAAGGGAGTGAGACAGGGTTGTAGCCTCTCCCCGATGTTATTCAATCTGTATATAGAGCAAGCAGTAAAGGAAACAAAAGAAAATTTCGGAGAAAGTATTAAAATCCATGGAGAAGAAATAAAAACTTTGAGGTTCGCCGATGGCATTGTAATTCTGTCAGAGACAGCAAAGTACTTGGAAGAGCAGTTGAACGGAATGGACAGTGTCTTGAAAGGAGGATATAAGATGAACATCAACCAAAAAAAACGAGGATAATGGAATGTAGTCGAATTAAGTCGGGTGATGCTGAGGGAATTAGATTAGGAAATGAGACACTTAAAGTAGTAAAGGAGTTTTGATATTTGGGGAGCAAAATAACTGATAATGGTAGAAGTAGAGAGGATATAAAATGTAGACTGGCAATGGCAAGGAAAGCGTTTCTGAAGAAGAGAAATTTGTTAACATCGAGTATAGATTTAAGTGTCATGAAGTCGTTTCTGAAAGTATTTGTATGGAGTGTAGCCATGTATGGAAGTGAAACATGGACAATAAATAGTTTAGACAAGAAAAGAATAGAAGCTTTCGAAATGTGGTGCTACAGAAGAATGTTGAAGATTACCTGGGTAGATCACGTAACTAATGAGGAGGTACTGAATAGGATTGGGGAGAAGTTTGTGGCACAACTTGACTAGAAGAAGGGATCGGTTGGTAGGACATGTCCTGAGGCATCAAGGTATCACCAATTTAGCATTGGAGGGCAGCGTGGAGGGTAAGAATCGTAGAGGGAGACCAAGAGATGAATACACTAAGCAGATTCAGAAGGATGTAGGTTGCAGTAGGTACTGGGAGATGAAGGAGCTTGCACAGGATAGAGTAGCATGGAGAGCTGCATCAAACCAGTCTCAGGACTGAAGATCACAACAACAACAACAACAACAACATGATTAGGAGCTCAGCGAAATCGAACAGTCGGTCTGCACCCCTTTGTAGGGTTGAGGTGGTAATCAGCGCCGCAGTTTACGGTTTAACGTGACTCGGGAGTCTGGCGTTAGTGATCCTTCGTGATAAAGGACGTTACTTTTCCGGTACGGAAACCTTACAGAGCATTCGCAAGTGCGTTCTTGCGGGCGCGCGTCGAATTATGCTTAGGCGGTTTTCTGTTTTTCTCGACAGTTGTTGCGGATTAGTGACCGTGGTCTCAGAGTAGAGGGTGGAACAACTAGCTTGCTGGAGGTGGTGTTGGATAAAAGTAACGGACTCAAAAAAAAAAAAGGTTCAAATGGCTCTGATCACTATGGGACTTAACATCTGAGGTCATCAGTCCCCTAGAACTTAAAACTACCTAAACCTAACGAACCTAAGGACATCACGCACAACCATGCCCGAGGCAGGAGTCGAACCTGCGACCGTAGCATTCGCACGGTTCCAGACTGAAGCGCCTAGAACCGCTCGGCCACTCCGGCTGGCGGAACGGACTCGGGTAGGGTTAATTGATACTAAATAAATTTCAGTTGTATTCCCGGTGGATTTCAGACTGGTGTTTTTATATGAATCTATCTCTGTTGACTCTGAACAACATTCCTGTTCAATTGTTAAGGAATTCTAGGTGAGAGTTGCTAGTGGCCAGCTAGAGATGTGTACGAACAGTTAAGAGGTGCACGTATTCCAGTCCAGTGGTGGGACCTTGGAATCATTCTGCAAGCAATACATTGGCACGGGGATTTGACTGGTAACACTGGAGTAGTGAATCCACGCGGTCGAACAACTTACCTCTACAAGTCGTCACTACGAAATTTTTATGTGACATGACTGACTTATTAAGCATGTAGTCTAGAGTACCACCTTTTTTTATCTTTTCTAATGTGTATTGATTTTCATTCAGCTACAATAAGAGGCAATTGATTCCATGCACCGCCAAGACTACTGTCACTATCTCGTCTGAAGTTTTCGTTGCACATTTCCACCACGACTACCTCTCCCTTGACAGACTCTCAGTAGTTTTAATGTATGAGACTACTTTTTCGTTACATCAAAGACAATTTTTTGTTACATTCGTCCTCTTGTGCTCAGCAACTGCTAATTTTTCTAAACCACGATTTTTTTCTGACGTTGCTGCGCAGAACGACATTAGATAATTGCGGGTTGATTGATCGACATAATTGCCTCCGCTCTTACAAGAGAATGTAAATTCCAGGGTCCCGGAGGTCAAGTCACGTTGGACACGAATGGGAAAATGAATCGCCCTAGGTCCTATCGATTGACCTTCCCCATCAGTTTCCTGAAACGATTAAGAGTAGTCTTCAAAAACCAAAACAGTGATGAAAGTATGAGAATCTGGGCCACACCTTCTGGCGAGTCCAAGGGTATAACCATTGTTGTTGCTCGCCGAGTAGATACGTGAAGATTATGTCGAGCTTCTGAGAATAGCAAAATAACTTTTTTGATAAAGTGGTACACTCAGTCGATCTGGCGTCCGTGCTAACTGATAATCCTACGGAATTGCATTTCCTACGTGTCAACGTGGGTAGCTTTCATCAAGTCTCACGTCCAACTTCATTAAATACATGTCTTATTAGTACTCGGTAACGTTAATGCAGTCCTCCAAAATTGCCGTTTTTTTACCAGTAACGCCCTCAGATCCGGAACGCATTTCTATTGTGGGACTGCGCGCCAGTGTTAGCAGTCTTCCCGAAACGTATCCACATGGATCAGAAGCCCTTTTTTTGTAAGGTGACCAGTATCTCCGCAGCGGAATGCGAATATCGAGCTGACGTTAACAAGCTATTTAACGAGGACATTAGCTAAACTGTGAGCGCACGCCGCCCTCAATGGCAGATCGGACGCCGATTGTGAAGTAAAGCACCTTGCGGACAGAGCGGAACCGGTTTGGTTGCGAGATTCCTCGCCAGGGCGCGCCAGTGTCCGCTGCCGTGGCCGCGCGTGCGCGCTGAGTCCGACGGACAAAAGACTGCCGGCGCTCAGATGTTCGCCTGAGCAGTCAATTAAACCGTTACACGGGCGGCTCTGTTTTCTGGTGCGAAACAAATAATTACCGTGTAGATGTTAAGGTACAATTGCAGAGTAGTATGCAGGCTGTTGTCGTTTCTACGCGGTTTCATTTCCACAGTGCAATCAACTTGTAAATAATAATTTTTTTTTTTCTGAGTTACGAACAAACCCCGTGTTTAGCGTACTCGCTACACAGAGCTGCTATGTTTAAATTTTTTTCCCTCGCAATACAATGGAATTACAACAATCATTTCGAAAACAGCAACTCAGCTCGCATAGAGATGTAGTTTCCGATAGAGAAACGTATCAGATCCCAATCCAATGCGCGTTCTGTGTACGAGGGCAGAAATCGCACCACGGGAGAGGAAGGAAAAGGACTTGCCCGCTTTTGGCTATTCTCCTTTAGAAATCACACTTATGTTCAGTTTGTCGATCGCTCTTTTTATTATTTCCGGATTACGGGATTCAGGCCGTGTCGCCTATCTGCAGACCATTCTCGTAGTTGCCGGGTGACCATTCTTAATGGAGATGTTATCAGTTTCGCTGTCACTTACATCGTTTAGAGTGAAACTGATCATGTTTCTTTTAAGACCGGTCTGTCTATAACAACGTGAATGATATGAAGATAGGCGACACTACCCGAAATATTGACAAAACAGCGACCGCCAAACTGCAAATAAATAATTTTCTAGAATTAAGGAGCCGGCCGCGGTGGTCTAGCGGTTCTGGCGCTGCAGTCTGGAACCGCGGGGCTGATACGGTCGCAGGTTCGAATCCTGCCTCGGGCATGGGTGTGTGTGATGTCCTTAGGTTAGTTAGGTTTAAGTAGTTCTAAGTTCTAGGGGACTTATGACCTAAGATGTTGAGTCCCATAGTGCTCAGAGCCATTTGAACCAACTAGAATTAAGGAGCTTGGATCACTCGATACTGACAACAAAGTCAAGTTTTGAGATTCTGACTTGAGTTTTCCGTACATTCCTAAAACCACTTCAGGTCAATACTGGAGTCGCTTCTGATGAACAAGGCAAGAATAGATCGTCAGCCTGTCCTACAAACGATGACTTCTGAAGAGACATTTCGACAACAAACAGCTGTTTCGTTTACTTGCACATACCCGTACTTATCATATCAGTTTGCAGACCATCAACATGATCTCAATGATCGAGTTTCGTGTTTCGAAAGCTTTACTGTTGCATCCACGTCACGATCACTGTTCAGCTATCGAATTACTCGATGAACGACAGCAAAAAAAACTGTATTAGAAAAGAAAAACAACTCACAAGTTATTACAATTTCGGGGAGAAGACGGAGTCTGCTGGACTCTCATCCTGAATGTGGGGAGTATGAGCTAACAACTATCAATCTCTCATGCGCAGTTTTTCGGTTACAGTTTCGATGTTTAGGCGATGCTATCATGGACAACAAGTGGCCCAGACATTTTTTTGCTCGTTTTTACTTGAATTCACTATAACAAAATGCTGTTGCAATTGTTCTAGGCGGAACTCTTGTGTGTCATAATGATCTCTGGCGATCATAGCTTAGTCGATGTTTGATCCAGCTTTTTTTTCTATTTATTCTTTACCTGGGCCTCCCCACTCGTTGAACTGTGATCTAATTCTACTGTGCACAAATTTTGCACTGCATGCGTCTGTTGACGTAATCGATCACCCTGATTCTGGATCGTTCTGAGTAGTCACACGAGGCTCGTGGCTCTGAGCACTATGGGACTTAACATCTTAGGTCATCAGTCCCCTACAACTTAGAACTACTTAAACCTAATTAACCTAAGGACATCACACAACACCCAGCCATCACGAGGCAGAGAAAATCCCTGACCCCGCCGGGAATCGAACCCGGGAACCCGGGCGTGGGAAGCGAGAACGCTACCGCACGACCACGAGATGCGGGCAAGTCACACGACCACAACAAAAACATCAGCTAGAAACTGTAATATGGCTAGCTGTTAAATCGCACTGAACACAGAGAATTTTACCACGAAAGGTTTTGATAGTGACTCACGACATCTAATCTGTTGAAGTTGTAGTAGCAAGGATCCGTGCAAGCTCCATCAGTTCAAGGTCGTTACTTAAAGCTGGAGGATACTCGTGCTATGGCTGAAATAAAGATTTTCATACGATTCTAACTACTATATTTCTTCACGCGTTCATAAAAACTCTTAAAAACTGTAACACTCAGCCGGCAATTGTGACCGAGCGGTTCTAGGCGCTTCAGTCCGGAACCGCGCTGCTGCTACGGCGCAGGTTTTAATCCTGCCTCGGGCATGGTTGTGTGTGATGTCCTTAGGCTACTTAGGTTTAAGTAGTTCTAAGTTCTAGGGGACTGATGACCTCAGATGTTAAGTCCCATAGTGCTCAGAGCCATTTGAACCTTTTTTTTTTTTTTTAACACTCAAACCAGAACTCGTGTGCAAATAAAAATAAATTCCTGTCAACAATGTGACGAATGGGCTACTTTTTTAAATCGTACTGTGATGTAAAAAGCGACTAGTTTACTTCTTTCGCTGCGTTTAATAATCGACGAGATTGTAAATGTACAGTTTTAGGGCAGAAATAAAAATAATCTGCTTCTTAAGTGCTGCCTGCAAACCAAATGGATAGGCAGCTACTCTGAAAACCTTTAGATAGATATTTTCAGTCAAATCCGACAAGTTATTAGACGTTTCTGGAACCACTTTCTTTAGTTTATGTTGGATGGGAGTCTAATATAGCATTGTCATCAGTTTAATAGATGTATACAAAATCCATCGTAATTTGACAATAGAAAGTGTGGTAAGTGAACACCAACAAACATGTGAAATTAGCAAAGTAATGTAAAAATGAAAACGTTAATGAAGAGGGCGATTCGATGAGTTTTGAGCATGCATGAAACCTCTGTTGCAGAGGGAATTTCAGTATATCTCTACCAGCAAAGCTGTTTGCCGCGAAGCTTCAGCAATAATGCATCGCACGCTATTCAGTGGAACAATCACATCTGGACTATCTCTTCAGGCGGCGTGACCATCTCACACTAAGTTTCGGGAATGTTTACATGTCACACAGCCAGTATTGGTACAATGCTCAATTCCTTGCATTACGCACTCATTGAATATCTTATTATTGAGTAACACGTAATGTAATTTAGACACCTCAACCAGCCGTTCCGAAAAGTTGATATTAAAGGCATGCGACTGTTTTGGAAGCAATGCTGCCTCATTTACGTGTCCACTACGCACTGCTTGGCGCAAGATACTCGTACCAATATTAACGAGCTTCGGCCCTACGATTGATTCCATTCGCACTTCGGGCGTGGAAAAATTAGTATACGCATCAGTATAGGATCTTACCTCCAATGTCGAATTCTCATGACACGTAAGTGAGGTACAAGATTGTGTTAGCAGAAGAGCACAGTCTTACTCGACATAATGATTTTCTAAATTTCTCTAGCAGGAGTTCTCGAAAACAATGTCACCTTTCTACCAAAGATTACCATTTAAGTCCCCCGCGAACCTACGTTACACTTTCATATGGGCTATACAGACCTATGACTATCCTCGCAGCGCGCCTCTGAATTCGTTCGATATCTGATCGTACCAAACTGATGAAGCCTCCAAACTCTGCGGTAACACTAACACAATGCATTTCACAGACTTGTTCCAACAATTATGTCTTCCGAACTACTGATTTTGCGTGCTCGCTCCGTTTCATAATGATTTTTACATATATAACGCTTTGAGTACCAGTGCTTTCTGCCTATTACTTTAAAGTACCGATGGCTTTAGCGTTAATCACAGATGCTGTTGCGAGACAGAAACACTCTGGCACAATGATGTACTTTCATGAATGTAGTAAATAGTAGCAGTCACTTACAGAGCCCAAACCAATAGTCGGCACGGAGATATGCTACGTGGTTGTTGGAGATCGTTACATACGGTTTTTTTGTAGTTATATTACGGATATCATTCACAGTAAAAGTAAGTATATCTAAAGTTATTGAAGCGTAAATTTGAGTTTGTACTTCGGATTTTATGAGTGCTTTCAAAATGAAGACACTGGGAAAGTATGTAATTTAATTTATTAAATTTTAGGCCAATTTTTGCTTCTTATTTAGGCCTATAATTTGTTTTAGGCATTATAAGTTCATGTAAGCTTCAAGATGTGGGACTGTGTCTACGAAAAATGCGAATTTGCTTTACAATGTACAACACGAAATGATGGGTGGATGTAAACTGTATGTTCTAGCGGTTCCAGTGCGAAATCACTCCTCAAAACAATTAACTGTTTACCTTTCTGCCAGTTTATTCTTGTATTTGTTGCTTACTGTTGTAGTAAAGGTTAATTTTCTGCAAAATTTTTAAATTATGTCTTTCAAAGTGAAACAACCTCCTTAAAGCCATTGAGGGTTCACTTCGTGCATGTTTCTTCTTGTATTCGTTGCTTACTTTCGTGAAGAATTTTAAAATTTTGTTTTGATGTTGTTGGGATTCAGGTGGTAAGTGATGTGACGTGCTTCATTTATTCGTCACTAATCTTGTAATCGGCACTATTAGGTTATTTTTCTTTGTTTTATGCATTTATCCACATGCAAAAATAGCTGCCATTCATTTAGAGTAAGTCCCTCTGCGTTTGCTTACGCTCGTCTAACAAATATGTGAAGGGGTAAAGTTTATCGTAACACTTTTTTTTAAATTTTACGAGGAGGTAAGCTTGAGTGTCGTGTGGAAAAATCATTACGAGAAAACATCAGCTGAGAATTATATGAGTTATGGCTATGTGTGTGTGTGTGCGTAAAGGAAAATATTGACAACTCTGATGAAATCCGATATCTGTAACGACGAAGACCCAGCCTCGTGAAATTTAATGACCTTCGGTAGAGAACCAGGACAATGACCTCGTAGGAGAGAGGCGTGCTTTCAGCTGCTATCTACGTTATTTATCCCGAGAGACAGTACTTACATCTCCCAGAAGCGCGGTGCTTTGCACTAATATCCACCAGGAAATGTGAATGCTAAGGTGTTTACATGAGATATACAGATTAGGCTGAATCGCATACGATTTTGTTTGGTGTTGTTTCGAAACATTAGTTTCGTTTAATACTGTTTTTGCTCGTCTAGTAGACTATTGTTCCACAATAAAACGCTAGCTGTGCTAGAAGACTAATCCAATACTGATTCAGTATCAGGTAAGTAAAATTAATTACAATGTCTTCAGTATCTTCGCAGGTGAACAACTATTTACGAGAATAATAGGTAACGTTCTTGAATATTTTTAATTTTTCTCTAATTCTCACAAAATTACTTACTGAATGTTTTAGTTACTAATTTTGAATATGCAGCTCATTTATCATTTTGACCTCACACAAACATACAGGCTTAGGAACAGAATTTATATTCTGGTAGTATGTAGAACTGAATATTGTGTCTTCACATGAAATTTTGTTTAGCTCTTCTCCGACAAGAATTGAATAACGTGTAGTTAGATGGAATTTACAGCATAAAAAGCAGACCATATTAACTTTTACTAAGGCCAGTTCGAATTTCTCCTATTATCATGTTTGGTATTTGTTGATTCCTGTGTTTTATGGTTACACAAATTGTTCAGTCCATCAAAGAAATGTTCTTGACACATACCAGCACCTATTGCGTTTTTGTTGAACTAGCATATTCTGGTGACTTATGGAAACTTCACACCATTAATGAGTGGTAGATTTAGGACACCTTTCATTTTCTTCTAAATGTGACTTCTTGCAACGTCCTTTTCATATGGCCCTCAAACTAATACTAGTGAGAAGATATACGTTTGTGAGTAAAATTTTTTCTCCTATACCATTTTTGCAAAGAGTACAGACATTTGACAAGAATGTAATGAGGAAACTGCTTAATGTTAAGAAGATTGGCGTTTCTTAAATTCCACATAATTATCACAATGTATAGTCATTAACAACGTTCTTATATATTGATTACATACTATAGAAATTGTAATTTTTACTATCTGGCATGAGAAATAAATGCATACATAACAATGTAAGTGTCCGCACAGAAAGGCCAGTTAAAATAAAAGATTTTACAATTTGATCTTTCTCTCACTTGGTAACCAGTATTCCTTGTGATCATTAGAATATGATTTATTATGGATTGATAATTTCGCATCTGTGTGTTTGATCTGTAAAATGCTAAATGCGGCTTTAAATATATAAAGTCTTCTGTTTGATATATTATACCACGATACTTATCAATACTGGAAGGCTTTTCCCTGTGCTTTAGTTTTAGCAGTCGCTAGCCGTTACATCACACTGAAGCAAACCTCACGGCGAAGGCAGCCTACAGAAATTATGACCTTACTTTTCAAGACGAAAGAGAATGAAATGAGTCCATTAACACGAAACTGTGTCCGTTCAGCTCTCACCAGCACACGATTAACGCACGCAGTTATTCTTTACAGTGTAGAGGAATCACTGCTAAGTCAGAAGATATAAATATTTCAAAATTGTCGAAAATGTGTTGCAGTTTACCAATACACAAAGTGACTAATTTAGCTTGTCTAAGATTCTCCATGGTCGCGTTTGAGAGGAACCACTATTTTACTGCGCGCATGAAGCGAAAGCCGAGTGGGAAACGACCCGAAGAGGAGAGTGTTACTAAAGTGTGAAACACAGCGATGGAGCAATGGCGGGCGTTACATTACAGTTTTTATAGCAGCTCCGCGAAAATTAAAAACGTGACCGGTCCAACACGACGGCTGTTAATTGAACCAACGGAGGGATTAGCCAATGGTCTGCATTTAATTATTGCAATAAAAGTATACGGCTATTCGGCATGCTGGGACACCTGTCGGAGTGCTGAAGTCGCCCCCGGAGTATAAATCGAATGCAATTAGCGCACGCTGGCAGCGTTGCATCTGGTACGCCTACGAGTCCATCAGAGGTGATGGCACTCCTTTTTAATAACCAAGTCTTTGTTCTTCTTGAGGGCTGGCTAAAGGGAAAGTGGAAAGAGGAACGGAAAATTGTATGGTACAAGTAAGTAAACGTTAATAAATGTTTAAAAACATATTTATTACAATCGTATAAAATATCTGTTTTATAATATAAATCTGTATGAATGATACAAAATAGATGCCAATGGCACTCCACAAAAAGGGCTATTCAACTTTTCATAACACTTTATAAAAGACACAGCTCTCCTTTTTTAATTAATACGAAAGTTCCTTTCGCCCTTCATGACTAGCTTTATAATGGCATGCTCCGCCGCGAATAATGCGGCGGGCATAACCTCGTCAATAATAACATTACTTTTAAATACAAAAGACAGATTAAAACACCAAGAACGAGAAATGGCGTCAGAAAGGTATAATACAAAAGGGCTATATACATAGGGACGTGCAAGTTGGCAGTTTTGTGCTAGTGAAGGAAGAGTACGAAGAAAAGATCACCAAAAATATATATATATGTATAAAAATTATAATTCCTTACAAAATAATGACTTACAACAATTGCAATGGCATCATCGTACGTGGAAAATAAAAAAACGCCGGACAGAATGGTTGTGGCAATTAAAAGTAATAGATGTAGCGGAAAGAAGTTGCAGGCGTCAGCAGTTAGGCCGCTTAATCGTTTGTACTCTGTCTCGGTCGACAAAAAAAAGCACCAATCCGTTTGTCAAAATAAGAAATAGAGAATTACAAAAGATCAGTCTTTTTGGAATAAGTTTACTTCCTTTATTTTTTTTAAGATTTTTTTCGTTAGTAAACAAAGGGAGGATACTGCGCGAAAGCCAGCACGGGTGCGCACACGACAGGAAGAACGATTATTAGTGGCGCGTGGGCGGGGTGTGCTCTAGTCCGCAGCGGGCGTTTCGCTCTGCTGAGACAATGCGTCATCAGCAGCAACGTCTGGGAGTAACCCACGCGTCGCGCCTGGCTGGCTGGCAGTCTATCGGTGGGGCAGTAGGAATAGGCGAGGCAACAGGGCGTGCAGTACCAGTAGTGGTGACGAAGAGGGAAAAGAGCACGTGCAGTGGCAGATCCCTCAGTCACGCGTTCGACGCTACACACAAGCCACGTGCAAACGACGGAGAAAGAGGAATAAAAAAATAAATATATCGTGGAATGTCGACTGTGGAAGGGATACAATAAGCTACTGTTTTTCTCCCGAAGACAAAGAGCTCGGTGGGCGGTGGGAAACTGTAGTTTATAAAAAAAAAATAGTCGATTATAAAATAGATCACCAAATCTCGGTGAAGGCAGTATATGTATAAAACTTCAGAGTTTCCTCTCTGATATGTATACTCTTAAAGGCACTTCGTACGTGATATAAGCTCCGGTGGAAGACCTTGGAGTTACAGAAATTGAGATTCCTGGAAACGATAAAATGGGCGCCGCAACGCCAGATATGTATAACAAATGTAGGCCAGGCAAGGCAAGGCACCAGTTACGTAAATCGACACACTCCCCACGGAGTTTTCGTTAAAGGTCATCTTAATAATACGATCGTTTAGAACGAGTTATGCGCCTGGGCGGTCGGTTTTCTGTGGACAGAAAGTGACTGACTACCGCCGAGGCATCCGGACACGTTCTAAGAGTATACAGGCAGTTTTTCACATGTTTACACAGTTTAAACGACACATACCGTCAAGAAGTGGGCATACATGGAGTGACAGGTGCATTTATCACGCTACATTAACCATCTTTATGTGGCAGAACGCCGGCGCTGCGGCTCAAAACACTGGAGCACGATCCGTAATTCAACCACTGTGCTCCCTGGAGCTCGTAAAGTAGATCAGCATCGTCCACTTGCTTCGTGTGCGCCAAGTCCTTCAGAATTTAATAGGCAGGGAATGTTGCCGTGTAGGTGCATGGAGTTGGTGAAACTTTGGCTCTTTCTGGGACTCCAGGGAAGCAGGGAAATGGGCTAAAGCTGAGCGGAGTGGAGTGATAGGCACATCAGACAAATGTAATGGAAATCGGGGTTACACATTAAATCTTAATGTTTTTCAGATAGACGACTGGTAGTCGATCTTCGCAGAATTTCAGGACTTGGCGACAAAGTTTTTAAGAAACGGGAGATGCTACATTTGTTGGTATCCATGTAACTGGTGGAGCACTGCCCAGTGATGATGGTTGTGATGGCTGGAGATGGTGTACCAGTTCTCCCTCCTGTAACTGGTGCGGCAGCGGTCGGCCGTGGAGCGCCTGTTCACCTCGGGGCTCGCAAACCACTGGCGGCGAAACAGCGGACAAGAAGACGCGCGTTCGCGTCCGACGAGTGCAGAGTGCGTCTGTCGGCTAGTGGTAGCCGGCGGCGACGGCTGTGGCGCTGTTGACGCGCTCGTCGAGGTGCATCGCGGGGGCGGACGGGGGCGGCGACTGGCTCGCGGGCGACGTGGGGCCGGCGCCGCCGCCCACGCCGGGCCCGGCGCCGGGGCAGCCGCTGTCGGCGTGCTTGGACAGCAGCGACATGCGCGAGAACGTCTTGCCGCAGAGCGCGCACGAGTACTTCTTGACGTCGGAGTGCGTCTGCAGGTGCGCGCGCAGGTTGGAGCGGTCGGCGAAGGCGCGCGAGCAGTGCTGGCACGAGAAGGGCTTCTCGCCGGTGTGCGTGCGGATGTGGCCCTGCAGCAGCCACGGCCGCGAGAACGCCTTGCCGCACATGTTGCACTTGCACGGCAGCGTGTGCGTGCGGATGTGCATCTTGAGCGCGCCCAGCGACACGTACACCTGCGCACAACAGAAGACACCGCGTTAGGAACCACGAGCATTCGAGTAAATGTCTAACTACACACTCTAGATTATTTATGCATCGTTCAGACTGCAAAAAATGTCCATTCTAAAGCCGTACTGTCTGTTTTCCCTAATGTGACTTTTCTCTTACGCAATATGAACAATTCGGGAAAAGACAGATTGCTATTTACTGTAAAGAAGACACCTTAAGTTGCAGACAGGCACAATTAAGAGAAACTTAGACAAAAGTTTTCGGCCACAGCCTTCGTCAGTAAAAGAAATACCACTCATTCACACAAGCAAGCACACCTCATGCACACATTGGCTGCCAACTCCAGCAGCTTGGACCAGAACGCCACTCTTATGTGTAAGTATCTTAACAGGGCCTGCCTGCAAATTAAGGTGTCACCTCTACGGTAAGGAGCGATCTGTCTTTTGCTACATCGTTGATATTCCAGCCTAGAGTTTCCATTAATTTTTCTCTTAAAGGAGAATGAAGTGTATTCTTCTAGTAATTCTACTCAGCTACCTTTATCGTTTTACTGTTCAGTGAAGAAGCATTGATGTAAACATAAGTTTCAAGAACGGGCTAAAAATTCAGGGTGAAAGGATAACATTACAAATCGCTGATGACATTGCAGTTCTCAGTGGAAGTGAAGAAGAATTACAGGAGCTGTTGAATGGAATGAACAGCCTAACGGTTCTAAGCACTATTAAACTTACAAGCCGGCCGGGGTGGCCGAGCGGTTCTAGGCGCTACAGTCTGGAACCGCGCGACCGCTACTGTCGCAGGTTCGAATCCTGCCTCGGGCATGGATGTGTGTGATGTCCTTAGCTTAGTTAGGTTTAAGTAGTTCTAAGTCTAGGGGACTGATGACCTCAGAAGTTAAGTTCCATAGTGCTCAGAGCCGTTTGAACCATTTGAACCAAACTCAGAAGCTGAGGTCATCAGTCCCCTAAACTTAGAACAACTTAAACCGAACTAACCTAAGGACGTCACACACATCCATGCCCGAGGCAGGATTCGAACCTGAGACCATAGCGGTCTCGCGGTTCCAGACTGTAGCGCTTAGAACCGCTCGGCCACCGCGGCCGGCGAATAGCCTAATCAGTACAGGATATAGATTGAGAGTAAATCGAAGAAAAACGAAACTAATGAGAAGTAGTAGATATGAGAACAGTGGGAAGCCTAACACCAGAATAGGGGATCACGAAGTAGGCTAAGTTAAGGAAGTCTCCTGTCTAGACAACAAAATAACCCATGATGGACGGGGCAAGGAGGACATAAAAAGCAGACTAGCTCTGGCAAAAAGGGCAATCCTGGCCAAGAGAAGTTTACTAGTATCATACATAGTCCATAATTTCAGGAAGAAATTTCTGAGAATACATGTTCAGAGCACGACACTGTATGGTAGTGAAACATGGAATATGGGAAACCTAGGACAGAAGAGAAAAGAGACGTCGTGCTACAGAAGAAAGTTGAAAATCAAGCGGACTGATAACGTAGGGAATGAGGAGATTACCCGAAGAATAGGCGAGGAAAGACGTATATGAAAAACAGTAACGAAACTGCGATTATGGTTCTGTATCAGCTATCGAATATTTCGGAGCAAATGAAAATTACTGCACCTCGACAGCAACATGGGACGCGTGTGTAGCCCAACTGGTTCCTCTGCGGCACACCTATTGCATATGCGGGTGTCCCAGGAAGAACGGTCAATATTCAGCGATACAATAGGAACGATCATTCTAAGCAAAACGTCTAGCGAACATGGGCTCTGCAATGAGAACTTGTTCAACAGAAGAGACGTGTTTCAAGGTAGCGAAGATAAAGAAGTGGTCATAGCTGTTAAGTTATACACTTTTGAGCTCTTGTTTACTGGACTTTTTTTGTCATTTGGGTCCATACTGCCGCCTCTCAAAATATGGAGAGCAAACGGTTTGCCGTAGGACAGACCTGTTCAACAGTATCGAAGTGCTCATAGTTCTTAAGGTATGCATTTCATTACTGGACTTTTTTTTTTTTTTTTTTTTTTGCTTCGAATGATAGTTTCTGACACATCCCTGAACATTGACCATAGTCAGGTAACAAACAGCCAAGCTACACTGCCTCAATGCGTAAGTAAGTAGGCCGTTTCTTCTTGACAAAGCAACCGCAGAAATACGAGGATCTTATCTAACAACGTAGATACCGAGAAGGTTCCGGGCATCAGTGGCTCACGATATTAATAAATGCAGACAGATATTAAAACAGTACTAACATTTTCTTTTCCAGGCGACAGTTAAAATTATGTAACTAACTAGAAAATGCATGATGCAATTGTCTTTTAATGGTTATTTATTACTACCATTTTCAGTCACTGACCATCATCACAGTAGAAAAATTACAATCATATGTCATAAACGAAGACTTGATCATAGTCAAAACGTATTAAATAGTGAACATAAGTTCCCACTACTACAGAAGCACAGCTCCATCAGTAACAAGCAAGGGTGTACTGCATGCCGATTATTAAGTCAAGCTGCTTTAGCAGTGGAAAGTTTTGCTGTTAGTTCCGAAATTTTGACTTTTTTCGACTTATTCTTCGTGTATGAAGACAAGTATGACGCGTGATCCAGGACAGAAAGAAGGTCAGCATTGGTAGTAACGTCATCTGTCTTGTTTATGGCATTGCAGATCTAGACTTCAACACAAAGGGCAGCTATCGTCAGTACTTTATACGTTGTCATGTAAACTGAACGTAATTATAATGACACATTCCATTTTAACTCAGGCATGTATGAGTTAGCTCGGACCGCGTCGTTAATTACATTCAGTACACACGACTACGTATAACGCACTGATGAAGCTGCAATGTCGGTTGAAATCTAGATCTGCAATGCAATAAAGAAGACAGATGACATGACGACCGATGCTGACCTTTCTGTCCTGGATTACATCACGGCCGTGAGGTACAGTCATTTCCGCTGATCAAATATTGTAGGACATGCGGTGTTGCGACTGTAATTTTTCTATCCTGAGGATGCCAATGACCGCGAAAGCGGTCGTAATTAATATTACAAGACACCACTGTATCACACATTTTTGCAGGCGACTAGAACAGTGGGTAGGATGGGAAAGAAACTGACCTTTTCGCAGAACTTGCAGCTGAAGGACTTCTTGACGGCCTGCGCGCCGGAGGCGGCGCTGCAGTGGAACTGGCGGTGCTTGGCGAGCCCCGAGTAGGTGGAGTAGGCCTTGCCGCAGTCGGGGCACTCGTAGCGGCCGCCGGCGCCCGCCGCCTCCTTGGGGGCGCGGCTCTTCTTGCTGCCGCTGCCCGCCCCCGAGCTGCCGCCCCCGCTGGAGCTGCTGGCGCTGCTCACGCTGCCCGGCGAGCTGAGGTCCTCGGGTGACGGCGGCTGCTGGAAGCTGCTGGAGGACGAGGTGGGCGACAGGCCGGCGGGGCCCGCGTACGGCAGGAACAGCTTGGGAGGCGGCGCCACCACCGCCACCGGCGAAAACACGTGCGGCGCGGGGCCCGGGGGCGGCGCCGGGGGCGACACGGGCGCGAACGGCAGCGGCGCGTACGGCTGCGAGTGGTGGTGCTGGGCGTGGTGGTGCGAGTGGTGGTGGTGATGGTGGTGCGCCGCGGGGTGGAAGAGCGCGTGGTCGGCGGGGTGCGGCGGGTACCAGCCCACGTAGGGCGGCGGCGCCTGCTGGTAGTGGTGCCACGGCTGCAGGTAGTCGGCGTGAGACGGCGTCGCCGCCGTGTTGAGGCTCAGCGGCTCCAGGGGGCCGCCCTTGCTCGCCAGGAAGTGGTGGCCGGCCACCGGCGTCGGCTGGTGCACGGCGGAGCTGCACGGCGGCGTCGGCGGCGGCGTCGACGCCTTGGAGGCGGCCGCGGCGGCGGCGGCGGCGGCGGCGGCGGAGGCTGCCGAGATGAGCGCCACGGCGGCGGGCGGCGTCAGCGGCTTGGGGCAGTGCACCGTGTGCGTGGGCGGCGGGGGCGGCGGCTGGGGCTGCGGCTGCGGCTGGGGCGGACCCGTCGAAGACGCCGCCGCGGAGCTGACGCTCAGGTCCTGTGGCTTCGTGCTGAGGTTCTCGGGCTCCGAGTTGTCCTCATCTGCGAAACGGAAACAAACACGTATTGTAATACACAAACGTAGACGGCCCGAAATGGTCACTTCAAAAATGTCTAGCTGAGTCGGCTCTTGACCTCAATAGTTGGCAGTGGGCCGAGCACGGCAACTTCGAGCGCCTACTGCACCCTACCACGTTGCGCAATTTTGTAAACGTCACTGTAGCAACGCCTCAGTGTTGCCGGAGCGCTAACGACAGCTATTATTGCTTTCGCCTGCAGCCGTTTGCCCTTCGTCGATGAGAGCTGGCAACAACTTAGGTCGACTCGACTGCAGTTAGTCCATAGTGTATAGAGTTATATAAATTTGTGAGCGGTGACATCCCTTATACTTTCTAAACTGTAAAGCCAAACAATCGACATACAAGCGTTCCTGTAAAAACAAAAAACTTCGGTGGTATCAGGTCTTAAACATTTTCCTTTCGAAAACGAATTCCTCAATAAAATTCAGTGATATAAATGTCGTAAAAGTTTCTTCACATTTTTACAACTTTTGCAGTTGGAGGTTTCATCCTTGCAACCGATAAGAAATGAGTAATGTGACGACGAACGATACAGGGTGTTCCAGAAATGTTGCGACAAATTTCGAGGAGCTGTAGAGGGCGCTTGAGGATAGGAATCAGTTTCTGGATCCGTCATTCAAAGGCGCTAAGTAGCTTCGAAATTACAGGCATCGGCACTGCCGCTAGGCCATCGCTTCGGCAGCAAATGTGACTTTCTACAATGACGGGCCGGAGGCGGTACGTCTCGCAATGCTGTTAGTTATTCAGTGGCCGCGACTGATGGCCACGATCGCCAATGGAGAAGATGAAGCTAGCTGCTGCGTGGGCAGGCCTCTTCTCCTGCGAATGCAATGCTCTGTTGCCTTGGTGGAAGGCGGCTTCGGGCATGTGTTTCCATCTGTAGTCTATTTTTCTCCTGTTTTCCCAAAAACACTGGACATTTTAGAGGATTTCAGGATAGAAACAAACTGGAAGTACAAACCCATGTCTGAAACCGACATCCATCGAGAATGCGTCAGCGTACAAAGTCATGTTTGCTGCCGAAGGGATGACATGGTAGGTGCCGACGGCTGTAACTTCGATGCTGTGTCATTCCATGACGTTTTGCCTCATGGGTTCCTATCCTCGACTTGTTCCTCTAGGCACCCTCAACAATCTGCCGCAACACTTCTGGGGCACGCTGCATACTTATGCCTAACATTGAGCTCAATGCAGATAGAATATTAGCTCTGTTGGACAGGACAGATCAGCGAAAGCACAAAAAGTATAAAATACAATGCGGGAAAATGTGTTAGGGAACGGACAATACGCATAATTCATAATCTTGTTCTCTCACACATTGACACTTAAAAACCTTCACGGCAGCCCCAAGGAACTAAACATCGCGCTGGAAGGTTTCTGTCGCCTAAAATGAATAACTCCTGACTGAAATACTTTGTATTCCCTGCAAAGAACTGCTGATTTGACCATGTGAAGCAGAAAATGAACTTGAAAGGAGGACTTTAGCCAAGTCTTTATCGTCTGTCGAAACGGCACAAGTGAAGATAAGCAGGACTACCTGAGGTACTAATTCAACAGACCTAGAGGTGCTTGCGTTCATGTCTTCGCCTGCACTTATATAACAGGGATTTCACGAACCTCGTCTCAAACACTCGTCCCAATACCAGCGCACTTCCATCGAAAAAGGAAAAACCCATGCCCTGCTGCACTATATTTGAACACAGATTGTGGTCTGATTCTCATGTTTTAGAAATCGAAGCAAAGTAGAAACCACGAAACTTAAAACTGTACGCCTGCCTGCCTTTCGCAATAGATTCTGCACGTAGTTACGGAGCACAAGATGTTCTTTCCTTCTAGAATAACATTTTTTTGTTGAAAAGGGAGGCACTTGGACTACGCTTTCATCTGTCATCTGTGAACTCCCCAGTATGACAATAAGGCGTCTTCAGACTTACACAATTGCAGTTGTTCAACTCTTTGTCTGTGGAATGTATTAAAATTAAGTACCACTTCTCAGTCAAACACCACCTCCCCACAGCTTGAGTGGTGACGCAACGGAACCCAAGCCCTGGGTCGGAAGTGCGAGCAGGTACAAAGGCACTTAGCGAAACGGCCGGTGAAAGTCGCCGGATTTTTTCCCCCTTTTACTCCGCCGCTGACACGCGGGACGGCCGGGCGTAATGTAGTCGTTTGCGCAAACGCAATCAGGCGGTGATCTCGGCCGACTACTCCAAATATGATTTGCCGCCGAGGCGCTCGCTCGGAAAAGAGAAAACCCCGGTTTGCCTCTTGACGCCTCGTAGACTACGCCGCAGATGGGGCGCCGGGCGCGGGCGGAAACTTTCCAGAGAACAAGTTCCCGCCGGGAGACACTACAATATGTTCAGCTTCTCGAGGCGCCGTCACTGGCTACTGCGACGCGGAAACCGTGTGGAAAGGCGTGAAAGAGTTTTGACTCCCCGGTATTGTGAAAGAGAAACAGCTGGCGCCATTTAAAGCTTTCATCGCGTGTGTGCTGACCGGCTACAACGATGTCTGCGGAAAGGTCACACCGGATCAGCTTTCGACCAAACAATGACACTTGATCCGCGTAATCACTAGGTTGATGTGACGAGAAAGACTTCTTAAATACAAAACACTGAATATCAAACAAGTTAAGAGACGATTCTAGTAAATTACGCTAGATCATGCTGCACAGTGCACCTGTTACAACTCAGGACCTATTGCAAACGTTTTACAAAAAATTCTAACTGCTTCATTGCAACAGTGAAGCTTCTATTTTCGTGTCGAGCTATTTATGATCCGTTATTGACCAAAAATCGAACGTCAGTTCTATGAGCAGTTGATAAACCGGCATTTCGTTAGTGGACAAAACACACACTTTCGTGCATTACACCACAGAAGATGGCGAATGAAAATTAAAGCTTTTTATACCTTTTTTTAAAAAAATTCCGCCATTTTAATGTCAATCGTTCATTTATTTTACACAGTCATGATTTCGGCTTTGTAGTTATTCTGAAACGCACGTTGAAATGTTTTAACCTTTCAACATGCACTTGATAATTGCTATAAAGCCGAAATCATGACTGCGTAAAATAAACGATCAATTGACAGTCAAATGGGGGAAATTTATTTCAAAAAAAATCCCATATGACTGTGGTCTTCAGCGAAGGAAAGATCGCGAAAATTAAAGTCTTTTCCACCTACTTACGAATGCTGACTACAATCATGGAATCCATTCACCATACACTCACTTATTCTTGAACACTGTCTACTGTTGCCAACAAAGAGTTATACTTTCGACCACGCGTTTCAGTTCAGTGATAAAATTACACTCAGTTTGGAACAAACTGCCACGCAGGCAACAGCATGTCGACCCATAGACGTCCCAAACTAATTAGAACTATGCCGTCGATATACTTTTTCTTTTTGCTATAAAAGGTCATGAGAAATTACGTTATTTCACGAACAAGAAACGGAATGTAGTGGTACACATGTATATACTTTACACAGCCTTCAAGGCGTTTTAGAGTCAGGACAGCTGGTGTTAAACATACGGAGCTGTGCAAATGGAGGAAGCCTGATGCTTGAAGCTCGTATAATTGTGTGCTCCGACTTTTGGGAACAACTGAAAATGTCATTCTTTTGCTTTATCAATGTCCGTGAGATAATTAACAATAGAAAGCTTCTCAACAGTTTGCTCTTAAACAGTATGAGATTTTACGCTCTGTTAAATTAGTAACCATGCTTTTGCCACCACAGGAATAACAGTCCAGCGCTACAAATCGGTGATGGTGCGAACAGTGTTTAAGGAGATAACGCTTGTGAGTCGAGAGAGATTAGCGCAGGGTCCGTTTAAAAGGTTGGCAACAGAGCAAACATACCGTAATTGTTTGCACGGCCGCACTACTGTTATCACTCAGATGCATCACTGATCTCACGGAGCTGCCCTGAATTAATGAGTGCGCGTTGTATTTCTTTGCATCACCACGACAGCAGGAAAACAGTTACAGTCAGTCTGGCTCCGATGATTGTTAGTGGCAGCGCACATTGCCATACTAATGACACACGAAAGAAATTTGTGTGTTTCACAATCATAAAGGTTATATTGTTCTCTCAAATTTTGCGCTGCCAACATGTTCGCATGGAAGAAACGTAAACCATCAAAGTGGCAGAGCGTAATCGGAGGAGTGACATAATTGAAGAATTTAAAAATAAAAGCATTTCGCGTAGCAATAACTCATGTTTAGTTTAACCGTGCAGCATCAGGTAACATTACAAACGTACAAATCAATAACTCCAATACTCATTCCTGTTACAGTCGTTTCGAGGTAAAAAGTGTCATAGCTGGGGAAAGAAAACAGCAACGCTTATGCCGCGTCATGGCGAAATCCGATTGTACAAAAGGCGAAACAGAATGAAACTTCGATAAATAAAAAATGTGAGTCAAGAATACGAATTGGCTAAAAAGACAAAACTGGAAATGCTCAGTCCAGACAGCATATCGCACACAGTCAAGAATGGCGAAACAGCATCTTTAATTTATGTCACTGAAAAATACGTGTGAAGTGCTTGAACGAAAAATGTGATGGAATTCACTGCCAACAAGACTTCCCTGAAATGTAAAGAAATCTTATAAGCTTTATAGAATTGACTCTTTACGTCAAGTTTCCCGAAGTAATCCATTTATGAGTTACGTCTCTGTTCTTGCCGAGGTGCGATATGTACTTCAGAATCTAGTACGATTGTTGAAGACGACTTGAAATTTTTTCCCCGCGTCGTGTAAACTGCAGTGCACATAAGTGAAGGAGGAAATTACGCGATCTCTAAACTACGTTAGATGGTCTCAACACTCAATATAATGAAACAACATAACGAAAGAAATGAGCAGCGAAACAGTGTAGGTTGGTGCAAATGGCTCTGAGCACTATGAGACTTTTGAGGTCATCTGTCCCCTAGAGCTACAATCATGGACATCACACACATCCATGCCCGAGGCAGGATTCGAACCTGCGACCGTAGCGGTCGCGCGGAATATTGTAGGAAATTAAGAAATACGGAATATTGTAGGAAATTAAGAAATACACGAAAAGGCAAAGGAATTGCTACGAGTTAATGCGAAACAGTTCCGATTTTTGTTCTAGAATAGCTAACTCAAGGTATCAAATATTTTTAAAAGTAACTTGCCCTTTACCACATTACTCAAAATATTATCGTTGAACTACTCCCAGTAAGTGGGCCTTTTTCCATAAAGTCCTCACGAGATAACTGAGGGCCGCCATCGGTTATACCGACGCATCTCAACTCCCCAGAGAGATGGAGCCTCCGCCGTAATTGTTGGCTGACAGAGAAAGGAATGGGAGCCATGGAGTCGGGACCTATCCCTCGGCGCACGGAGGCGGTATGCGACTCGTACAGAGCGGACGGGCGGAGAAGTGTTGCTAAGGCCGTAATGACGGCCGGCGACCGGGGTCAGGCGCCGGCGACGTGTGCGGTCTCTGGGGGCGTCGATCGCGTCCCGGGCGCGGCGTTTTCACGCATCTTAGCGCGCCGACGCCGACGGGCCGCGGAGAGGTCAGTTGGCCACGTGCGCCCGCCAGCCTACCTATTACGACCACCGAAGTTAATGTCTTCTTCAGAGCCGAACACGAAATTACACGGCGCACACGTAATCTCCGGCGCGGCCAGCAACCCGATTGATTGTCCGGAAAGCGAAATTATCTCCACGCTCGCTTCTCTTAACTGTCGTACGAACGAATACTCTAAAGGATGATGGCTTAATGCACGCCTTATCCACAGCGAGCAGTTTAGCTTACTGCTTAATTGAGACCCTCGCCGCCTGCCACAAATAGAGTAGAACACCCTGCAGACTTGCACTGTACGTTCGAACACAGTAAGTGCAGTACTTATTAAAAACGCCCTCTCCCGGAGTTTGTGTATCGAAGCTAAACTGTTTCAAAGGCTTAGGTCCAATTACTGTTGCAAGCATGAGATACAATTTTATCTCGTTTGTCCGTGGAACACATGCATTCTTAGAAAGAGTAGGAAAAAGCTACTGAGTTTAATTTCTACAGAGCAAAGTAGCGTTCCAATTACACACACGCACTCCTTATATGTTACTGAATTACAGGAGTCGAATGTTAAATTGTTCGAACTATGTCCTCACCAAGCAATTCCACAGCTGCTGTAGTGTTCTCTCTATGGACGACACTATTCATGTCTCACTTAGCCCTGAACTTTCTGTCGACGTTACATTAGTAATAAAGAAAATGAAAAATTGTACTAGAAATTTTACAATTGACGGCATGAATGTCGTGATTAAGGCTATATAATAACAAGCCAACTACCGTATTCTCGATACCACATTATCTTAGGTCAGAAAAGAACGCGCTGCAGGAACCAAACTTTTACAGCCAACGAACAGAGCAGGAATATCATGTTATTTGCAAAAATGAACAAAGACGACAGATCACGAAACCTTGACAGTTTAATATCCAAATGTCAACAGAAAAATCCGCTGTCATCTAACATCTCGAGAGTAGAGATGCCAAATGGCACTTTGAACGCCATCTGAAGCTTACAGAAATGGCAAGGCAGGCAGGATTAAAGAACGGGCTACTTTATGCTACTGATAAAAACATTCGATACGATTTTGCAGTGCTGTGTTGTTCAGAAGTACGACGCAAGGCATGCATGTCCGAAGGAACAAGTACTGCGGTGACTAAAGCCGATAAGACAGGCATTATATGTATTCGCCGTTGCGTTTATGGACACCATCAGCTGAAAACTGCTATGACGACTTCCGGCCTGGCAGACATTTTCATTGCCGTCATTCCTTTATACATATGATGGTTGTCCATATTTGCAACGGCGAATACACTTAATGTGTAAAAGAAATGTTTTCCGCGATTTGTCACGAGAAGCACTGCGTGATCGAAAATAAGGTAGCGAGTAGGCCTACGTACGCTTTATCTTCTTAAGATATACCACAACTGATCGTCTGGGCTATGTCCTTCGTAAACTATAGCGACAGGGAAAGAAATGAATGAAATAAACATAGAGTAAATCTGGTAACGGGGAAACAGCTGTTAATACTGTCAGAAGTATATCGTAGCAACATCCAGGAATGAGAGGACTTGGACAGTTATATCGTAGTAAGAGCTCAGCGATTCAACAATGATACATCTTTGCGGCTCCAAGGCCAAAGAACTTTCGTGTATCAGAATCGCAGAAGGCTTTGAAGAAAACATGTCCGGCAGCTCCCGACCTAGGCCAACAGTCACTTGTTGCGTTCATCGGCACGCTACGCTAGAACACGTTACGAAGTGAGTGGCGAAATGCAAGAAGTTACAAATCTGAAACCTATTAGACGCGGAAAGGGGCCAAGCGAAAGAGAACACTAATGCTGCAAAAGATATTGACGGCAGAACACAGCTGAGGGCAAGAATTACGTGCAGCGGTCGTGTGCGAACTAATCCCGAGTTGCACGCTGCGAGCGCGGATGGTCTGGCGAGGCTATTTTTACGCCGTATCCGGGAGCAGAGCAGTGATCGAGGTCACGACAACAATTCCGCCGCCGGCCGCTGCTGGCAACAGTAGCCGCCCGCGCGCAGGCTGCAGGTGCCGCAGCCGCGGCGTGATTCAACGGTGAAAGTGCGCACGCGTGCGGCGTCGGCTGCTGCCGCTGCTGCACATCTGTGCCCATATGCGACGCCCCTCACCGGCCGCTAATCGCGAGCTCACGAGAGTCCGCACCACCCGCGCGGCGAGAATACGTCAATTGAACTTTGCCGATTTCAGCGTAGCTGCCAACGCAGTCTCAATATGGATTATCGTGCCTGAGCTCGAGCACCAGATGTTCCACGCGCAGCAAACGAGAACGGGAGGGGGAAGTGTAAGTAGATACGAATTATCAACGAGAATCAAGACTGTACTTCCTAAAAAATAAACTGTGAACTCTTGAGAGTGCTGTGGTACAGGATCATGAATTATTTGCGGATGTTTATCCTTTTGATAACTGTGCCAAAGTGCCAGAAGATGATGCAGTAAAAAGCTTCGAAATCAACTAGAAGTAAGGTAAGCAACAAACACGGCTGAGTGCAAAATTTGTAGGTGAACAACTTTTTTGCTTCATAACGAAATCATTCTCAGCTGAAGTCTCCAGGCGAACAAGAAGCAGACGATATCGTATCGCGAAAAGCGAGCAATAAGAAATTTTACGAGCTACGGACAGTAATGTCAGATATAACTTTTATAATACACTGTTGCCCATGAAGTAACCTAATAGCCCAAAATTTGGGGGAATTTCAAATTGCATATGTAGGAAACTTCATAATTCTCACTCCGAAAGACAGCACTGTGTTCTAACTTGCAGAAACAGACGCACGGATAGATCATATAATTACAATGTTATTTGCTGTTTTGACGCCCATAGAAATTCTAGTGTCACTTAGCCCCAACAGAGAAATTATACGACGCTACTGAGCGCCTTTTCTCGTAATAGGCCCACAGTTGTAGGAGGCTGTCGCAAAAACGTCATGCGACAAGCAAAGTCCACAGTGGAGAAGTAAAGCGAGATGACGCAGGAGCGAATATAGGCAAGACAAGAGAGATCCGATGAGAAGGGCAACAGCGCCAGCGAAGGCAACGCACCTTTTTCCTCCTTGATCATGAAGTCGTGCACGGGCCTCTTCTTCAGCGGGCAGTGGCTGTAGTTCTTCTTCTTGATGAGGAAGGACCGCGGCATCGTGGCACACGATACGGAGCGGTCCAGCCGGGTCACGTCCATAAGCACCAGGGCGCACTGCACACGTAAATCACACTCGTCGCTGTCACGTACTATGCAGCGTAGCACACTCGCGCGCGCGGTCGGTGGGATACTGACAATAACTGGTGTCTCCCTCCTCAACACGTCCTACCGACTCGCCGGTCGCTCCTCGAATGACTAAAGCTCCGCGAGGCGCTCAGTCCAAATACTCCGGCCGCTAGCTGCCAGCACGTGCAGGGTTGCGGCAGCCAACAGGCGTGCGTGACGTCACGACCGGCCGGCCAACGACTGCCCGTCGCGCGCGCAGCGGCCAATCGCCGGCGCCGGGGGCGTGGCCCGCAGGTGGTCCTCCGGGCGGCGCGTGGGGGTACCGGAAACGGCTGGCGGCGCGCGTGTCGGCTCGGCCTGCGTGCTATATGGTGCAACGGTCGGCAGCTGGCCCGCACAGCAGCCCGGCTTGGGTGGGGGGACGGGGGACCGCAAGGGAGGGAAGGAGGGGAAGTGGCCGCCCCGACAACACATCCCGTTACCTGCATTAATGGACTGTGAATTTTCGGACCGCGGACCATAATCTTGTGATCGTGACCGCTGTTAATAACTTCGTTGACCATTTTACTGCCCTTTTCAGAAGTCGGACACACTCTGCTGTTGTAGCGCTATGTTTTTTTACCTCGTAAACAGTGATTGGGTGTTAACGGGCGTTTTTACTGTCAGCTGCGCGCCGGAAGTTCCGCTTGCCTCCTGATCTACCGCGCCGACGTCTTTTTCGGAGAAACAAACGTTAGCGCACGTGTTATGTCAGCGCTAAGCTGTTTTACAGGACAACTTCCTTCTAGACTTATCTTTCTGAAATACGTCGTTGCTAGTCGTCATGTAACGTCACACGCTCCGTACTGACTTTAATACTTCAGGTAATTACCTTCCTGAGCAGCCAGCACAGATATCAGCATTCTCATGCTGTACAATTATAGTTTCTCTGAGATCACCTTCCCCGTAGTGTAATAAGTAGTGTTGTTTCAAAAAGATTCTTCAGATTTCACAAACTATGTCTTTTACACGAGTGAAAATAGAGACTTGTGAACTTTAAGTCACTCATACGATACCATTTTTTTTATTATTTTCAGAACAATCATCGGTTTTTACAATGCTAAATCTCCTACGTGCATGCACATAGAACGTTGAGATATTTTTAACAACTGCCTACAGAATCAGAATTTTTATTCGCCTTTCACAAATGTGCAATGTGCTCTCCATCGCAGGCATTTCAAGCATCCACGCCGTAGTCAACTTAGTACCATACGTTTGCGTGCACGTCTGCTCAAATAGTTCAAATGGCTCTAAGCCCTATGGATCTTAACATCTGAGGACATCAGTCCCCTAGACTTAGAACTACTTAAACCTAACTAACCTAAGGATATCACACCATCCTTGCCCGAGGCAGGATTCGAACCTGCGACCGTAGCAGCAGGGCTGCACGTCTCCATTCATTGCCGTTGCTACGCAGCGTCGTAGTTCACCCAGAGTTGTTCGAAACGCAGGCATTCTGACTAAGTGTTTCAAATCCCAACCTCCCCCCTCCCCGAAAAAGGAAAAGGACATGCATATGCCGCGAGATCCAGACGCTATGCAAGATCAGTCCGCCTCTAACGTCGCAGATGTAATGTCTTACTCTACACAATAATCATGTCGCACAGTGTTGTAATTGAATTGTACGTTTTGAAATGTGGTGTGTAACACGCTATTGTTGCTACGTTATCGCATCAGGAAGCGACGAACGTCGGGTAACGAATGACCGTGCGAGCGTGGAGCTCCGCGAGGGAGATATCTACCTACAAAACATAAACCGGTAACTTACAACTGGCGCCGAGGTAAGCTTTTTGTTTCGACACCGAAGTCAAAATTCATCCCAATAATGCAGAAAAATAGTGTTGTGAAATACGATGAACTTTTTACAAAATACCCTCTACAGCAGCATTCTGATCGCAAGCATATGCGAACACAAGGGCTGATATGCCTCCCGTTATCAGCCCTTAACCATTACTAAAAGTGAACGTCACAGTAAATTCCGAAACTGATTAGGTTATGCGCACATAAGAACTGATTCCTTATTCTGCAACTTGTGTTTTGTGTTCAAGTGCTACCAAAGAAGACTCTTTCCTTGAGATGGGTAGTGTACGTGTTTCTTTGGTTTACAGTACAGATGATTGCCATTATTGTTTGAGAACTTTGACCAGCACATGAGGCGTAATGCTTAGCGTCATCGACCTGCGAGACAGGGAGGCAAGCTAGAGCCCGCATCTCGTGGTCGTGTGGTAGCGTTCTCGCTTCCCACGCCCGGGTTCCCGGGTTCGATTCCCGGCGTGGTCAAGGATTTTCTTTGCCTCGTGATGGCTGGGTGTTGTGTGCTGTCCTTAGGTTAGTTAGGTTTAAGTAGTTCTAAGTTCTAGGGGACTGATGACCATAGATGTTAAGTCCCATAGTGCACAGAGCCATTTGAACCATTTTTTTTTTTTTTTTTTTTTTTTTTTTTGAGGCAAGCTAGATCTGCTTTGAACAATGGTGACGTATTAACGACCGTTTGCTTGGACTGCCTGAAACTTGTTTTTAGACATTTTTCCACACTTTGTTATGACAAACAAATAAGAAAACTCTCTTTCGTTAATTTCGTGCTTCGTCGTTCCTCAGGTTTGATACTGCTGTTTATCATCCTTCAAGCTTCGAAGGTGTGTAGAATTAGAGCCGCAGAGGCAGAGTGATTAATGATGCAAGTTGCGATGGAAATTTTAATAATAGTGCAACGTGCCTACTTCCAATGTTGTACATTGATTTTCACCGTCCTCATACACACTATGAAAGTACTTCTGGGAGCTCTGCCATTTTCCTCTATTATATTTCATAGGCGGAAAATGCGTTAAAACAGCTGAAGGTACGTCTTCCATACGAACTCTGAATTTCCGTCTCTGGATCGTTCCGCAAGGTGCTTGTGGGTGGAAGTAATATGTTGCCCGAGTCTTGTTAGGACGTACATACCCTGAATTTTAACACTTCTCCGCGGGGCAAAGCGCTTGTCTGCTACGGAGCTTGATGAGACATCTCCGTAGCACTAGCGCCTTCACATTTTTTTAATGTATATATAAATGGACCCGTCACGAAACGCGCGGATCTTCTTTGGATTTTCCCTATCTGCCTCATTAATCCAATCTGGTAAGGGTCCTTAACAGACGAGCAATACTCATGTATCTGTCGAAGCTTTTGTAAGCTACCTCTTTTATGGGTG